>NW_027184624.1:2864412-3182680 GCF_032405125.1 Capricornis sumatraensis
ACATTATATGACTTTTTCCAGATTTATTTGTAATTTTTAAAGTTAGAGTAAAATAAGCATTCGGTTTATTATTTTGTTGTATACAACTCTTTGTGACCCCATGGTGTGCAACATGCCAGGCTTCCCTGTCCATCACCAACTCCTGGAGCTTGCTCAAACTCATGTCCATCGAGTTGGTGATGCCATCAACCATCTCATCCTCTGTCATCCCCTTCTCCTCCTGCCTTCAGTCTTTCCCAGCATCAGGGTCTTTGCCAAAGAGCCAGTTCTTTGCACCAGGTGGTCAAAGTATTGGAACTTCAGCTTCAGCATCAGTCCTTCCAATGAATGTTTAGGACTGATTTTCTTTTTTTTTTAATATAAATTTATTTATTTTAATTGGAGGCTAATTACAATATTGTATTGGTTTTGCCATACATTGACATGAATCTGCCATGGGTGTACATGTGTTCCCCATCCTGAACCCCCCTCCCACCTCCCTGCCCATACCATTCCTCTGGGCCATCTCGTGCACCAGCCCCAAGTACCCTGTATCATGCATCGAACCTGGACTGGTGATTCGTTTCATATATGATATTATACATGTTTCAATGCCATTCTCCCAAATCATCCCACCCTCACCCTCTCCCACAGAGTCCAAAAGACTGTTCTATACATTTGTGTCTTTTTTGCTATCTCACATACAGGGTTATCATTACCATCTTTCTAAATTCCATATATATGCGTTAGTATACTGTATTGGTGTTTTTCTTTCTGGCTTACTTCACTCTGTATAGTAGGCTCCAGTTTCATCCACCTCATTAGAACTGATTCAAATGTATTCTTTTTAATGGCTGAGTAATATTCCATTGTGTATATGTACCACTGCTTTCTTATCCATTCATCTGCCTATGGACATCTAGGTTTTTCCATGTCCTGGCTATTATAAACAGTGCTGCAATGATCACTGGGGTACATGTGTCTCTTTCAATTCTGGTTTCCTCAGTGTGTATGCCCAGCAGTGGGATTGCTGGGTCATATGGCAGTTCTATTTCCAGTTTTTTAAGAAATCTCCACACTGTTCTCCATAGTGGCTATACTAGTTTGCATTCCCACCAGCAGTGTAAGAGGGTTCCCTTTTCTCCACACCCTCTCCAGTATTTATTGCTTATAGACTTTTGGATCACAGCCATTCTGACTGGCGTGTAATGGTACTTCATTGTGGTTTTGATTTGTATTTCTCTGACAATGAGTGATGTTGAGCATCGTTTCATGTGTTTGTTAGTCATCTGTATGTCTTCTTTGGAGAAATATCTGTTTAGTTCTTTGGCCCATTTTTTGATTGGGTCATTTATTTTTCTGGAATTGAGCTGCAGGAGTTGCTTGTATATTTTTGAGATTAATTATTTGTCAGTTGCTTCATTTGCTATTATTTTCTCCCATTTTGAAGGTTGTCTTTTCACCTTGCTTATAGTTTCCTTTGTTGTGCAGAAGCTTTTAATTTTAATTAGGTCCCATTTGTTTATTTTTGCTTTTATTTCCAATATTCTGGGAGGTGGGTCATAGAGGATCCTGCTGTGATTTATGTCGGAGAGTGTTTTGCGTATGTTCTCCTCTAGCAGTTTTATAGTTTTTGGTCTTATGTGTAGATCTTTAATCCATTTTGAGTTTATTTTTGTGTACGGTGTTAGAACGTGTTCTAGTTTCATTCTTTTACAAGTGGTTGACCAGTTTTCCCAGCACCACTTGTTAAAGAGATTGTCTTTATTCCATTGTATATTCTTGCCTCCTTTGTCAAAGATAAGGTGTCCATAAGTGCGTGGATTTATCTCTGGGCTTTCTGTTTTGTTCCATTGATCTATATTTCTGTCTTTGTTCCAGTACCATACTCTCTTGATGACTGTGGCTTTGTAGTAGAGCCTGAAGTCAGGCAGGTTGATTCCTCCAGTTCCATTCTTCTTTCTCAAGATTGCTTTGGCTATTCGAGGTTTTTTGTATTTCCATACAAATTGTGAAATTATTTGTTCTAGCTCTGTGAAAAATACCATTGGTAGCTTGATAGGGATTGCGTTGAATCTATAGATTGCTTTGGGAAGTATACTTATTTTCAATATATTGATTCTTCCAATCCATGAACATGGTATATTTCTCCATCTATTAGACACCTCTTTAATTTCTTTCACCAGTGTTTTGTAGTTTTCTATGTATAGGTCTTATGCTTCTTTAGGTAGATATATTCCTAAGTATTTTATTCTTTTCATTGCAATGGTGAATGGAATTGTTTCCTTAATTTCTATTTTCTCATTATTAGTGTATAAGAATGCAATGTGTATTGACTTTATCTCCTGCAACTTTACTATATTCATTGATTAGCTCTAGTAATTTTCTGGTGGAGTCTTTAGGGTTTTCTACGTAGAGGATCATGTCATCTGCAAACAGTAAGAGTTTTACTTCTTTTCCAATTTGGATTCCTTTTATTTCTTTTTCTGCTCTGACTCTTGTGGCCAAAACTTCCAAAACTATGTTGAATAGTAGTGGTGAGAGTGGGCACCCTTGTCTTGTTCCTGACTTTAGGGGAAGTGCTTTCAATTTTTCCCCATTGAGGATAATGTTTGCTGTGGGTTTGTCATATATAGCTTTTATTATGTTGAGGGAGGTTCCTTCTATTCCTGCTTTCTGGAGGGTTTTTATCATAAATGGATGTTGAATTTTGTCAAAGGCTTTCTCTGCATCTATTGAGATAATCATATGGCTTTTATTTTTCAATTTGTTAATGTGGTGTATTACATTGATTGATTTGTGGATATTGAAGAATCCTTGCATCCCTGTGATAAAGCCCACTTGGTCATGATGTATGATCTTTTTAATGTGTTGTTGGATTCTGATTGCTAGAATTTTGTTAAGGATTTTTGCATCTATGTTCATCAGTGATATTGGCCTTTAGTTTTCTGTTTTTGTGGCATCGTTGTCGGGTTTTGGTATTCGGGTGATGATGGCCTCATAGAATGAGTTTAGAAGTTTACCTTCCTCTGCAATTTTCTGGAAGAGTTTGAGTAGGATAGGTATTAGCTCTTCTAAATTTTTGGTAGAATTCAGCTGTGAAGCCGTCTGGACCTGAGCTTTTGTTTGCTGGAAGTTTTCTGATTATAGTTTCAATGTCCGTGCTTGTGACAGGTCTGTTAAGATTTTCTATTTCTTCCTGGTTCAGTTTTGGAAAGTTGTACTTTTCTAAGAATTTGTCCATTTCGTCCACATTGTCCATTTTATTGGCATATAATTGCTGATAGTAGTCTCTTATGATCCTTTGTATTTCTGTGTTGTCTGCTGTGATCTCTCCATTTTCATTTCTAATTTTATTGATTTGATTTTTCTCCCTTTGTTTCTTGATGAGTCTGGCTAATGGTTTGTCAATTTTATTTATCCTCTCAAAGAACCAGCTTTTGGCTTTGTTGATTTTTGCTATGGTCTCTTTTGTTTCTTTTGCATTTATTTCTGCCCTAATTTTAAAGATTTCTTTCCTTCTACTAACTCTGGGGTTCTCCATTTCTTCCTTTTCTAGCTGCTTTAGGTGTAGAGTTAGGTTATTTATTTGACTTTTTTCTTGTTTCTTGAGGTATGCCTGTATCACTATGAACTTTCCTCTTAGCACTGCTTTTATAGTGTCCCACAGGTTTTGGGTTGTTGTGTTTTCATTTTCATTAGTTTCTATGCATATTTTGATTTCTTTTTTGATTTCTTCTGTGATTTGTTGGTTATTCAGAAGTGTGTTGTTCAACCTCCATATGTTGGAATTTTTAATAGTTTTTCTCCTGTAATTGAGATCTAATCTTACTGCATTGTGGTCAGAAAAGATGCTTGGAATGATTTCAATTTTTTTGAATTTACCGAGGCTAGATTTATGGCCCAGGATGTGATCTATCCTGGAGAAGGTTCTGTGTGCGCTTGAGAAAAAAGTGAAATTCATTGTTTTGTGGTGAAATGTCCTATAGTTATAAATTAGGTCTAACTGGTCTATTGTATCATTTAAAGTTTATGTTTCCTTGTTAATTTTCTGTTTGGTTGATCTGTCCATAGGTGTGAGTGGGGTATTAAAGTCTCCCACTATTATTGTGTTATTATTAATTTCCCCTTTCATACTTGTTAGCACTTGTCTTACATATTGTGGTGCTCCTATGTTGGGTGCATACATATTTATAATCATTATATCTTCTTCTTGGATTGATCCTTTGATCATTATGTAGTGTCCTTCTTTGTCTCTTTTCACAGCCTTTGTTTTAAAGTCTATTTTATCTGATATGAGTATTGCTACTCCTGCTTTCTTTTGGTCTCTATTTGCATGCAATATCTTTTTCCAGCCCTTCACTTTCAGTCTGCATGTGTCCCTTGTTTGAGGTGGGTCTCTTGTAGAAAACATATATAGGGGTCTTGTTTTTGTATCCATTCAGCCAGTCTTTGTCTTTTGGTTGGGGCATTCAGCCAATTTACATTTAAGGTAATTATTAATAAGCATGATCCTGTTACCATTTACTTTATTGTTTTGGGTTTAAGTTTATACACCCTTTCTGTGTTTCCTGTCTAGAAAAGGTCCTTTAGCATTTGTTGGAGAGCTGGTTTGGTGGTGCTGAATACTCTCAGCTTTTGCTTGTCTGTAAACTTTTGATTTCTCCTTCATATTTGAATGAGATCCTTGCTGGGTACAGTAATCTGGGCTGTAGGTTATTTTCTTGCATCACTTTAAGTATGTCCTGTCATTCCCTCCTGGCCTGGAGAGTTTCTATTGAAAGATCAGCTGTTATCCTTATGGGCATCCCCTTGTGTGTTATTAGTTGTTTTTTCCTTGCTGCTTTAAGTATTTGTTCTTTGTGTTTGATCTTTGTTAATTTGATTAATATGTGTCTTGGGGTGTTTTACCTTGGGTTTATCCTTTTTGGGACTCTCTGGGTTTTTTGGACTTGGGTGATTATTTCCTTCCCCATTTTCGGGAAGTTTTCAGCTATTATCTCCTCAAGTATTTTCTCATGGTTTTTCTTTTTGTCTTCTTCTCCTGGGACTCCTATGATTCGAATGTCAGGGCATTTAACATTGTCCCAGAGGTCTCTGAGATTGTCCTCATTTAGTTTAATTCGTTTTTCTTTTTTCCTCCCTGATTCATTTATTTCTACATTTATCTTCTACCTCACTAATCCTATCTTCTGCCTCCATTATTCTACTGTTGGTATCCTCTAGAGTGTTTTTTATCTCATTTATTGCATTATTAATTATATATTGACTCTTTTTTTTTTAATTTCTTTTAGGTTCTTTTTAAACCTTTCTTGCATCTTCTCAATCCTTGTTTCCAGGCTATTTATCTAACTCCATTTTGTTTGCAAGATTTTGGATCATTTTCACTATCATTATTCGGAATTCTTTATCAGGTAGATTCTCTATTTCTTCCTCTTTTGTTCAATTTGGTGGGCATTTATCCTGTTCCTTTACCTGTTGGGTATTCCTCTGTCTCTTCATCTTGTTTATATTGAGGCGTTTGGGGTGGCCTTTCTGTATTCTGGCAGTTTGTGGAGTTGTCTTTATTGTGGAGTTTCCTCGCTGTGGGTGGGGTTTTACAGGTGGCTTGTCAAGGTTTCCTGGTTAGGGAAGCTTGTGTTGGTGTTCTGGTGGGTGGAGCTGGATTTTTCTCTCTGGAGTACAATGAAGTGTCCAGTAATGAGTTATGAGATGTCAGTGGGGTTGGAGTGACTTTGGGCAGCCTGTATCTTGAAGCTCAGGGCTATGTTCCTATGTTGCTGGAGAATTTGCGTGGTATGTCTTGCTCTGGAACTTGTTGGCCCGTGGGTGGTGCTTGGTTTCAGCGTAGGTATGGAGGCGTTTGATGAGCTCCTGTCGATTAATGTTCCCTGGAGTCTGGAGTTTTCTGGTGTTCTCAGGATTTGGACTTAAGCCTCCTGGCACTGGTTTTCAGTCTTATTCTTACAGTAGCCTCAAGACTTCTCCATCTATACTTCACTTTCAGATAGTTCCTTGATCCAGCTTATGCTTCTCAAGATCTTTAGGCCCCTTCCTAGGTAGTCGATGCTAACTACAGGGTTTTAGTCTGTTGCACTGTCACTTCCAAGGTGGTTCCCTCTGTTTTAGCTTCTGTTTGCTGGTCTCTTCAGCGTCTGATTTCCGCCCTGAGACAAGGGGGCGGTGGTGGACACTTTTTGAGGTGTTCAGTCGTGCTATGGGGAGGGAGGAATGCTGCAGACAGATATCACTGGTGTCTGAGGGGAGTGCTCACAGTGTCTCGGCCACACTGGGTTTGCCCTCGCTCATGGCATGTGTGCTTTCGCAGTCTATACTGCTTAGGCTCTAGGTTGCTCTGCCGGGAACTGTCTGAGGCTGGCCCTGGACTGCATGCACCTCCCAGGTCTAACCCGCTCAGGTTCAGGCACTCGGGTAGTCCTCAGAGGCAGACTCAGTTGGGCCTGAGTTTTGTGCCCTTCCCAGGTCCGAGCAGCTCAGGTGACCAGGTGTTTGGCGAGTGCGGTCTCTGCGACTTATCGCCTCCCCTGTCCCTGCCGCTTGGTTTTCTGGGTGTACAACCAGCGCACCTCTCAGGTGGATGTCGACCATCCAGAATCCCAAGAAGTCTTGGTTAGCAATGAAGCCTGCTTGCAGTTTGGTAGATAACGTCTCTCTGGGGCTGCAATTGCCCCCTTCCGGCTCTGGCTGCCCTCTCCTGCCTGTCTCCGGATGGGACAGTCCACAGTCAGTCCTTTGTTCTGTGTGCCGGTTTGGTGGTGTCTTAGGCTAGGGCTTTTCTCGTGGTAGTTATCCCACAGTCTGGTTTGCTATCTCAAGTTAGTTCCCTCAGATTGCCTTCGGGGCATTCAGGCCTGGTCCTTACCCTAAGCGATGCAGCCCGCGCCTCCTTGCCCAGCCCCTGCTTGTTAGTGACGGATGCAGGAGTCTGTGCTGCTTCTCCGCTGGGAGTTACCATTGGACACATAATCTGTGGGTTTTAACTATTTATTTATTTTTCTTCCCGGTTGCCCTCTGAGGTTCCAAGGCTTGCTGCAGACTCGCCAGTGAGAGT
Source organism: Capricornis sumatraensis (assembly GCF_032405125.1). NCBI lineage: Eukaryota > Metazoa > Chordata > Mammalia > Artiodactyla > Bovidae > Capricornis > Capricornis sumatraensis. The sequence continues at coordinate 2,871,464 of NW_027184624.1, forward strand.
GTTTCCTGGTGTTTGGAAACGTCTTTCTTTTTTAAGACTCCCTTCCTGGGATGGATGTCCATGCCTACCTCTTTTGCCTCTCTTTTTATCCTTTATATTTTTTCCTACCTCCTTTCGTAGACAATGGGTTGCTTTTCTGGGTGCCTGATGTCTTCTGCTGGTATTCAGAAGTTGTTTTGTGAAATTTACTCAGCATTCAAATGTTCTTTTGATGAATTTGTTGGGGAGAAAGTGGTCTCCCCGTCCAATACCTTCGTCATCTTAGGACTGCCCTCCAAGACTGATTTTCTTTAGGATGGACTGGTTGGATCTCCTTGCAGTCCAAGGGACTCTGAAGAATCTTCTCCAACACCACAGTTCAAAAGCATCAATTCTTTGGTGCTTAGCTTTCTTTATAGTCCAACTCTCAAATCCATACATGACTCCTGGAGAAACTAGTGCTTTGACTAGATGGACCTTTGTTGGCAAAGTAATATTTCTGCTTTTTTAATATGCTATCTAGGTTGGTCATAACTTTCCTTCCAGGGAGCAGACATCTTTTAATTTCATGGCTGCAGTCACCATCCTCAGTGATTTTGGAGCTTAAGAAAATAAATTTTGTCACTATTTCCATTGTTTCCCCATCTATTTCCCATGAAGTGATGGGACTGTATGCTGTAATCTTCATTTTTTAATTGTTGTTTTAAGCCAGCTTTTTCACTCTCCTCTTTCACCTTCATCAAGAGGCTCTTTCGTTCCTCTTCACTTTCTGCCATAAGGGTGGTGTCATCTGCATATCTAAGCTACTTTCAAATGTGTTGCCCAGTATAATTAAATACATTGACATTGATATGTATGGTGGTGTGCACAACCATCCAACTCCAGAACTTTTTTTCTTTTTCCCAAGCTTTTCATAATTCCCTTCCCTTAGCCCCTGCCAACCATTCTTTCTGTCTCTATTACTTTAACCAATTTAGGTACCTCATTCAAGTAGAATCATGGTATCTGTCCTTTTTTTTTTTTTAAGTTTTATTTTATTTATTTATTTTTTTAATTTTTATTTTTACTTTATTTCACTTTACAATACTGTATTGGTTTTGCCATACATTGACATGAATCCACCATGGGTGTACATGTGTTCCCAAACATGAACCCCCCTCCCACCTCCCTCCCCATAACATCTCTCTGGGTCATCCCCGTGCACCAGCCCCAAGCATGCTGTATCCTGCATTGGACATAGACTGGCGATTCGATTCTTACATGATAGTATACATGTTTCAATGCCATTCTCCCAAATCATCCCACCCTCTCCCTCTCCCTCTGAGTCCAAAAGTCCGTTATACACATCTGTGTCTTTTTTGCTGTCTTGCATATTGGGTCGTCATTGCCATCTTTCTAAATTCCATATATATGTGTTAGTATACTGTATTGGTGTTTTTCTTTCTGGCTTACTTCACTCTGTATAATCGGCTCCAGTTTCATCTAGCATAATATCTTCAAGATTCATATTGTAGTGTTTGTCAGAATTTCTTTCCCTTTAAGGCTAAGGAATAGTCCATTGTACTTACGTACCATATTTTTATGTATCCATTTGTTGTAGGCTAAAAGTTTGTGCCCCTGTCCTTCAAATTCCCACATTAAAACTGAATCCCAAATGTGGTGGTATTTGGAGGTGGGGTTTGGGGAGCGATTATGTCATGAGGATGGAAGCTTCCTAAATGGAATTAGTGCTCTTTTAAAAGAAGCTAGTGTAAATGAGATTGTCCTCTTGATTTCTCTTTCAGATGGTTTATATTATTAGTGTACAGAAAGACAACAGATGTGTGTATATTAATCTTGTATCATGCAATTTTACTGAATTTACTCATTCTAATGGTTTTATTGATGGGGTCTTTAGAGTTTTAAATTTATAGTAGCATGTAATCTGCACATAGTGACAGTTGAATTTTTTTCCTCCCGATTTGGATTACTTTTATTTATTTGTTTGCTTTTCTTGACTGATTGCTGTGGCTAGGACTTCCAGTATTGTGTTGAATCAAAGTGGTGAATTGAATAAAAATGGTGAGAGTAGATCTCAGAGGAACTGCTTTCAGCCTTTCACCACTGAGTATTATGTTGGCTATTGTTATTGTTGTTCAGTCACCCAGTCATGTCGGACTCTTTGTCACCCCATGGACTGCAGCACGCCAAGCCTCCCTGTCCCTCACCAGGCTATAGTCTGTGATATATGGCCTTTATTATGTTAAATGATAGTCCTTCTATACCCACTTTATTGAGGGTTTTTATCTTAAGTGGATTTTGAATTTTTCATGAGCTTTTCCAGTATCTGTTGAGATGAGAGTCTGAATTTATTCTTCTATTGGTTAATGTTATATATCATATTGACTGATTTATGGATGTTAAACTATCCTACACCCCTGGGATAAATCACACTAGATAATGGCAGATGATTCTTTTAAAGTATTGCTGAGTTCTTTTTGCTAATACTTAGTTAATTATTTTTATACCTATATTCATCAGTGACACTGGCCTGTACTTTTCTTTCTTTATGGTGTCTTAGTATGGTTTTGGTATCAGGGTGATTCTGACCTCCTGAAGTGATTTTGGAAGCATTTCTTCACCTCAAGTGTTTTAAATAGAGAAGAACAGACATTTTCCTTAAACGTTTTGTGGAATTTAGTTGTCTGGTCTCATTTCTGTTGTTTTTTGGAGGGTTTTTTTTTAAATCATGGATTCAATTTCATTACAGGTAAGTAGTTTCTTCATATTTTGTGTTTCTTCCAGATTCAGTTTTGGGAAACTGTGTGTTTCCATGAATTTATCTATTTCTTCTAAATTGTCCATTTTATTATCATAATGTTCATAGTGAATTCTTATCTTTTATATTTCTGTGGTGTTGGTAGTAACGTCTCAATTTTTATTCCTGGTTTTATTTGGGCCTATTTTCCCAAATTTTATTTCTCTGTTTTCCTTGCTGAGTCTGGCTAAAGGTTTCTCATTTTGTTCATTTTTTCATAGAATCAGTTCTTAGTTTTATTGATCTTTTTGTTCTTTTAGTCTTTATTTATTTCTGCTCCAGTCCTTATAATTTCTTTTCTTCTATTTGTGTTTTGTTTGTTCTGCTTTTGCTAGTTCCTGTAGGTATAAGATTTGATTGGTTATTGAGATTTTCTTGTTTCCTAAAGTAGGTTTATATCACCAGAAGCTTCCCTTTTGGAACTGCTTTGGTGTATCCCATAAATTTTGAATCATTCTCTTCTCATTTTCCTTTGTCTCCAGGTACGATTTTATTTCCCCTTTGATTTATTTAGGGACCCATTGGTGGTTTAGAGGCATATAGGAGCCTTTACAGGTTTGTGTATTTTTTTTTCTTATAATTGATTTCTAGTCTTACAGAGTTATGGTCAGAAGAGATTCTTGATATGATTTCAGTCTTATTGTTTATTATTTTGTGTTAAATTTTTATGAAATTATAGCTGATTTATAATATTGTGCCAATCTCTGCTATATAGCGAAGTGACACAATTATTTGAGTCACACACACATTATTTTTTTCATATTCTTTTCCGTTATGGCTTATCACTTACTGAGACTTGTTTTGTGGTCTAGCATGTGTTTTATCTTGGAGGATATTCCATGTGCCATTTAAAGAATGAATATTCCACTGCACTGAGATGGAATGTTCTAACATATCTGTTAAGTTTGTCTGATCTAATGTGTAGTTTAAGTCCAGTATTTCTTTATTTTATTTCTGGATGATTTTCCTATTGATATAAGTTGGATGTTAAAGTCCTCTACAATTATTGTGTTATTGTCAATTTCTCCCTTTGTGCTAATATTTGATTTATGTATTTAGGTGCTTCTATGTTGGGTACATATATATGAAAAATTGTTATATCTTCTGGTTTCATCCCTTTACCATAACGTAATATTTTTCTTTGACTGTTGTTACTTTGAACTTTTTATTAGGTAGTTTGCTGTCTCCACTTTGTTTAGTTCTTCTAGGATTTTCTCCTGTTGCTTTATTTGGAGTATATTTCCTTGTTGCCTTATTTTGCCTAATTCTCTGTATTTATTGCTATGTATCAGGCAGGTTGATTATGTTTCCTGATCTTGGAGAAGTGACTCTGTATAGGAGACATCCCTTGAGGCCCAGCTGTGCACCCCCACCTTGATCATTGAAGCTATATTATATAGTGGGTACCCCTAATGTGAGACCTTCTCTTGTGATAGGGCTGACCACTGTGAATATGCTGGCTAGTGGGGCTGGTTGCCAGGCCAGTTGGCTTCCAGGCCTTGCCTGTGGTGGCAGCTGCTGGTAGGTGAGGCCAGGTGCTGACATGGCCAACTGTGTGGCTTGGGGGTCCTAGGAATGGTGTTGGCCTACTGGTGGGTGGGGCCATTTCCTAGAGCAGCTGGCTGAGGGGAACCTGGGACAGATGTCAACTGTATGGAAGTGGGGCTATATCCCCAGGCAACTCTCCTCTTGGCCTTTGGGGTTTTAGGACTGGTCCTGACCAGCTGGTGGGCAGGTACACCCCAAGCACTAATAGACTAGAGGAAGGACTCCAAACTAATGCTTGCCAGCACCAGTGTCCATGTGGTTGAATGAGTTCCTCAAAATGATTGCCACCAGTGTCTATATCTAAAATATATGAGAAAAGCAATTCTACAGCAAGAAAACAAATAATTCAATTTTAAAATGATCAAAAAACCTGGATAGAAGTTATAAAAATGGCCAACAGGTATATGAAAAATGTTTAACATGACAAATCATCAGAGAAATGCAAATCAGAACCACCACGAGGGAATAACACATGTTAGAATGGCATTATCAAAAAGACAAAAGATAGGAAGCGTTCTCAAGGACATGGGCAAAGGGAACCTCTGCACAGTGTTGTTGGGAATGCCAACCTGTACATCCATTATGGCAAATAGTATGGAAGTTCTTCACAAAATGAAAAGCAGAATGCCATATGATCCTGCAATCCGACTTCTGCTTATATATACAAGGAAATGCGAATGGGTGCAAAGTTTCTTTTTGTACCCACTCCTAATGTATTAAACCCATTAAATTTTATACTTGAAGTGGGTGAATTTTGTGGCATGTGAATTATATCCCAATAAAGATGTTTTTCGAAGCATAATAAATAAGGGCAATTAGCTAGTGGAAATCTTGAGTAAAAGCAGCTAGGAAACAATGTACAGGAAAATATACAGTTATCATCAGCAATGTGAGAAAATAGCTTGTAGATAAGTCAAGCAGAACCTGAGTCATATGATGTTAATTTATCAAGATGAGCATTTCTGAGAGATCACTGCTGGAGTTGCTATTTGGGAATTAGAGCTGTTTTGCAGTGACAGAGGATGTTACCATTCCATGAAAACTAATTGTGCAATCTCAGTGAAGATTTACTGTGCTTCTTAATTTGCTTATATACTTATGGTAAACTTGGTTTATCTGAGGTAACTTACACTTGTCTGTGTTTCTCAAAGGTAGAAGACATTGCCACAAGTACATGCTGTGGCTTGTTCTTACTTCACAGGTATTTTAAAACAAAGTATTTCTGGTTGATGTCTGTAAATGTCATTAAAACAGTAGATAAAAATGAATGTGGCATTTCTGAAAGTTCATTTGATGCAGAAGAACTTTAAAATAGTAGATACATATGATTCAAATATTTAAACTTAAGAAAAAAGGAAAATAAATCAGATGGTGTTAATCTTTCAGTTTAATCAATCACTTAAAAAAGAAGGAAAATCTTCTTTGAAAAATTATGAAATAGCAAATAAGAACACCTGTGAAGTATTGTACTGAATTATTGGGGCTTCCCTAGTAGCAAAGACAGTAAAGAGTCTGATATATAATATATATTGTACTGATATATAATGTATATTTAAATAATAATACTAATATGAGATGTAATGGTGAATCAGTATCTCTGTTGATTTCAGTGGGATTTGGTATAATTAACTTATATTTCAATTTCACTATCAAGAATAAAAAACATACCATTGGTTCAGGAAGTTTTACATTTGAGAATTTACGATAAATTAAAAAGGAGAGGGTCTCTCTCTGTCTCTCTTTAATTATGCATACCTTTTAATAAAATATGTAGAAATTAAAGCAATGATTATAGGTGATATGGGAAATGCAAGTAATTATAAAAAACCAAAGCTGAGTATACTGTTGCATTCCTGCTATGACTGTAACAATATAAATATCAAATGTGCAAATGGGAAAGGTATAGAAAAGTTTTAAAAAATGGAGATGTTGTGTTGGAATCAGAGGTAATTTACTTTTTTCTTTGCTAATTTTATTTTTAATTTTTTTCATACTGCTCCTACAATTTACAGAGGATAAGTAGGTAAATCTTAGTGTCCCTATAAATATATATATTGCTTATAATCTAAATAGAAGAGAGGAAAAGTAAAAGTATATGATACAGAACAAACTTCAGTACCAGCTTTTATGAAATGGAAGTTTCTGAAATAACAGGAGTGTGTATACATGCATAAAATCAAAACATTCAGAGAAAAATAGAGAAAATATTTTTGCAAACATGCTTATGTTGTTACATCTTCATGGGTAAGGGCAAAGAAAAATTCTTTGAAAAAATGATATATTTCTGAATTATGCCTTGTGAACTGGGCTTTAGAGAGGGTTAGCCACACCCTAGGACTTGTTAACAAATGACCCATTTCAGGGAAGTCAACATTTGAGTTCAAACTAGAACATTTCCATCAGGGAAGGTTGCCATGAGGTGCAAACTCCTGCCTTGAGTATAGACATGTAAAGGTGTTTGATGTTGGGAGATTTTTTGCAAATGGGTTGGGAACCACTGCAGAACTATGATGGGCTGGGAATTTCATTACCTAAAGGCAATTCATTTCATGTGCTTTCTTGCCCAGGATGAAAAATTAAAGGAATACTGCAAGTATTTAAATTTTTTAAAAATATGTTTGTAATATTCTAATAATGCAAATAGCAAGTTATTTGCTTCAATTACTAGCATGATCACTTAAAATTATTTTTAGTGTGTATCAACATATTGTCACAGTTGGTGTCATTAGTTGTCAATGTGGAAGTGCACATGTCAAAATTTGAAAGCCAGACCCAATGATTTCCAAAGGATTCTGTACCCTGCTTCAGAACTATTCCGCTCTGCTCTTTCGGTAGCTCTTGGCTGTGATGTTGAACTACTATCTGATTATTAACACAGATCTACGCCTTAGATAATAAAGGAAGAAAAATAAAGACAAAACTACTGCTTGAGTTCATTTTTGGCCTTTTTAAGGCATTCTCTTCTGGATAGTTTATCTTTTTTGTTTGCTTGTTTTATTCATTTATTTATTTATTTTACTTTACAATACTGTATTGGTTTTGCCATACACTGACATGATTTCGCCACAGATGTACATGAGTTCCTAAGCCTGAACCCCCCTCCCAGCACCCTCCCCATATCATCTCTCTGGGTCATCCCAGTGTACCAGCCCCAAGCATCCTGTATCCTGTGTCGAACCTAGATGTGGCATTTATTTATAAATGATCATAAAATGATTAGTAAAGGTGAGAATCCCCATGGTTCCTTTCCTCAGTGGCTCATAGCCCAAGAGGTGAAGAAAAATTTGAAATATATTTTCTTCATTAAGAAAATAATCAGAAGTATCTTATAATTTTCAAACTCGTAAAAATACCTAAATTTTTATGTAACTAGGAACAAATTCCAAATTTTTGCAAGTATAATCTCTTTGAATTTTCTGATTCTGTTGTCTAAAATAACAGTTTTACTGAGTATTCTTCCAAATGTTTTTAGATAATCATATTTTCAGATAAAATACTATGTGGAAGCTTAATGCATATAAAAACCAAAATTTAGCCACTTGCTTAACGTGACTTGGAAAATTAAGGAGCACTTCCATTTCTATGCCCAGAAGCATCTTTGTGAAAACATCTAGAGTTCCCAACATTAGTGTAAAGATTACTCAACTTGATGATTATATTCCTCTAACTGGTAGATAGCATAGATAGCAGAAACATCTCATTTACCTAAAATATTTGGCAAAATAATTTGGAGGATGTTGCTACAAGTGAGTTGGTATTCATCCAAATCAGAGCTTTATCAACAATGGTTTTATAAACAGTCGTCAGCAAAGTCTTATTTTCAAGAGTAGCTGAAATTCATTTTCATCTTTTAAATCCTGGAGATATTCATTTCATCAAAAAAGAACTAGTTATTTTACATATATATATTTTTCTAACATTTTGTCTCCTGGGAAGGAAGGAAGGAAGAGAGGAGGGGAGGTGGGAAGGGAAAGGGAGAGGAAGAGAGGAGGAGAAAGTGTTTGGGACCAAATGATCCATTTTCACGTCTTCAGGACCGTTTCATCCTTCTCTTCCTGTGCAAATTAAAGTGCTAGTCTTATTTATTCCCATCTTTTTAAATGAAATTAAACAAAAAAGAAATGAAATTTAGTCAATCTGTTCTTATATACTTATGTAAAGATTTCTCTTGTATGGTTTCATTCCAACTCAGTCTTTTCAAATGTTTCTTGGTATTTTTACCTTGTCTGGTTAAATAACTTTTGTAAGAGACATTTTTAATTTTTGTTTACTGCAAGCATCCCTAGACATGAAAGAAAATAATGTCAACACTTTTTAACCTTCCCTGACAAAGGGTCAGTAATTTAGAAAGATAAGTTATATACCATGTACTTTTTTTTTTCCCTTCATTTAATGAGATTCTTTGCAGGGATTTTAATTTTGAGGTAGAAAATGTAGCTTCTGTCCAAGCTTTCAGTTTCTTCTCTAGAGATTTATTTTGGGAATGGTGGGGTCATCTTTCCTGGAGCATTAAAAAAAACATGCTTAGATAAAAGCAAAAGTTTATTGAAGACTAAATATATATTTTGGAAATAATCCTTGATGATTGAACGATTTTTGAAGCCTTTGTAAAGTTTTATTGGTGAGTAAGAAACTTCTTGGCTTCTCCTACTGAATAAGAGGACAACTCTTTACCTTATTCAGTAATCATCCCAACTAGCACCAGAAGAGTTACCCACTGGAAAACATTCAGAATGTGTAATTGCATCTGGCTTGGTGCTCTTGGATCAATAAAAGGTATTCTTCCACTCAACTGAACCTAGAAAATTTCCACATGCTTGGGTAATGATGCTATAGAAATGTGTAATTATCACTCTCCTCCCTGACCTAAAACTGTTCATGAGTTTTGGCGAAGAGAAAGGAGACTCAAAAATTCAGCCAACATTGGACTTTGATCTCTTTCCAACATAGAAACCGTATAATTGCATATGAAAAAACTCTATCTTCAGCCAGTGAAGTGCTGATGAAAACCTACACATGAGGATCACTTACTTTTTTCACAAAGACAAAGGAAATTTGGCAGTTGACTACATTTCAGAAAGTTTGATCTCACAAGTCTTATTCCTGTGTACCTGTACATACGTAGGAAATGAAATAGAATTAAACTATCATACTAGGATGAGGTGCCACTGGAAAATATGTAAAAAGGCAACTTTACAATACAGATACTACATGTACAGTTTACTCTTTTCACTGAAATCTGTTTGGCAGGGAATAAAACTAGCAGTGTCCTTCAGTAATAACTATAGGTGATATTGGCTCTCGGGTTTGTGATACAATTTTTAGCTTTTAGCTTTTGATTTTTAATAAGGTAATTATTTTATTCAGAGAAGCACATAACTTCCCTTTGTATATGTGGTAAACGTGGGTGATTAAAGGGAAGGCTCAATTCATGAAATGGCAGCATCTGATCCATTTAAAAGGATCATTTTTATGCTGTAAAGATAAACATAAATATGCATATAGCTTTAAAACTTGTACTTTCAAAAGTATCTCATTAATAGTTAAACCAAATGGGAGGAAATTCCCTGGTGGGACTCTGCATTCTCAGTGCCAAGGACTTGGTTTCGATCACTGTTTGCAGAACTAAAATCCTGTGAGTTGTGTGGCACAGCCAAAAAAAGTAATATTTTGGCCTATATTTGCTTCTTACTTTAGTGGCTCCATGGCGTTTGTCAATAGACTATTTTATTTGACTTTGTGTGCTAAGACAGAATAATGTCTTCATACCTTCATCTCCCAAACTTGTGGATATGTTATTTTACATGGCCAAGTGGACTTTGCATATGTAATCCATTTAAAGATCTTGAGATGGGAAAACTCTCAGGGATTATTTGGGTGAGCACAATGCTTCCCCGATAGCTCAGTTGGTAAAGAATCCGCCTACAATGCAGGAGAACAAGAAACTCAGGTTTGATCCCTAGGTTGGTAAGATCCCCTGGAGAAGGAGATGGCAACCCACTCCAGTATTCTTGCCTGGAAAACTCCATGGACAGAGGAGCCTGGTGGGCTACAGTCCATGGGATCACAAGGAATTGGACATGACTGAGCAACTAAGCACTTGACTAAGCAATGTAATCACAACAGATTTTATAAAACAGAGGCAAGAAGAGTGAGAATTAAGAAAAAGACATGGAAGCAAGCGGAGAGAGATTAGAAGATGCTATACTGCTGAGTTTGAAGATGGAGGAAGGGCCTCTGAGATAAGGAATTCAGGTGGCTTCTAGAATCTGAAAAATTAAAGGGATCATTCTCCCCTAGAGTCTCCAGAAAATACCACAGGATCGATGGCACATTGATTTTAGTTCAGTAAGAAGAGTTTTGAATATCTAACCTCTCAGTTCAGTTCAGTCACTCAGTCATGTCCAACTCTTTGAAACCCACATCACACCAGGCTTCCATGTCCATCACCAACTCCTGGAACTTGCTCAGACTCTTGTCCATCAAGTCGGTGATTCCATCCAACCATCTTATCCTCTGTTGTCCCCTTCTCCTCCTGCCTTCAATTTTTCCCAGAATCAGGGTCTTTTCCAAGGAATCTGCTCTTTGCACCAGATGGCCAAAATATTGGGGCTTCAGCATCAGTCCTTCCAATGAATATTCAAAATTGACTAGTTTGATCTCTTTGCTGTCCAAGGGACTGTCAAGGGTCTTCTCCAGCACCACAGTTTAAAAGCATCTATTCTTCAGTGTTCAGCTTTCTTTATGGTCCAACTCTCACTTCAATACATGACTACTGGAAAAACCATAGCTTTGACTAGATGGACCTTTGTCAGCAAAGCAATGTCTCTGCTTTTTAATATGCCATCTAGGTTGGTCATAGCTTTTGTTCCAAGGAGCAAGTGTCTTTTAATTTTATGGCTGCAGTCACCATCTGCAGTGATTTTGGAGCCCAAGAAAATAAAGACTGTCACTGTTTCCATTGTTTCCCCATCTATTTGCCATGAAGTGATGGGACCAGATGCCATGATCTTCGTTTTCTGAATGTTGAGTTTTAAGCCAACTTTTTTACTCTCCTCTTTCCTTTTCATCAAGAGGCAGTTTAGTTCCTCTTCACTTTCTGCCATAAGGGTGGTGTCATCTGCATATCTGAGGTTATTGCTATTTCTCCTGCCAATCTTGATTCCAGCTTGTGATTCATCCAGACCAGCATTTTGCATGATGTACTTTGCATAGAATTTAAACAAGCAGGGTGACAACCTCTAGACATGTAAGAAAAATAATTTGTGTTATTATCATATTGGGATTCCCTGGTGACTCAGACAATAAAGAATTTGCCTGCAATGTGATAGAGCTGAGTTTGATCCCTGGGTTGGGAAGATCCCCTGGAGAAGGAGATGACAACCCACTCCAGTATTCTTGCCTGGAGAATCCCATTTATGGAGAAGCCTGGTGGGTTATAGTCCATGGGGTTGCAGAGAGTCGGACACGACTGAGTGACTTCATTTTCACTTCCAAGATCATATTAGCTTATTATAGCAGCAACAGGAAACTAATTATTAACAAGTTTTGAGATTTGAAAAGGTAAGAGATTATTTCCAGTTTATGGGAATGCTATGGTTTTCCAGGATTGTATAGTTAATATGGCAGAGGGAGAAGTAGAACCTAGGTTTATGAGCTCAAGTCCAGCGCTTGGTTCTACTAAAATTCAGTTAAATCATTTTGCAATGTTTATTAGGCAACTCTGTATTAATTTCTAACTGCTAAGATAACAAATTATCATAAACTTTACAACTTAAAACAACGCATTGATCCTCAGTAGTTCTGGAGCTCAGTGTCTAACATGGTGTCATTAGGCTAAGATCAAGGTGTCAGCAGGCCTGCATTCCTCCCAGAAGATCTAAGGGAAATTCAGTTTCCTATACGTTCCAGATGCAAGAGCCCACCTGCATTTGTTATGTTTATGGCCCCTTACTCTATTTTTATTTTTTTCAGAGAAGGCAATGGCACCCCGCTCCAGTACTCTTGCCTGGAAAATGCTATGGACGGAGGAGCCTGGTAGGCTACAGTCCATGGGGTCACGAAGAGTCGGACATGATTGAGTGACTTCACTTTCACTTTTCACTTTCATGCATTGGAGAAGGAAATGGCAACCCACTCCAGTGTTCTTGCCTGGAGAATCCCAGGGACGGGGGAGCCTGGTGGGTCGCGCAGAGTCGGACACGACTGAAGTAACTTAGCAGCAGCAACTCTATTTTTAAGCCAACAATATTAGCATCTTCAAACCTCTCTTTGACCCTTACTCCTGTTTCTTTTGTCTTATTTTCTTTCCTGATTTTCACCTTCCTACTTTTGTGATTATATTGGGCCCACAGAGATAATCCAGAAGTGTTAATCATTCAATTATATGTGCAAAGTCTTCTTTGTCATGTAAGTGACATTTTTACAAGTTCTGGAGATTTGGTGCGGACATCTTTGAAGGGACATTATTCTGTCTACCAAGGTCTCCTGTATATCAAATAATGTTCTAATTTCTGAGAGTAAATTAAAATGACCAGAATCGATGGAATTGTATTGAGAAATATTAAACAGTTAAGAGACATCTGATTCATATATATTAAAAAAAATTCTCTAACTCTGAATAAAATACAGCAGTGAGGGGAGAAAGGGAAGAATGGAAACAGTAGTCTAATCAAGAGAGATTAGTGAGAATGTCTGTTTTTATTTTTCATTTTCAGTTGTTGACTTAAACAACTGAATGAATAATAATACCATTTAAAAACTTGATACAAACTGGATGAAGAGCCTCCTTTAGTTTAGTTAGGGTTGGAGGTGAGAATTAAGAACTGACTTCAAACTTGTTAAATCTGAGATTCCTGTTTGACATCAGGCAGAGATGTCAAGTCAGCACTTCAACATGTGAACCTGAGTTTAGGTGGAGTAGTGGGTTGAAATTGAGGGATTAATAATCAACATTAGGATGATATTTGAATCCATGAGACTGAAGAGATTCAAGAGCTTATCCCTGAGCATTTCAGTAGTAAGAAGTCTAAAAGAAAAGGAGAATACAGCAAATGAAACGAAGAAGAGGATATGAGGAAAAACCAAGGAGGGTAGTGTCCAGGAAGGTAAATGAATATAGTATCATATGAGAAAGGGATCACCAGCAATGTCAAATGCTTCTGATAGTCATTAGACAGATGTTCTCCCTAATTCATGTACGGCCTATCTATGAGTTCTACCATACTGGCAAGAATTATTGTTCTGTTATTTTAGGAATTATGTTATTTCATTGGGTCAGAGGGGTCTCTAGAGTAACAGAGGTCAGGTGACAGAACCAGATTTCCAAGAAGGGTAACAAAGATAAAGTGTTCCTTAGTTGTTAAGTCTCAAATACCATGGTATCCCTAAGAATGAAGTAGTTAGGCAGTCAAGAAAATCTTACTTTATATAACATGTAAAACTGCAGAACTGTAGAATGGTCCTACTTGAGTCATCTTTATAATGAATAGCTATGGCCTCTCTTCCATTTTCAAGACTTAATTAAGTCCAAATATTGGTCGATATGTAGAACCCCTTGCTTAGGGGAAAGGTTAGAGTTTCTTGAGGAGTGATCTTGAAATGTTGCTACCAGCCTATATTGTATATATTGTAACTCCACGCCTTCCCCTGAAGAAACTGATAGAGAGAGTAAGCACTGATGAAGAGAGTAGCTAGGACTTGGAGTAGGAAATTATTGGACTAGGCATTTCCTAACAATAATCACTGAGAACCCAAACGCATGTTGTAATTTCTTGATTAAATTAGAGTCTAATGGATGTTAGGTGATAAATAGTGCATTGGTTAAAGTTTGGATCACAATTGGCCCAGTAAGTTCATAGTAATTTATGGTTACTTTCTCAGTCCTAAATTTTGAAAAATTTTGAAAAGACAGATTTGAGGATAAAAAAAATGCCTACTTTACTGCTGTAATAGGAGGGAGACATTTGGAAGCCCTTAATACTTCCCCCACTGACCAAATGAGTGAAGCATCAGTTTAGTTCAGTTGCTCAGTCGTGTCCGACTCTTTGCGACCCCATGAATCACAGCACACCAGGCCGCCCTGTCCATCACCAGCTCCCGGAGTTCACCCAAACTCATGTCCATCGAGTTGGTGATGCCATCCAGCCATCTCATCCTCTGTCGTCCCCTTCTCCTCCAGCCCCCACTCCCTCCCAGCATCAGAGTCTTTTCCAATGAGTCAACTCTTCACATGAGGTGGCCAAAGTATTGAAGTTTCAGCTTCAGTATCATTCCTTCCAAAGAACACCCAGGACTGATCTCCTTTAGAATGGACTGGTTGGATCTCCTTGCAGTCCAAGGGACTCTCAAGAGTCTTCACCACAGTTCAAAAGCATCAATTCTTTGGCGCTCAGCTTTCTTCACACTCCAAATCTCACATCCATACATGACTACTGGAAAAACCATAGCCTTGACTAGATGGACCTTTGTTGGGAAAGTAATGTCTCTGCTTCAAATATGCTATCTAGGTTGGTCATAGCATTCCTTCCAAGGAGTAAATTTCTTTTAATTTCATGGCTACAATCACCATCTGCAGTGATTTTGAGCCCAAAAAATAAAGTCTGACACTGTTTCCCCATCTATTTCCCATGAAGTGATGGGACCAGATGCCATGATCTTTGTTTTCTGAATGTTGAGCTTTTAGCCAACTTTTTCACTCTCCTCTTTCACTTTCATCAAGAGGCTTTTTAGTTCCTCTTCACTTTCTGCCATAAGGGTGGTGTCATCTGCATATCTGAGGTTATTGATATTTCTCCCAGCAATCTTGATTCCAGCTTGTGCTTCTTCCAGCCCAGCCTTTCTCATGATGTACTCTTCATATAAGTTAAATAAGCAGGGTGACAATGTACAGTGTTGTCATACTCCTTTATCAATTTGGAGCCAGTCTGTTGTTCCATGTCCAGTTCTAACCGTTGCTTGCTGACCTTCACATAGGTTTCTCAAGAGGCAGGTCAGATGGTCTGGTATTTGCATCTCTTGAATTTTCCAGTTTATTGTATTCCACACAGTCAAGGGCTTTGGTTTAGGCAATAAAGCAGAAATCGATGTTTTTCTGGAACTCTCTTGCTTTTTCCATGATCCAGCGGATGTTGGCAATTTGATCTTTGGTTCCTCTGCCTTTTCTAAAACTAGCTTGAACGTCTGGAAGTACACAGTTCACATATTGCTGAAGCCTGGCTTGGAAAATTTTGAGCATTACTTTACTAGCAAGTGAGATGAGTGCAATTGTGCGGTAGTTTGAGCATTCTTTGGCACTGCCTTTCTTTGGGACTGGAATGAAAACTGACCTTTTCCAGTCCTGTGGCCACTGCTGAGTTTTCCAAACTTGCTATCATATTGAGTGCAGCACTTTCACAGCATCATCTTTCAGGATTTGAAACAGCTCAACTGGAATTCCATCACTTCCCCTAGCTTTGTTCGTAGTGATGCTTTCTCAGGCCCACTTGACTTCACATTCTAGGATATCTGGCTCTAGGTGAATGATCACACCATCATGTTTATCTGGGTCATGAAGATCTTTTTTGTACAGTTCTGTGTATTCTTGCCACCTCTTCTTAATATCTTCTACTTCTGTTAAGTCCAGACCATTTCTGTCCTTTATTGAGCCCATCTTTTCATGAAATGTTCCCTTGGTATCTCTAATTTTCTTAAAGAGATCTCTAGTCTTTCCCATTCTGTTGTTTGCCTCTATTTTTTTGCATTGACTGCTGAAGAAGGCTTTCTTATCTCTCCTTGCTATTCTTTGGAACTCTGCATTCAGATGCTTATATCTTTCCTTTTCTCCTTTGCGTTTCACCTCTCTTCTTTTCACAGCTATTTGTAAGGCCTCCCCAGACAGTAATTTTGCTTTTTTGCATTTCTTTTCCATGGGGATGGTCTTGATCCCTGTCTCTTGTACAATGTCACGAACCTCCATCCATAGTTCATCAGGCACTCTATCTATCAGATCTAGTCCCTAAAATCTATTTCTCACTTCCACTGTATAATCATAAGGGATTTGATTTAGGTCATACATGAATGGTCTGGTGGTTTCCCCTACTTTCTTCAATTTAAGTCTGAATTTGGCAATAAGGAGTTCATGATCTGTGCCACAGTCAGCTCCCGGTGTTGTTTTTTCTGTCTGTATAGAACTTCTCCATCTTTGACTGCAAAGAATATAATCAATCTGATTTCAGTGTTGACCATCTGGTGATGTCCATATGTAGATAAATGATGCCATATCCCTGGAGGAATTGGAAGTACCACCAAAGACTTGAAGGATTCACATACCTTTTTAACTTGCCGCTTTGTTTATACAGAGGGGAATGGATCTTAGATTATTAATATCTTAATAAGGTATTGATTCTGATTTTAGCTGCTGTTCCAGATGTAGTATCTTCCCTGAAGTCAGTCAACCCTGCTTCCTGGAATCTAGTATGGAGCTGTTGACCTGTAAATCACTTTGCTCTCTGTACCAATTTATAAAGGACTTAAGAAGCATACTTTTACATGAAAAGGACAACTCTGAAGTCTTGCCTCAGAGTTATGTTAATTGTACTGCTCTCTGATGTAATATGGTCCTAGCTCACAAATATCTTGATCCTCTTGACATGGGAATATCACATTGTTCACTGTATTTTTGATGAGGATCTTTGGACCGGCATTGATTGGGAGCTTCAAATACTTTAAATGCCTTAGTCAGACGTAAGTGAGTCAAGATACACCCCAGATAAATCCGTAAACCTACTACATCAGTAAAGTTTTGAGGTTTCAGTAGTCTGCAGTGTATCTTGATATTCCTTTTGGTGAGAAAAAAAAAAAAGGCAATGTACTTGCACACGTACCACTATGAAAGAAGCACAATAATTTAGGAAACTTTCTGATTTTGAAAACAGTATTTTTTTATTTTTGTGTGCTAATGTGAGCCATGTGTAATTAATACAAATGACTGCCCCATTTGAGTAGAAACTGAGAAAGAAAAAATTCTGCAGCAAGTCCAGCTGCAACTCCAACTACTTTTCTACTTGAGACTTAGGAACTAGTTCATGAAATGTCTATAATCACAGATGCTATTTGGAATTCTTACAAGCCTCTGTAGCAGAAGAGCAGCACAGACATCTGTATCTTAAATCCATGCCCTCTTGTGAAGATATTATCTACCTTCTGTGGAGAAACAGCTTCTGGTTTGCTAGTGGGCCATCGTAGGGAATGAATACTTACTTAATCAGTGAATACCAAGTGACTATGGAATTGGAGCTACTTATCAGGAACAGTGTTACATGAATCTCTTCAGCTTAGGTACTCAGAGCAAATCACGAAATTGAAAGGGTATACAAGAAACGAGGTTACACAAATTCGAACAAACGCAATTAAATTGCATGAGCACATAATAGAGATCCCTTTGACAATTTCTTCTACATTGTCTCTCTTCCCCTGACCCTCACCTATATTCTTAAGGTGATTTCTTGGGGCCAACTAACTGAAGAGCAAACACCTTGAACCTGACTTACAGATGTTTTGCATGATTTTCTGGCACCAGCCTGACAAGTGGATGGTTGCAGAATTTCAGCCTCACTGAGTTTTGGCTGTGATGAATAGTAATGATGGGGAATTCCCAAAGTGGGCAGAACTTCAAGCAATATACTGACTTTTACTTTGCCTCAAATGAGACATACTTACACATTGTGCTTATACATGGATAGTTGCTAGTAGGTTAGAACTGGGAAGTCAGAGACTTCAAAAGACCAGACTGAAAAATGGTGGCAAGAAAGTGTGAGGAAGAATTATGTAGGTGGACCCCTTGGCATGAGAAAACAGTGTAAAGATATTTAATGTACCATGTCTATGCTCACCAAGGAGCATATATTTTCCAGGAGGCTCTCAAGAACTGGGTAAACCAAATAACATGTTCTCAGGATATCAGCCAGTCTCTGTCCTCAGTCTGCTTGGTAGGTCATTGTACAGATTGGCCCTGAGCACCACGATGAAGGTTATGTATAGACATTATAGTCTGGACTTCTCTCCACGAAAACTGACCTAGCTAATGATATTGCTGATGCTTAACCATCCAAAAACAGAGACTGGTGTTTAGCCCTCAACATGGTATGAGTTTTTCCATCATATTCCTTTTCTTTTGGAAGAGCAGTGATTTATGCATACTGAATGCAAGTAATTCCAGAAGAAAAGAAAGTTAAACATGGATTCTTTTAATTCAGTTCAGTTCAGTTCAGTTGCTCAGTCGTGTCCGACTCTTTGCGACCCCATGAATCGCAGCACGCCAGGCCTCCCTGTCCATCACCATCTCCCGGAGTTCACTCAGACTTGCGTTCATCGAGTCGGTGATGCCATCCAGCCATCTCATCCTCTGTCGTCCCCTTCTCCTCCTGCCCCCAATCCCTCCCAGCATCAGAGTCTTTTCCAGTGAGTCAACTCTTCGCATGAGGTGGCCAAAGTACTGGAGTTTCAGCTTTAGCATCATTCCTTCCAAAGAAATCCCAGGGCTGATCTCCTTCAGAATGGACTGGTTGGATCTCCTTGCAGTCCAAGGGACTCTCAAAAGTCTTCTCCAACACCACAGTTCGAAAGCATCGATTCTTCGGCACTCAGCCTTCTTCACAGTCCAACTCTCACATCCATATATGACTTCTCTTAATTAGTTCTGTATTATTTGCCAGTTCTCAGGAGTAATTAAATTTAAAGGCATTGATTCGATTTGTTTGGGGAACACTAATTGTTCTTGGCATGCGTCATAAAACAGTTATTTAAATTATTACTTGCAGACACCTATAATCACATACCTATAGAAGGCAGGGTTTTGGATGACCAAATATTTGATGCCATAGAACAATTTGATGGAAAACATTTAGCTATGTATATTAACATAAACTGGAAAAGGAGATGGCAACTCACTCCAGTATTCTTGCTTGGGAAATCCCATGGACAGATGCACCTAGTAAGCTACAGTTCATGGTGTTGCAAAGAGTCAGACACAATCTAGCAACTAAATGGCAACAGTATTAATATAAACTGGAAGACAAATACAGAAGTTGATCCTAAGATAGGACATTAGGGTGAAAACACTATCAAGTTGGACAGACCAAATTCTTCATCAGGGACTAAACAGCTGAGAGAGTTTAATATGTTAGTTTGAGGAAATGAGAGTGGCCCTAAACAGGTTACTTTTTTGGTTGACTGAAGCCTGTAGCAAATATGGCTTACACTAGATGAAGTTGCTTCCATGGTACACTGGGGAGAAAACTTTGAAATGTTTAGGGAGATTGGGATTTTAGCATGGGCTTACATTAAGATCTGCTCACCCACCTGCTAAAACTTAACCAGTGGGGGCACTCCAGGGGGCATTCCCTTCACCAAAGCTAAGGGAAAGTTACAGTTATTTATTATCATGTAAAAAAATTTTACTAATAAATATCAGTATAATTGTCACCCAACGTTGAAACTGGAACACTGACAATACCTGATGTCAGCGTATGTGGCTCTGCACTATCCTACTCTCTGCCTCTCTCCATTCAAGTTAGCGGCTTGCCTGATGTGCTCATTATTCCATTTCTTTTCCAGATAATAGATTTCCTAGTGGGTATTATTTCTTGAAAATATTCAATTGTTTACTCTTTTAATTCAATATTATATTCATAAGATGATCCATATTTTTATTGGTTAATTCAATTTGACTGCTGTTATTATATTCCTTTGGGTGACTAGATGGCAGACAGTGTATTAAACCATTCTCCAGTCCAGTGGTTACTTCATTCTCTCCAGGCATTTTTTATTAGAAAACTTTTGTCTCAGCCACTTATAGACAGAGTTCCTCATGTATATTTGGAGGAGTTTCTCTTGGGTGTATAGCTAAAACAATAACCTTGGTTTTGAGTTTTGGATAGTTACTTTTTAGGTGATCTGGTTATTCCAAAGTAGCTGTATGACCACAAACCTAAATAAATGTATTTTGTCTCTACTCAGTGCATCACTTGGCATGCAATATTTCTTGATTCTTGTCTATTAAAATAATGTAAAAACCATATTTCATAGCATTCCTGATTTGTAATCTCTTAATTACTAATTCAGCAGTAGCCGCAGGACTGGAGAAGGTCAGTTTTCATTCCAATCCCAAAGAAAGGCAATGCCAAAGAATGCTCAAACTACTGCACAATTGCACTCATCTCTCATGCTAGTAAAGTAATATTCAAAATTCTCCAAGCCAGGCATCAGCAATATGTGAACTGTGAACTTCCAGATGTTCAAGCTGGATTTAGAAAAGGCAGAAAACCAGAGATCAAATTGCCAGCATCCACTGGATCATCAAAAAAGCAAGAGGGTTCCAGAAAAACATCTATTTCTGCTTTATTGCCTAATCCAAAGCCTTTGACTGTGTGGATCACAAGAAACTGGAAAATTCTGAAAGAGATGGGAATACCAGACCATTTGACCTGCCTCTTGAGAAACCTGTATGCAGATTAGGAAGCAACAGTTAGAACTGGACATAGAACAACAGACTGGTTCCAAATAAGAAAAGGAGTACATCAAGGCTGTACATTGTCACCCTGCTTGAAAGTGAAAGTGAAGTCGCTCAGTTGTGTCCGACTCTTTGTGACCCCGTGGACTGTAGCCTACTAGGCTCCTCTGTCCATGGGATTCTCCAGGCAAGAGTACTGGAGTGGGTTGCCATTTCCTTCTCCAGGGGATCTTCCCGACCCAGGGATCGAACCCAGGTCTCCTGCATTGCAGGCAGACACTAAGCTCTGAGCCACCAGGGACGCCCTCTTATTTAACTTATATGCAGAGTACATCATGAGAAATGCTGGGCTGGAAGAAGCACAAGCTGGAACCAAGATTGCCCGGAGAAATCAATAACCTCAGATATGCAGATGACACCACCTTTATGGCAGAAAGTTAAGAAGAACTAAAGAGTCTCTTGATGAAAGTGAAAGAGGAGAGTGAAAAAGTTGGCTTAAAGCTCAACATTCAGAAAACTAAGATCATGGCATCCAGTTAAATCACTTCATGGCAAATAGATGGAGTAACAGTGGAAACAGTGGCAGACTTTAATTTTGGGGCTCCAGAATCACTGCAGATGGTAACACCAGCCATGAAATTAAGACACTTACTCCTTGGAAGGAAAGTTATGACCAACCTAGACAGCATATTCAAAAGCAGAGACATGACTTTGCAGCAAAAGTCCGTCTAGTTAAGGCTATGGGTTTTCCAGTAGTCATGTATGGATGTGAGAGTTGGACTGTGAAGAAAGCTGAGCACCGAAGAATTGGTGCTTTTTTTTTTTTCACTTTTTTAAAATTATAAATTTATTTATTTTAATTGGAGGTTAATTACTTTATAATATTGTATTGGTTTTGCCATACATCAACATGAATCCACCACAGGTATACACATGTTCCCAGCAATCCCACTGCTGGGCATACACACCGAGGAAACTAGAATTGAAAGAGTCACATGTACCTCAATGTTCATCACAGAATTGATGCTTTTGAAATGTGATATTGGAGAAGACTCTTGAGAGTCCCTTGGACTGCAAGGAGATCCAACCAGTCCATCCTAAAGGAAATCAGTCCTGAATATTCATTGGAAGGACTGATGTTAAAGCTGAAACTTCATTACTTTGGCCACCTGATGCGAAGAGCTGACTCATTTGAAAAGACCCTGGTGGGGCAGGTGGAGAAGGGGACGACAGAGGATGAGATGGTTGGATGACATCACCAACTCAATGGACGTGAGTTTGAGTGAACTCCAGGAGTTGGTGATAGATAGGGAGGCCTGACATGTTGCAGTCCATGAGGTCGCAAAGGGTCGGACATGGCTGAGCAACTGAACTGAACTGAATTACTAATGAGGCTGACCATCTTTTAAAATATTTAACGGCAAAAGCTGTTAATTCTTTTGTGAAATCTCTGTTTTTACTTTTGTCCACTTTTGTTGTTCATGTCATTAATAATGATTTATAGGATATATATATATATATATATATATATATATATATATTTCTTTTTATCCCTTTAAGGTGCAATATGTTGTGATTGTTTAAATTTAACAAGTTATATTTAATTTTACCATTTGTGACCATGTATATGGGCCTCAAACCCATTTTGCTAATTGGAATAAGTCAGAGAAAAACAAATAGCATATGATCTCACTTTTATGGGGAAAAAAAAAAGCTCATAGGTACAGAGAACAGCTTGGTGGCTGCAATAGGCAGGGTGCGGAGAGTAGTCAAAAAGTTATTTTTAAATAAAATAATATGTAATTTTTGTTCTAGCCTAGTAAATTGCCTATTTATTAGTATTTTCTGAACATTTAAATTGAAACATTTACTCTGCTTTAAGGTGCAACAACTTATATTTGGATTTTGCTTTTGATCCAGTCCTAGGGTCTTTGATTTAATATAGTAGTTTAGTTGTTTACATTTATTTTGTAAATTTTATGTACAGAAAAAAAAAGACTATTTTTTTTTGTAAGCAAATAATAAAAAAAACTTGTTTTTAACTGAGTTTTTAAGCTTTCTTGGTATTTCTTTCATTTTTAGTCTACATAAATTTTTCACTTGGTGATTTAGAAGACATTTTGAATTCTAACTTTTCAGTAACAAACTGGAATTCATATTTCTTCTAAATATTCATTAAATAATTTCACAATAAACACTGATTAACTTAACTAAAAAATTTAGCCCACTTTTTTTTTTCTCACAGAATCACTGAGGAGTCTCATAACAATGATCTTGAATCATTAATGTAAAACTGAATTATGTTAATACAATTTTAACTGCTTAAGGAGGTAAAACTTTTCATTAGATAAAAAATATTATCAGAAAAATTAAAATAAAAGGCAAAATATTGTGGTTGAGTCACCTTTGTATAATACTTCATTCTGGGATAATTATGAAAAAATTACTATGCTAATAAACTCGTATCCATATATAAATTGGTGTTTGCTTAGCAAAACAAATATCTGAAGTCTTTGCAAGTTTCCATTAGTACCAGTAGTGAATTCTGTGAAATCTTTTGTAAACTACAGATAATTTTTGTTTAGTTTTGGAGTTCTGGGCTTGAGCAAAGCTCTCAAGTGTGATAATGTGGCCTTCTAGGATAAATGTTAAGCTTGGCTGAGACACTCCATGAAGACTGAATTTGTCATTTGACCTCTTGGTGACTCTGTGGCCTCATTTATAAACTGGAGTTTATATTGAAACACTGCTGAGGATATAATGATGTAATTGGCTTCAGAGCTCTCCAGAGCACCCTTCAGGGAGAGTATGAAAGATGCTTGGGTGCCTGAACCAAACTATTAGAAAAATAACAGTGACAAGGAAATCTTTCAAATCTGAAGAATTAAAAATAGCTGATAGAATCTAGCAACTATCAGAATGGGAACTTGAGGTACAAGGTCTGCCAATGGCCAGCCTGTTTCTTCAGTATAGCATTAGTTCTATGGTTTTCTATGAATGTTTACTGCATGTCTTTGCATCAATATTCTCTGCCCTCAAATTTAAGCATAAAATGAAACTTTGAGTTTATTGGCAACTAACTTGGACATTGTCATGCAAACAACTTTTAGCTAACCTAATGGAAAGATTTTACCATAAGTTAGTTTGGGAAGCAAAATTGGTATGATATCTTGCAACTGCTTTAGTCAGTATCTTAGTAATTACATTATTCACTATTTGTTTTACAAATATAAATATATCTATAAAAAGCAGGGTGAATGTGCACCCTTCAAACTGATTTGTTGAAAGTACTGGATTGCCTGGGTCTTCTAGTCAGATTTCATATGCCTGAAACATTGGTATATGCAAGGAAGAAAACATTGCCAGAGACATTAACACAGTTTAAATTCTGTTTTGTACAAGAGCTGAAAAAAAGCTAGAAGACAGACCTAGGATGGCTCTAGGCTGTTTTGATCCTATCTAAAAATGCTACCTTTCAACCGAATTGGTTTTCCTATTAACCATTTTCTGAGTCTGTTTAAAATTTTCAAAGAGTCTTTAAAATTCAAAAATTTGAGGTACTTTGTGAGAGCAGCCTTTTGAGAGCATGAAAGATCTATGATTGCTTTCTCCTTGGGTTTAGAAACTAACAGAATGCTTTGGAGTCAGCACCGACAAAGAATGGAGCCTGACTTGGAATTTAGTGAAAAGGGTGTTTAGAAAGTGAATAAAACTGTAATTTAAAAGCTGCACAAAATTAGTTGGCATGACTGTTTACATTAAATGTCTCCAGCGTCTTGGCGGTCAGGCAATCTCCTCTAGCTTCCTGCAGTTTTAAGTAAGATTCATGTCATTCTTGACAAGTCTTGTTACAAAACCAAAACATAAACCCAATTGCTTTGTAAAAGTTAAATAACAAGAATACAAAACAAAACCCCTGAGATAGCAGTCTTGAGAACAGTCATTTTTAAAATATACTTTTTCATGTAAAAACAAAGAAAAAAACATGCTAGGAATTAGTGAACTACAAAATGCTGCAAGTAAGACCAAGAGAGAAGGAGAAACAGGCAAAGAGATACTTGTCCTCTGTTGGAGATAGTGCTAAATCCTTCCTAGAGGGATCATTGATAATTTCCTCTAGTTGGAGTACCTGGTGCTTTGGAATAGGAGCCCAAAAGCTAATCCTCACCCCTAAGTATTAGCAATTCAGCCCAAGTGCCCATGTACTTAGGGATTTCTGTTACAGTGTTATGGATTTCCCATTTCTTTTACTGTGTGGTAACAGAGAGAGGATAGGGAGACCTGCTTTATGTTCAGTACTTTTTGCCTGAATTCTAGGGTTCACTGATTAAGCTGCCCATCAGACAAACATTCATCCTAATTTCTTCTAAACTAATGTTACAGGTATTGGGAGAGTAATTTAAAAAAGAAAAGGTATAATCCTTGCCCTTAATGATCTAATAGTCTAATAGGGAGAAGTACATAAAACATTCCAAAGAAGCAAGCTAAGCTAGTGTATTGTTATGTGTTCACCACTGTTGGGTTTCAGAAGAAAAGCTCAGTTTGATTTGGTCTCACATGGTCTAGTGTGTTTAGGTGTATGGGAGTAGGTTCGTTTGAGGGTCTAGCTGGATATTTGTTTGATATGGTCACACCTTCTCCAGGGGTCCTAGCATATTTTCTGCCTTGGGTGAGGATTTACATTGAGGAAAGGGCATTTGGCATTATACATCATTTCAAATGGGGTTGAGCAGGACTGAGTTGAATACAGCCTGGACAGAGTCCCATGACTTGGATGTCACTTAAAGGGAACACGTGTACATCCGTGGTGGATTCATGTTGATGTATGGCAAAACCAATACAATATTGTAAAGTAATTAGCCTGCAATTAAAATAAATAAATTTAAATTTTAAAAAAGTGATCAACAAGAGATTCACTGGCTGTTCTTAGGATGAAATCTCCTTTGGACCACAATGAGAAGGACTAATGTTGAAGCTCCAGCAGTGCACAGCCACCACTGCAATCTGATCACATGGACTACAGCCTTGTCTAACTCAACGAAACTATGAGCCATGGCGTGTAGGGCCACCCAAGATGGATGGGTCATGGTGGAGAGTTCTGAAAAAATGTGGTTCACCGGAGAAGGGAATGGCAAACCACTTCAGCATTATTGCCTTGAAAACCGCATGAAAGGTATGAAGAGGGAAAATATAGGACACGGAAAGGTGAACTCCCCAGGTTGGTAGGTGCCCAATATGCTACTGGAGAAGAATGGAGAAATAGCTCCAGAAAGAATGAAGAGACACAGCCAAGGCAAAAACAACACCCAGTTGTGGATGTGACTGGTGATGGAAGTAAAGTCCAATGCTATAAAGAGCAATATTGAAGAGCAACCTGGAATATTAATTAGGTTCATGAATCAAGGCATGTTGGAAGTGGTCAAACAGGAGATGGCAAGAGTGAGCATCCAAATTTTAGGAATCCGCAAACTAAATGGATTGGATGGGTGAATTTAACTCAGATGACCATTATATCTACTACTGTGGACAAGAATCCCTTAGAAGAAATGGAGTAGCCATCACAGTCAACAAAAGAATCTGAAATACCGTACTTGGATGCAATCTCAAAATGACAGAATGATCTCTGTTTGTTTCCAAGGAAAACCATTCAGTATTACAGTAATCCAAGTCTGTGCCCTGACAAGTAATGCTGAAGAAGCTGAAGTTGAATGGTTCTATGAAGACCTACAAGACCTTCTAAAAATACACCCCCAAAAGATGTAATTTTCATTATAGGGGACTGGAATACAAAACTAGGAAGTCAAGAAACACCTTGAGTAACAGGGAAATTTGGCCTTGGAGTACAGAATGAAGCAGGGCAAAGGCTAATAGATTTTGCCAAGAGAATGCACTGGTCATAGCAAACACCCTCTCCAACAACACAAGAGAAGACTGTACACATGGACATCACCAGATTGTTAATACTGAAATCAGATTGATTATATTCTTTGCAGCCAAAGATGAAGAAGCTCTATACACTCAGCAAAAACAAGACCAGGAGTTGCCTGTGGCTCAGATCTTGAGCTGCTTATTGCCAAATTCAGACTGAAATTGAAGAAAGTAGGGAAAACCACTAGATGAGTCAAGTATGATGTGAATCAAATCCCTTATGATTATACAGTGGAAGTGAGAAATAGATTAAACAGATTGGATCTGATAGAGTGCCTGAAGAACTATGGATAGAGTTTCATGACATAGTACAAGAGGCAGGGATCAAGACCATCCCCGAGAAAAAGAAATGCAAAAAGGCAAAATAGTTGTCTGAAGAGGCCTTAAAAATAGCTGTGAAAAGAAGAGAAGCAAAATGCAGAGGAGTTAAAGGAAAGATTTACCATTTGAATGCAGATTTCTGAAGAATAGCAAGGAGGTATAAGAAAGCCCTCCTCAGTGATCAAGGCAAAGAAATAGAGGACAGCAACAGAATGGGAAAGACTAAAGATCTCTTCAGGAAAATTAGAGATACCAAGAG
This sequence comes from Capricornis sumatraensis, assembly GCF_032405125.1. Taxonomy (NCBI): domain Eukaryota; kingdom Metazoa; phylum Chordata; class Mammalia; order Artiodactyla; family Bovidae; genus Capricornis; species Capricornis sumatraensis. The sequence goes on from NW_027184624.1 coordinate 2,898,785, forward strand.
AACATTTCATGCAAAGATGGCCACAATCAAGGACAGAAATGGTATGGACCTAACAGAAGTAGAAGATATTAAGAAGAGATGGCAATAAAACGCCAAACTATACAAAAAGATCTTCGTGACCCAGATAATCAAGATGGTGTGATCACTCACCTAGAGCCAGATATCCTGGAATGTGAAGCCAAGTGGTCCTTAGGAAGCATCACTGCAAACAAGGCTAGTGGAGGTGATGGAATTCCAGTTGAGCTATTTCAAATCCTAAAAGATGATGCTGTGAAAGTGCTGCACTCAATATGCCAGCAAATTTGGAAAACTCAGCAGTGGCCATAGGACTGGAAAAGGTCAGTTTTCATTCTAACCCCAAAGAAAGGCAAAGAAACTACCACACAGTTGCATTCATCTCACACACTAGCAAAGTAATACCCCAAGTTCTCCAAGCCAGACTTCAACAGTACATGAACCGTGAACTTCCAGATGTTCAAGTTGGATTAAGAAAAGGCAGAGGAACCAGAGATCAAATTGCCAACATCCGTTGGATCATCAAGAAAGCAAGAGAGTTCCAGAAAAACATCTACTTCTGCTTTATTGACTATTCCAAAGCCTTTGACTGTGTGGATCACGACAAAGTACGGAAAATTCTTTAAAATATGGGAATATCAGACCACCTGATCTGCCTTTTGAGAAATCTGCATGCAGGTCAAGAAGCAACAGTTAGAACTAGACATGGAGCAACAGACTGGTTTCAAATAGGCTGTATATTGTCACCCTACTTATTTAACTTATATGCAGAGTACATTATGGGAAATGTTTTGCTGGATGAAGCATAAGTTGGAATCAAGATTTCTGGGAAAATATCAATAACTTCATATATGCAGATGACACCACCCTTATGGCAGAAAGTGAAAAACTAAAGAGCCTCTTGATGAAAGAAGAGAGTGAAAAATCTGGCTTAAAACTCAACATTCAGAAAACTAAGAAAATTGCATCTGCTCCCATCATTTCATGGCAAATAGTTGGGGAAACAATAGAAACAGTGACAGACTTCATTTTGGGGGACTCCAACATCTTTGCAGATTGTGATTTCAGCCATGAAAGTAAAAGATGCTTGCTTGGAAGAAAAGTTATGACCAACCTAGACAACATGTTAAAAAGCAGAGACATTACTCTGCCAACAATGGTTCGTCTAGTCAAAGCTATGGTTTTTCCAGTAGTCATGTATGGATGTGTGAGAGTGGGTCTATAAAGAAAGCTGAGCACTGTAGAATTGATGCTCTTGACCTCTGGTGTTGGAGAAGACTTTTGAGAGTCCCTTGTACTGCAAGGAGATCCAACCAATCAATCCTCAAGGAAATCAGTCCTGAATATTCATCGGAAGGACTGATGGTGAAGCTGAAACTCCAATACTTTGGCCACCTGATGCGAAGAACTGACCCATTTGAAAAGACACTAATGCTGGGAAAGATTGAAGGTGGGAGGAGAAGGGGACAAGAGGATGAGGTAGTTGAATGGCATCACCGACTCAATGGACATGAGATGTGATGGACAGGGAGGCCTGGCATGGGGTTGCAAAGAGTCAGATATGACTGAGAAACTGAACTGAACTGATTCACTGAGGGCCCTCTCACATGGAGATTGGACCTCCAAGTGCTACTCTGGCTCCGTGGTAGTATTGATAGAGATTTTGTTAAGAGGTAGCTGACTCTGAGAAGATTTTGTTCTTGGCCACTTGATCTTTCCACGTGGGATCCTCTAGTTTCAGGACTTCTACCCCTCTCGCTGCCGTATTCTTCCTCTTCAACCAGACGTTGACACATTTATCTAGTTTCCAAGGGAAATGGAAAACACCCTTGGTGATCAACAATATTAAATATTATTTTTTTATTATTGTTTCACAAGTGAACTTGAAAACAAAAGCCAAGAATCTGACCTTTTTATTCCCTGGCCTCCTAAATAAATTTTGTACTGAAACAATGGAATGATTGCTAATGTTAAAGCAGGGAGTGTCATGGTATAGTAGGGATTAAGGGTAAAATACATTGATTGATGAATAAATATATTATCCCACTGGGGTATGTTGAAGTATTTCTTCTATTATGTGATTAAGGAATTGGGCATTTCCCATAAAGAATGAAGAAACAGGTATTGCGAGTTAAAAAAAAAAAAATCAGTGAGAAATCAGAAGGTCCAGATTCTTGTTTCAGTGTACTGATCATATGACCTGTGGTAAAGAATTTAATGTCTATGAACTCTAGAATCTCTCCCTTAAAAAATGATGTGTAATAATATACATCTGTCTACTACCTGGGAGGTGGTACTGTATTGTAGTTAATAAGAATTTAAATTCAGTCTATCTAGTTTTTTATTTGTTCTCTACCACTTATCTGTGAAATTTGCCAACTGAATCAGTCTTCCTAAGCTCCTGTTTCCTCAAGGAAGTTGTGCTTAGGACTGAATGATATCATATATATGATACATGTCAGAGAATATGTCAGGACCCCTAGAGATGGGGTGACCATACAGAAGAGATACCCAGCGAAAACCCCAACCATCGCCATCCCCACACATGGAAACACACTAGATCTTGTCAATCTGGAATCAATCTGAGCTTTTCTCCTAAAACCCACCAGTGGTGAAACATAACCAATACACTAGCTTAGCTTGGTTCTTTGGAATGTTTTATGTGCACTCCTCCCTATTAGACTATTGATGGTTAAAGGTGAAGGACTATATATGTATATAGTGTATGATCTTTTTAATGTGCTGTTAAATTCAGTTTGCTAGTATTTTATTGAGAATTTTTGTGTCTGTGTCCATCAGGGATATGGGAGTTTTTTGTAGTTTTTAATTTTCTTCCCTTGTGGTGTCTTCTCTGACTTTGCTATCAGGATAATGCTGGTCTAGTTTTGGAAAATCCCCTCCTCTTCAGTTCTTTGAAAGAGTTTGAGAAGGATTGGAGTAATTCTTCTTTAAATGTTTGGTAAAATTAGCCAGTGAAACCATCTGGTCCTGGATTTTGTTTGTTTGTTGGGAAGTTTTTGATTACAGAATCAATATCCTATTTGTTATTGGTTTATGCAGATTTTCTGTTTCTTCATAAGTCAGTCTTGGTAGATTTTCTGTTTCTAGGAATTTATCTATTTCTTCTATGTTGTCTAATTCATAATAGGCTCTTATTGAGGATGAATGAATAATATACACACACACACGCGTATATATAGACATACAGCCATAAAAAAAGAAATCGTCATTTGCGACAGCATAAATGAACCTTTAGGGCATTATACTAAGTGAAATAAGTCAGAGAGAGAAGATAAATGCTGGATGAGTTCATTACATGCGGAATCTAAGTCCAAACTCATAGAAACAAGAACATATTGATGTTTTCGAAGGTCCGTCTAGTCAAGGCTATGGTTTTTCCAGTAGTCATGTATGGATGTGAGAGTTGGACTGTGAGGAAAGCTGAGCGCCGAAGAATTGATGCTTTTGAACTGTGGTGTTGGAGAAGACTCTTGAGAGTCCCATGGACTGCAACGAGGTCCAACTAGTCTATTCTAAAGGAGATCAGTCCTGGGTGTTCTTTGGAATGCTAAAGCTGAAGCTCCAGTACTTTGGCCACCTCATGTGAAGAGTTGACTCATTGGAAAAGACTCTGATGCTGGGAGGGATTGGAGGCAGGAGAAAAGGGGGACGACAGAGGGTGAGATGGCTGGATGGCATCACTGACTCAATGGATGTGAGTTTGAGTGAACTCTGGGAGTTGGTGATGCACAGGGAGGCCTGGCGTGCTGCAGTTCATGGTGTCGCAAAGAGTCGGACATGACTGAGCGACTGAACTGAACTGAACTGAAGGGCAGGAGTGAGGGTGGGGTAACTTCTAATTAATTATAAGATGAAGACATTCTGGAGATACAATATATAGCTTGGTGTCTGTTGTTAACAGTACTGCATTATATATTTAAAAGTTGCTGAAAGAGTATATATATATTTTTTTTCATATTTTATTTTATTTTACTTTACAATACTGTATTGGTTTTGCCATACATCAACATGAATCTGCCATGGGTGTGCACATGTTCCCAATCCTGAACCCTCCTCCCACCTCCCTCCCCATACCATCTCTCTGGGTCATCCCAGTGCACCAGCCCCAAGCCTCCAACAAATGCTAAAGGTTATTCTCTAGACAGGAAACACAAAAAGGGTGTATAAACCTGAACGCAAAACAATAAAGTAAATGAAACAGTATATTTTTAAAATGCTCCCCAAACTTGTGAAACAAAAGATTTAATTCTATGAAGTGATGGTTGTGTTTAATGAACCTTGTTGTAATCATGCTGCAATATATACATATGTGAAATCATTACCTTGTAGATCTTATATTCACAATTTTATGTGTCAATCATATCTCAGTAAAGCTGGAAGAATAAAAGTACCTTCCCCTCTGCAATTGTACTGTCAGCCATTACTTCCCAGGGTTGTCTTTTTTTACTCTCCAATTGTCCAATGCACTCTTTTTAGCTTGCCATTTCAAATAATATGTTTTAGAAAATCAGATCACTGACTTGTTTTAGAATTTTGTAATAAGAAAAAATAAGAATCTTTGTGTGGAAATATATATCAAGGACAACTTTTTAAATTTAGAGGTTTTTTTTTTTTTTTTTTTTTTTTTTTGCTGTTCGGTTATTTCTTTTAAGAAGCTGCACTGCTTTCTTTGGTTTTCTCATATGTGTATCCCAGATTGTGACTTAATCATTATAACAAGATGTTAAAACGGAACTCTATATATCGTGGTTTTAGTTATATCACCAAGAACATAGTTAGCAGGGACTTTAATATTACAAAGTAAGGGGCTAGGTTACATTTGGTAAAATCAGGATTTGTACATGTTCTCTTTTAAGCTGAGATTGAAGAGACTAAAAGAGAAGTTACAGTCTCGAGAGAATTTTCTTTAGTGGAAGTTGTTAGGGAGGGGAGAGAATTGCTTAATCTTTCCTGTAGATCGGTTAGAGTTGTTTAGATAACAGTTCCATAGAGCTTGGGGGACACAGTGAGTTACTGCCACTGGAAAAAGGTAAAGGGCCAGAAGGTGTCTGAACCAGGCTGTACAGATAAAGTAGAAAATTGCAGTTAAGAAGTCACTACGTTGGATCAAAATATATGTTTCAGGTGGGTATGATGAGATGGTCCTAAATCTTGCGCAAAATGTCTAACTAGAGAGGTGAGGAGGCCTCAACCAACATAGCCTGATGGTATATTAATGGCTACTCAAGGACTGAGGCAGGAATCCTAAGCAATTTTCTGTAAAAGCTTCATTCATCTTCATCAGAGAAATTCAGTTCAGGGAGTGTTGATTATTTTCATATTGCTGCTGAAACAAATCACCACAAATTTAGTGGCTTAAAAGAATGCAGATTTATTCTCTTCCAGTTCTAGAGGTCAAAAGTCTGAAGTCCAAGTGAGGTCAAGCTGCATTCCTCCTGGAGCCTTTTAGGGAATAATCTGTTTCTTTGCCTTTTCTCTCTCCTAGAAGCCACCTGTGTTCCTTATCTGTGGCTTCTTCCTCTGTCTCCAAAGCCAATGACTGAGAATCCTCAGATCCTTCTCTCTGTAGCTTTTCTTCCATCATCACTTCACCTTCCATGTCTTGGACTGTACTGACTCCTCTGCTTAGAAGGACCCTTATGATTGACATTAAACCCAACCAGACAATACAGGATAATCTCTCCTCTTGAGATCCTTAATTAATCACTTTTTAAAGTCCTTTTGCCATGTTCCCTGGGGAAGGGAAAGGCTACCCACTCCAGTATTCTGGTCCAGAGAATTCCATAGACTGTATAGTCCATGGGGTCGCAAAGAGTCAGACTCGACTGAGTGCCTTTCACTTTGCCATGTTAGGTAGCATATCCACAGGTTCTAGGCATTAGGACATGGATATCTTTGGGAGGCTCGTCTTCTTTCTACTACACCAGTGAAGGAAGGTAGCCTAGGAACCCACTGAAGTATCAAGAAAGGAAGAATCAACTTTAAACAAGGCTGGGCTAAGAGAAGCCTGGCAGTAGCTCGAAGAGTAAAAATCAAGAATTTTTATTGTTTCTTGCTGCTCCTTACATCTTTTTCCATGACCCTAAAGATAAGAAACTTCTCTTGGCAAGCTAGGGAGGAGAGGAGAAGTACAGTCTGGGAAAATAGGAAAGAAGTGAGTTATTTCCTTTTTCTCTTCTGTTAAATAAGCAGTGCCAATGGAGAAGATGGCAGAATTAAGGTGTTTCCATACTGAACTTTTGAAGGTTATATTTGATCAAGGTTGGTTGAATGGTTGTATATATAGTATATAGCAATGATAGTTATATACAATAATCCTGATTTTGTCTTATACCCATAAAAACCTAACAACCAAAAGATGAAAAAGGTTAACTTGTGCTTGGACTGTTAAAAGGCATTATCCTGAACCAGCATTGTAAATTTTAATTCCTGAATTTTTGAAGTCTAAGAAAAGCTTTAAAGGCAAGCAAAGACAAAAAAAAAAAAGTGAATCTGGACACTTTGTAGATAAGTAATTGTTGACAGTTTCAGTACAAGCAAAAATAAAAACAATTGAAGTGGCAAGACTTGGAACCACTGATAGCTGTATAAAATGACAGTGAAGCCCAGAAATTGCCACTGGGGAAAAGTAAAGAAAATGTATTAATAAAAGCAGAATTATAGTTTGGGTATATTTAATGAAAGGGCACACTTAAACATCCTCCTGGTATTCAGGTCACACAGCGACGGCATGTCCGTAAAATAGCATACCTCTTCTGACTAGTCCACGAAGGACTACTTCTCTCTCAATACCTCAGTTACCTCTGAAGTCTTTGTTGATCTACGACACAATACTACGCTAATGTTCATTACGTCTTGACCGCATAAAAAAGAAAGGTTTCTCTTTTCAAAGTACACCATTTTCTACGGCAGGAACATGAACAACACATTTTACAAAGATTAATATAATTTTTTTTTTTCAAATAGAAAAGCTGTTTCACCGTAGTAATTACCAAACTCCAACATATCTAGTGGGGAAAACCACTAGACCATTCAGGTGTGATCTAAATCAAATCCCTTATGATTATACAGTTGAAGTGAGAAATAGATTTCAGGGACTAGATTTGATAGATAGAGTGCCTGATGAACTATGGACAGAAGTTCATGACATTGTACAGGAGACAGGGATCAGAACCATCCCCAAGAAAACTAAATGCAAAAAAGCAAAATGGCTGTCTGAGGAGGCCTTGCAAATAGCAGTGAAAAGAAGAGAAGCCAAAAAGCAAAGGAGAAAAGGAAAGGTAACCCCTTTTGAATGCAGAGTTGCAAAGAATAGCAAGGAGAATAAGAAAGCCTTCCTCAGCGATTAATGCAAAGAAATAGAGGGAAAAAATAGAATGGGAAAGACTAGAGATCTCTTCTAGAAAATTGCAGATACCAAGGGATCATTTCATGCAAATATGGGTTCAATAAAGGACAGAAATGGTATGGACCTAACAGAAGCAGAAGCTATTAAGAAGAGATGGCAAGAATACACAGAAGAACTATTAAAAAAAAGATCTTCAAAAGCCAGATAATCATGATGATGTGATCACTCACCTAGAGCCAGACTTCCTGGAATGTGAAGTCAACTGGGCCTTAGGAAGCATCACTATGAACAAAGCTAGGGGAGGTGATGGAATTCCAGTGGAGCTATTTCAAATCCTGAAAGATGATGCTGTGAAAGTGCTGCACTCAATATGCCAGCAAATTTGGAAAACTCAGCAGTGGCCACAGGACTGGAAAAGGTCAGTTTTCATTCCAATCCCAAAGAAAGGCAATGCCAAAGAATGCTCAAACTACTGCACAATTGTATTCATCTCACATGCTAGTAAAGTAATGTTCAAAATTCTTCAAGCCAGGCTTCAGCAATGCATGAACCGTGAACTTCCAGATGTTCAGGCTGGTTTTAGGAAAGGCAGAGGAACCAGAGATCAAATTGCCAACATCTCTGGATCATTGAAAAAGCAAGAGAGTTCCAGAAAAGGATCTATTTCTGCTTTATTGACTATGCTAAAGCCTTTGACTGTGTGGATCACAATAAACTGTGGAAAATTCTTCAAGAGATGGGAATACCAGACCACCTAACCTGCCTCTTGAGAAATCTGTATGCAGGTCAGGAAGCAACAGTTAGAACTGGACGTGGAACAACAGACTGGTTCCAAATAGGAAGAGAAGTACGTCTGGGCTGTATATTGTCACCCTGCTGATTTAACTTCTATGCAGAGTACATCATGCGAAATGCTGAGCTGGAAGAAGCACAAGCTGGAATCAAGATTTCTGGGAGAAATATCAATAACCTCAGATATGCAGATGACACCACCCTTATGGCAGAAAGTGAAGAAGAACTAAAGAGCCTCTTGATGAAAGTGAAAGAGGAGAGTGAAAAAGTTGGCTTAAAGCTCAACATTCAGAAAACAAAGATCATGGCATCTGGTCCCATCACTTCATGGCAAATAGATGGGGAACCAGTGGAAACAGTGGCTGATTTTATTTTAGGGTGCTCCAAAATCATTGCAGATGGTGATTGCCGCCATGAAATTAAGACACTTACTCCTTGGAAGGAAAGTTATGACCAACCTAGCTGCTAAGTCACTTCAGTCGTGTCCAACTCTGTGCAGCCCCATAGACGGCATCCCACCAGGCTCCCCCGTCCCTGGGATTCTCCAGGCAAGAACACTGGAGTGGGTTTTCCATTTCCTTCTCCAGTGCATGAAAGTGAAAATTGAAAGTGAAGTCGCTCAGTCATGTCCGACTCTTAGCAACCCCATGGACTGCAGCCTACCAGGCTTCTCTGTCCATGGGATTTTCCAGGCAAGAGTACTGGAGTGGGGTGCCATTGCCTTCTCCTATTACCAACCTAGACAGCATATTAAAAAGCAGAGACATTACTTTGCCAATAAAGGTCCGTCTCGTCAAGGCTATGGTTTTTCCAGTAGTCATGTATGGATGTGAGAGTTGGAATATAAACAAAGCTAAATGAAGAAGAATTGATTCTTTTGAACTGTGGTGTTGGAGAAGACTCTTGAGAGTCCCTTGGACTGTAGTCCATCCTAAAGGAGATCAGTCCTGGATGTTCATTGGAAGGACTGATGTTGAAGTTGAAACTCCAATACTTTGGCCACCTGATGCAAAGAGCTGACTCATTTGAAAAGACCCTGATGCTGGAAAGGATTGAGGGCAGGAAGAGAAAGGGACGACAGAGGATGAGATGGCTGGATGGCATCACTGACTCAATTGACATGAGTTTGGCTGAACTCTGGGAGTTGGTGATGGACAGGGAGGCCTGGCATGCTGTGGTTCATGGGGTCGCAAAGAGCTGGACATGAGTGAGCGACTGAACTGAACTGAACTGAGTATGTCTCCCAATGATCCTACTGTCCTAGTATTCTTGCCCTCCCTCATTATATCAGGGCTTGCTCTGAGTGACCAGTAGAATACAATGCAAGTGGTGATGCGTGATTTTTGGAGTCTAAAAGGCCTTGCAGATTCTGCCTTCTTCTTTTGGATCACTTACTTTCGAAGCTAGCCACTGTGCTGTGAGATTATCCAAGTAGCCCTGTAGAGAGGCTCATGTGGAGAGGAGCTATGGTCCCAGTCAATGGCCAACACCAATTTTCCAGGCCCCTGAACAAGCCATATGGATCCTCCAAGCTGTCTGATAACTGCAGTCCCACTCAATATCTAGCTGTAAGTCTCATTCTAGACTCAGACACAACCACTAATTAAGCCATGACTTAATTCATGATCCACAGGACTGTGAGAGATTATAAATTGATGTTGTTACTTTGAATCACTGTATTTTAATGGTGCTCTCTTACATAGCAATAAATAATGAATATATTCACCCTTAAAAAGTAAAATATCAATCATCTGTGCACCTAAGAGATACTGTACAATTTGTCCTTCAAATATCAGTATTTCAAGTGTCTAAGCTGGTAATGTAATTATGTTTCTTTTTTTTTTTAATGATTTAATTGCATGGCTTAATCTATTCTATTAAAACCTAGAATGGTAGCTAGTGGAAGAAAAATATCCACAAGCCCTCAGACTATTACCAGTGGCCACCGAACTGTTTGACATATCACTGATCATTTCTGATCAATTTAAATAAGTGCCCTATTTCAGCAGAAAAATATTTAAATGTCTAGAAAAGAAAGGCTGCATTAAAAAAGATATTTGGATTCATCCAAAGAAGATAGTGAGGTACACACATGTACATTATAATATAAATATACACATATATACATGTGTCTGTAAGTGATATGTTATTATATCTTGATTTAACTCTGTAGCCTCTCCTCACAATGGTTTGAACTACATGTGATATAGGATGAGAAGAAAAGAAAAACCAGTAGTTCGGTTAAATACAATTCAGAGCAAATAATTCATCATTATTATAGCAATTAGTCTTTAATTTTTTTCTGTCCCTCTAAGCAGGAACACAAATCAGTTCATTTTGAGAGTGGAGCAACCTGATTTCTCATATTCGATCCTTCCTTTTGTTATTAAAAAAGTAAACTACATAGGCTCCTTCCACCTCTCTCCCCGTTTATAAAGCAGATTTTACATTCTCCCTCTGTGCTTCATCCCTCCTAAAATTTTGATGCCAGACCAAGAGATCCACAGCAGTGGGTGGTCCAAAGCGGCTGCACATCCGTTCTCTAAAATGTGCAGACTGCTTCATGGCGGTTCACAAACCATTTCCCCGGGCTCAGTTAATACATGGGCCAGTCATTCATGTTCAGCACGTCTACCATGACCTTAAACAATCGGTATGTTTAAAATAGATAACCAAGGGCCTACTGTGCAGCACAGGGAACTTCTACCTAATAATACTCTGTAATAACTTGAATGGGAAAAGAATTAGAAAAAAAGTAGATACATGTTACGTATGGCTGAGTTGCTTTGCTATGTACTTGACTAACATGGCAATGTAGAATGAAAATATTTTTATTATCCTTCAATTAAAAACAAATACAGTATTGTAAAGTGAAATAAAGTAAAAATAAAAATTAAAAAAGTAAAAAGAGAGCTAAAGATGGTAATAAACAGTCATGGAACATTAAAAAAAAAACAAGTAAAGTGGAAAACTTTTTAAAGTTTTTAAATGGAAAAGAAAACAATTACCTGAGACTCATAAAATACTTGTTTGAAATGAAAATATAAATTTTAAACAATTACATTATTGAATTTTTATAATATATAAGTACATATCAAAGTATTGCGAGGCTGCAACGTATTTACCTTATGGTTCATGCCTTCTAGGGGCTCACATTCTAATAGCTGACAGTACATAAAGATGTAAGACAAGTTAAATAACATAAATTTTATTTCAGCATTTAGCAACCATTAAATATCATGCATGGTTATTTTAAAATGAAATGAGAAACGTAAAAAATCTGAGTGGCAGTTTACATCTTAAAATTAATTTTTCTTTCCTTTTTCATGTGACCTTTTCTTCAATGCAGTTTTAGAAAACTAGGTGAACACTTAAGTAAAATGTTATCTTAATTGTTTTCTTCCAGTAATTGACACTGTTTAATTTTACTATATTCAACTGACATTTTTGTTTGAAGAAAACTTCCTTTTTGATTACAGTGAATGATATCCTAGTTTTTTGTTGGTATTATTTATCAATGAACAATGATTGACAGTGTAGCTCAGCTTGGGTTCAGAAAATGACCCAGAGACCATTATGGGACTGTGGCAAGAGAAATGAGAGAAGGTAAAGAGCTTAGTAAGTTGAGTAGGTTTGGAAATACTTGGTCATAGACACATTCATTGGCAACTGAACTCACTTGCTTCGGATTGAAAATTACTCTAAACTCCTAAAGCTAAGCTCCCATTTTTCTTGTAACTCTGGCAATAACTGGCTGCTTGATTTAGAGTACATTTATTAACTATTTTGACATGTAAATATCTATAAAGTGGGTTAAGAATATCTACCTGGGACTTCTGTGGTGGCTCAGTGATAAAGAATCCACCTGCCAGTGCAGGTGATGCTGGTTCGATCCCTGGTCCTGGAAGATCCCACATGCCGAGGAGCTAAGCCTGTGAGCCACAACTATTGTCCCTGCAGCTACTGAGCCCAGGTTCTCTAAAGCCTGTGCTCCACAAGAGAAAACCACTACAATGAGAAGCCTGTGCACCACAATTAGAGAATAGCCCCACTCACCACAACTAGAAAAAAGCCTTTGCAGCAACAAGACCCAGCACAGCCAAAATAAATAAATAAGTTTTTAAAAATCCACCTAACAGTTTGAAAAAATTAAATATGCAACATATTTAAAGCAGAATTTTCTCAATATAGCTAAAAATGTTTGGAGGAATATCACCAAAAAAAAAAAATGAAGATAATCACTAATGATACTATCTCCTATTTTGAAAGAGTGGTTTGATTAAAGGTGGGCAGAGAGGGAGAGGGGGACAGAGCTGGACTGAAATCTACCACATCCCTGGCAGATGTAGTCTACTATTAGGATTTGGGGATTTTATAATTAAATGTATTAGCCTGCTGTGGAGATGAGACATTTACCTGCTGGCTTTACTTTTTCTAAGAATCTCTCTAAATTTGTTCTCACCTTTGTCTTGCAGCACGCATTATAAAAATGTATATACTTCTGAATAGGTTGCAAGTGAAACAGGCTCTGTTCATCAACCTGTACTTTCTCAAACTCTGTATTTGCAAGGTTCCCAGAGTAAGCATTTCAGTTCAAAGGCAGGCTCCAAAGAATTTAGGTTTGGCCAGGCTGAGGTGAGAAATCTACCTAATCTGGGGCTGGCCCTGGTGGTTCCTCTTCACATTGGAATTGGTTCTGTATGGATTCTGCTGTGTTTAATGGTATTATCCAAACTTTCTGAGGTTTTACCCCAGCTTTGTTCAACTTTCAGCTATAACATATCTAAGAGCGTAAAAACTTCATACATTATATAAATCTGCAATTGAACATTTTTAAACTGCCAAGCCAAAGGGGAATTAAAAGTTTTGTTGTTGATCAGTCACTAAGTTGTATCTGACTCTTTGTGACCCCATGGACTTCAGCATGCCAGGCTTCCCTGTCCTTCACCATCTCCCAGAGTTTGCTTAAACTCATGTGCACTGAGTCGGTGATGCTATCCAGACATCTCATTCTCTGTCATCCTCTTCTACTGCCTTCAGTCTTTCCCAGCATCAGGGTTTTTTTCCAGTGAATCGGCTCTTCACATCAGATGGCCAAAGTATTGGAGCTTCGGCTTCAGAATCCGTCCTCTGAATGAATATTCAGAGTTTATTTCCCTTAAGATTGACTGGTTTGATAAGTATCTTCTCCAACACCACAGTTCAAAAGCATCAATTCTTTGGTACTCAGGCCTTCTTTATAGTCCAACTCTTAACACTCGTACATAACTACTGGAAAAACCATAGCTTTGATTATATGGACCTTTGTCTGCAAAGTGATATCTCTACTTTTTAATATGCTGTCTAGGTTTGTCATAGCTTTTCTTCCAAGGAGCAAGTGTCTTTTAATCTCATTGCTGTAGTCATTGTCCATAGTGATTTGGGAGCCCAAAAAGATAAAATCTGCCACTGTTTCCATTTTTTCCCCATCTATTTGCCATAAGCGATGGAACTGGATGCCATGATCTTAGTTATTTGAATGTTGAGTTTTAAGCCAGCTTTTTCACTCTCCTCTTTCACTTTCATCAAGAGGCTATTTAGTTCTTGTTTGCTTTCTGCCATTAGGGTGGTATCATCTGCATATCTAAGGTTGTGAATATTTCTCTCAGCAATCTTGATTCCACCTTGTGCTTCATCCAGACTGGCATTTCACATGATGTACTCTGCATAGAAGTTAAATAACCAGGTGACAATATACAGCCTTGACATACTCCTTTCCCAGTTTTGAACCACTCTGTTTTTTCATGTCAGTTCTAACTGTTGCTTCTTGACCTGCATACAGGTTTCTCAGGAGTAAGTAAGGTGATCTGGTATTCTCATTTCTTTAAGAATTTTCCAATTGGTTGTGATCCATACAGTCCAAGGTTTTAGTGTAGTCAGTGAAGCAGAAGATGTTTTTCTGGAATTCCTTTGCTTTTTCTAAGATTCGACAAATACTGGCCATTTGATCTCTCATTCCTCTGTGTTTTGTAAATCCAGCTTGTACAACATCTGGTAGCACAGCTGGTAAAGAATCTGCAAGCAATGCAAGGGACCCTGGTGTGATTCGTGGATCAGGAAGATCTCCTAGAGAAGGGATAGGCTACGCACTCCAGTATTCTTGGGCTTCCCTGCTAGCTCAGATGGAAAATAATGTGCCTGTAGTGCGGGAGACCTGGGTCTGATCCCTGGGTGGGAAAGATCCTCTGGAGGAGGGCATGGCAACCCACTTCAGTATTCTTGCCTAGAGAATCCCATGGACGGAGGAGCCTGGTAGGCGATAGTCCGTGGGGTGGCAAAGAGTCAGACACTGTTGAGCAACTAAGCACACAGGCACACACATCTGGAAGTTCTCGATTCATGTTCTGTTGAAGCTTAGCTTGGAGAATTTTGAGCATTCCCTTGTTAGCATGTGAAATGAGCACAATTATGTCATAGTCTGAACATTCTTTGGCATTGCCCTCCTTTGAGATTGGAATGAAAACTGACCTTTTCCAGTCCTGTAACCACTCCTGAGTGTTCCAAATTTGCTGGCATATTGACTGCAGCACTTTCACAGCATCATCTTTTAGAATTTGAAATAGCTCAGCTGGAATTCCATTACCTCCTCTATAGTTGGTTGTAGTAATGCTTCCCCTAAAGGCCCACTTGACTTCACACTCCAGGCAAGAATACTGGAATGGGTTGCCATTTCCTTCTCCAGCAGATTTTCCCAGTTCAGGGATAGAACCTGCATTTCAGGGAGATTCTTTACCAGTGAGCCACCTGGGAAGCCCTTGCTTTTCTTCCACATGGGGTCAATTTTGTATGATAATAAATAACCTGTGCTTTTCAAATCACCTCTAGAAAATACACACACACACAGACACAATCTTTCTCAGCCATAAAAAAGAAATTCTGCCATTTCTATCAACATGGTGAACCTAAGGTATTATGCTTAGTGACATAATTCAGAGAAACCAAATACTCTGTTATCATTTATACACAAAATCTAAGAAGTAAAACAAATGAGTATAACAAAAAAGGAACAGACTCATAAGTACAAAGAATTAGTGATTACCAGTATGGAGTGGAATGGGGGAGGGGCAAAATAGAAGTATGAGATTAAGTGACACAGACTGCTAACCATAAAATAAATGAGCACCAAAGATATATTGTGCAGCCCAGGGAAATATAGGCATTATTTTGTAATAACTTTAAATGGGATATTATCTATAAAAATATTGAATCTCTATGCTGTACACCTGAAACTAATATTGTATATCTTTAGTTTAATAAAATATATAGTTAAATTTATACATATATTTATACCTATATTAATATATATCAATATTTATTAATGTAATAGAACGTTATAAATGTTATTAATTATTTATTGGCAATTTATATGTACTTAAATATTTAAATTAATTCCAAGTGGGCATTAATATAGCAACTTGCCATATTTAAATAATTAAATTCAGAATTCAAAACCTCAGGCACCTGTCTCAGTGGTAAAGAATCCGCCTGCCAGTGCAAGCAGCACAGGAGACTCGGGCTTGATCCCTGGTCAGGAAGATCCACTGGAGAAGGAAATAGCAACCCACTCCAGTATGCGTGCCTGGTAAATCTCATGGGCAGAGGAGCCTGATGGGCTATACAGTCCATGGGGTTGCAAAGAGTCGGACTTGACTAAGTGTGCACACACACAGATTGCACTAATCTCACTTCAAATTCTCAGTAGTGACAACTCACAGACTGCATATTTAGAACATTTCTGTCATTACATGGAGTTCTGTTAGCTCTTGAAACTGTACTCTGAAGAATGACTGAATATTTTATAGTCCATGCCTCCTTTAAGAGATAGTCAGATAACAACGATGATACTTCTAAGGAAGTATTCTAAATAGTAATATGAAAAGGGTGTTTTGAAAGTTATTGGATAAAAGAAAGATGAAGGCAGGAGGGAGGGAGAAAGAAAAGAAAAGTGGAGGGAAGGAAGGAAGAAGTAGGGAATGAAGGGAGGGAAGGGTAGAGGGAAGAAGAGAAACTTCCTGTGCCTTTCTTACATATACTACCATATTAAATTTTAATGGCAAATGCTGGGACTAAGCTTGTTTGAATTCAAGTGAAATACTCCTTTCACTAACATTCAACAGCCTCCTTTGGGATAGCTTAACTAATTGTGCTACTGAATTGGCTTGTTAGGCTAGAACTATGTAACCATAGCATAATCTTATTGGGGGAAAATAAGAAATAATAATGGTTAGTTCTGCCTAGGTTACATTTTTATGACTATGCCAAGGGCAGTGACCTGGTATTACCACCTGCAGAATGTTAATTAAGATAGCCCACGGATACAGTAAATTTTTTTTACACTTTTTATGGTCATATAGACATGACCTAAAAGTTCATTTCTCTAAGTGGACATTTCTCTGTAAGAGTATAGGTCTAAATTAATACTACTACTTCAAATTAGACGTAGGAGTATGACATGATTTTGTGTAACTTATGATGAATTAATGATCTAAGGAAATTTTTACTTTCTCTGATAAAGTACACTCTGAGCCTCATAATTATAGAACAAATAATTTTTCATGAACTGGACATTATGGTAAATTTTCTTTACCTGAGCTTTTATGCCTATGTAATTATTCCACAATTTTAATACATGTGAGATTAAGGATCTGTTTGCAGAGTTTGATACAAGTTTAGAAGACATAAACTTAAAAGAATCCAATAAATGTGTTGTGTGATGTTTGTAATATGCAAAGGAAGACATATGAAGAAAAAGATAATATTTTAAAAACCACTGCTTCTTAAAGCATAGGGAGTGATTTTTTAGGATTATATTTCTGAGCAGTGTTAGATCTGGGCAAAACTTGATGAAGGTGAATTCTACTTTCTAATCTGTTTTTTTCATTCTTTCTTTTTATATGTTTTCTGAATCTTCTTATTTCCTTTAATCAATCTGTCTACCTCTGCACAAAGATGGCAAGTGTCTTAGGCTGCCCGTAGGTGACCCAGAGCTTTTTATTTCTGGACCCTACTTTAATGGACACTCAGTCTTCAGGCTTCCCTGGTCTCCCAAAATGTTTACCTGTCTGAACAAACTTATTGTTTAAAGAAATATTTGCTCATCCCAGAAAAGATTTCAATGTTAACCTTTGTCTTCAACTTCAGTTAACAAAAAGAATTTCATGTGTTGTAGCAAACTGTGTCTTTCTTACCTTGAATGCATTACTGGAATGCCTACTTATTATTATTGTTTTATTGATATGTAATTCACATTCCATAAATACATCTTTTACAGCGTAAAATTCTGTGATTTTTGGTATATTTATAGAGATTTAAAACTGTCATCACTGTCTAATTTTGGAACTTTTTTCATCATTCTGAAAAGAAACTCCATACCCATTAGCATTCTGTCTCCATTCCCCCACTTCATTCCTTAACAACCAGTAAATTTACTTTCAGTGAAAGAACATCTCAATGAATTTACCTATCCTGGATATTTCTTAGCAATAGAATCATGCACTCTGTGACCTTTTGTTTCTGACTTTTTTTCCTTTAAAAATCATAACCTTTTCAAGATTTATCCTTGTGGTAGCATATATCTGTACTTCATTCATTTTATTATTAAATAATATTCTACTGTGCAGGTTTATTACATTTGTTTTCAGTTTATCAGTTGGGTTCATCATTTGGATTGCTTGTCCTTTTTTAGCTATTATAGATAATGCTACAATGGACATTCACTTACAGCTATTTTGTAAATACAGTTTTCAGTTTTGGAGAGTACCAATCTAGGAGTGAAAGTCTTGGGCAATATAGTAACACTCTGTTTTACTCTTTGAGGAACTGCCCAAGTGTTTTCCAAAGATTATGATGGGTCTGATTTATCCATATTCTCATCAACACATCTTATTTTCCTTTTTGTTTATTTTTTTATTTTAATTGCAATACTGGGTATGAAATAGTACCCCACTGTGATTCTGATTTGCATTAACTAGTACTTTGGCCACCGCATGCGAAGAGTTGACTCATTGGAAAAGACCCTGATGCTAGGAGGGATTGGGGGCAGGAGGAGAAGGGGATGACAGAGGATGAGATGGCTGGATGGCATCACGGACTCGATGGACGGGAGTTTGAGTGAACTCCGGGAGTTGGTGATGGACAGGGAGGCCTGGCGTGCTGCGATTCATGGGGTCGCAAAGAGTCGGACACGACTGAGCTACTGAACTGAACTGAACTGAATGATATTGAGCACCTTTTCATGTGTTTATTGACCATTTGTGTATCTTCTTTGTAGAAACCCCTATTCAAGCCCTATGGCCATTTTTTAATTGGGTTATATTTTTATGTTTAAGTTTTGATTGTTCTTAGATATTCTAGTCAGTAGAGTCCATCAGATGCCTGATTTGCAAACATTTTGTTCCCATTCTGCAGATTATCTTTTCACTTTCTTGATGGTAACCTTTGAAACACAAAAGTGTTAAATTTTGATGGAGTCCAGTTAATTTTTTCTTTTGTCTCCTGTTTGTACTTGTGTCTAAACAACCACGACCAAATCCCAGTTAATGACGATACATGCCTAGGTTTTCTATTGTGCTTTTTTATAACTTTGGCTCTTACATTTAGGTGTTTGATTCATTTTGAATAAATTTTTCTATGTAGGGTGAATTAGAGGTTCACCTTCATTCTTTCATATGTGGATGTCAAGTTTTCCTAGCACCATTTATAGAAATTCTTTTCTTTCTCCTTTGAATTGCCTTGGCTCTCTTGTCAAAAAATTAATTAACTGTAAGTGTAAGGGTTTATTTCTGAGCTCTTGATTCTGTTTAATTAATCTAGATATCTGCCCTTCTGCCATACTGCATTGCTTTGACTACTGTAGCTAGATATGAAGTTTTGAACTTAGAAAATGTGAGTCATTTTACTTTAGTATTCTTCTGAAAGACGGTTCTGGTTATTTTGAAAACCTTTAATTTTCATATGAATTTTAGAATCAGTTTGTCAACTAAAAAAATATCCTGCTTTGACTTTGATACAGACTGTGTTGAACCTATACCTCATTTGGAGGAGTATTACCGTCTTAAGAATATTAAGCTTTCCAGTCTATGAGCATAGCATACCTTTTGATTTATTTATGTCCTCCTCAATGTTCTATCATTTTCAATGTATAGATTTTTCATTTAACCTATTCTTAAATATGTTATTCCTTTTGTTGCTATGATAAATAGACTTATTTGCTTAATTACACTTTTACATTACTAGTACATAGCTATATGATTGATTTTATGTTTGATCTTATATCCTGCAATATTGCTGAAATTGTTTATTAGCCCTAATTAGTTTTTATAGCACATGCTCATTGTTAATAGTATTTTTAACACTGTATTTCAGACAGTATTATTGACCTATTTTAATAGTCAGCAATCAATGAGATACTTAAATAGTCTCATGATGTGGTCAGGTCTGTATTATCTCTACAGTTACAATGACTAAATTCTGAGAGGTTAGATTACTTCCTTAAGGTCTCATGTATAATTTGCTGATCCCAAGGTGACAGTGCGCGTGTGGCTCTCTTGTAGCTACATGTCCTTTCACTTATCTCTTTACATGTGTCAGGCTCCAACAGTACAGTTGTGGAAAGGGTATAGGACTAGGATATGTTGAAGGAGAGTCAGATTTACTGCTGTTTCCATAGTTCTCTGAAAATCTAGAAGCGACATGACGGAATTTTTCTTATGATACTCTAATAACATGACAGTGACTGAGAGATCATAAAAAAATCACTGGAATCAAATTCCCAAATCTCCAATTCACCTGATACTATCAAAACTGGAGTCTTCAGCTTTATCTACACTGAGGTACTATCTAATTTATTTAAAGCCAGAAGCAAATTAATTTCATCTTGGAGGTTGGGAGATATAGTCTGTAAACATACACGCATATTGCATAAAGATCCTATTTTCAACTGATCTGTAAAATTTACTTCCTAATTGAGTACATGTTATACCAAAAACATTAACATTTAACAGAAATGATAAGCTCAAGTTTTATGTCCATGGATTGTTAGACACTAATTTTCCTAGTAGAGTTATATCCAGACAATATTTTCATAATTTTATCTTTAACAAAACCTGTGTGTGGTCTTACTGAAGCTAGGCAGTTCTTACCTTTGTTATAAAACTACAAATACGATTCTGAGTCAATACATTTTAATAACTATTCCCTACTTATGGATATTAGATTCATACTTAACACTAAAATTAGTTCAGCCTGAGGCATAAGTGGACTACATTTCCTCCTTTTGTCTGTCATGCTAATTACTGCCAATCTCTATAGAGTAACCAAGCATTCAAACTGCCATTATAATCAGACTAAACATTGCACACACGTGCATATGAACAAACAAACAAACTCACAGGCTCAACCTAAGAAATTTTTTTTTTGTTTCACACTATTACAAATTTAGTGAATGATAATGATATTATAAAAACTGAAAATGTAAAATATTATATGTTCCAATCTTTAGAATTATTTTAAAATTTATAATGCAATATGCTATAACATGAGTATGGTTATGATATTTCTAGATGAAATTTGACATTTTTTGTTTTGATAATGTCTATTAATGAAGTTCAGGGTGACTATATATGATATGAAATGCTCATCTAAAGATGCAATTCTGGGGTTTCATGCATTCCCATCTTGACTCCTCTGTTTTCTATGTAACCCTAGTAAAATCTGTCTCATTCTTTGTGACTTAAATTTTAAATATGTAGAATTGAAGTAATGATTGCCATTTGTATATTATTTTTTATGACAAGTATCATGAGAGTTAATGAAATTATTAGTCAGTAGACCTCCAGATCATTGCCACTGCACAGATAAGACTATTGGTCTCTAGCAGGAAAGGAATATGAGAGATTAGGAGGAAGAGAAAGAAACCTTGATAAAATGGGAGAGAGACTAGAAATGGAGCCGGGTAATGACATCCACCTTTTAAAAATCCGATAAAGGGAATAAGTTAGAAAGGCAGAGGGAGTTCCTTTCATCTCCCCTTGTTCTAATACAGAACTGCCTTCTCTAATTCTGTCTACCTAGCCCACAGGGGTTACAGCTATTTCTTCTTTTCTCCACTGTAATCACCAATGCCCACTTTCTCCTTCCATCATTAATCACAGGAGATTGTTAATGTGACTTTCTAATCCAGTACACTGTGGTACTTATATATAGATTCTCTATCTCATTTGTCCTGAGATTCACATAATAGAGCACAGGGTCAGGAACTTACTAGTGCTAAAAAAAATGATAATATAGTTTTGGATGGAGAGAGATTTTGATCAAGTTGAAAGATGCCATTTTGTTTGGAAAGGAGACGTGGCTTTCTATTCTGTAATGACATGCTGTGAACATGGGTGTGAAATGGATGTCAGGAAAAGCCTTAATCTAATATTTATTCATTCAGTTCTTTAATTGCTCAATTGCCAAACCTTGTTTTCTATGATGACAGAGAAGCAGGAAGAACTTCTGTTAAGCTGAAATTGATGTTCAAAGTAAAGGTACTCAACACTAAATCTGAATTAGTAATCAACTAATTAGATCAGGTCATATGCTTGATGGTGATGTTTTATTTTATTTTATTTTGTATTGCTTTATTTTATTTTTTTCTTTCGTTTTTTTTTTTTTTAATTTTAAAATCTTTAATTCTTACATGTGTTCCCAAACATGAACCCCCCTCCCACCTCCCTCCCCATAACATCTCTGTGGGTCATCCCGATGCACCAGCCCCGAGCATGCTGTATCCTGCGTCAGACATAGACTGGCGATTCAATTCTTACATGATAGTATACATGATAGAATCCCATTCTCCCAAATCATCCCACCCTCTCCCTCTCCCTCTGAGTCCAAAAGACCGTTATACACAGCTGTGTCTTTTTTCCTGTCTTGCATACAGGGTCGTTTAGTAACATTTTCTTTAATCAGCTAATGATACAATCCACGAGGCTTGCCTTTTTCACTTTTAACTTCTTAAGCATGAAGTCATCTAATCATCTTTTAGCAAAATACATGCCTAAAAACAGAGACAGCTTTTTTAAAAATGTTCATCTAAGCCTAATTCCTCTTTTATTATAGTAAAGAAAATTAACCTAACTCCTCACTTACTTTTCTCTATTCTGTACCAAGATTACAAGCAGTTAAAATCACTTTGTTTCCCAGAGACTTAAGTTCAAGAGTGAATGCCATTGCTGAATAAGCACAAATGAGATCATATGCTGCAGTTCATTCTAACATGTCTCTCTAACATCACATGACACAGACAACTCATGCCAGAATGACTGTGAAGTGAAAGTGAAGGTCGCTCGGTCGTGTCTGACTCTTTGGGACTCCATGGACTATACAGTCTGTGGAATTCTCCAGGCCAGAATACTGGAGTGGGTAGCCTTTCCCTTCTCCAGGGGATCTTCCCAGCCCAGGGATTGAATCCATGTCTCCCCTATTGCAGGCAGATTCCTTACCAGCTGAGCCATCAGGGAAGCCCAAGAATACTGGAGTGGGTAGCCTTTCCCTTCTCCAGGGGATCTTCCCAGCCCAGGGATTGAATCCATGTCTCCCCTATTGCAGGCAGATTCCTTGCCAGCTGAGCCATCAGGGAAGCCCAAGAATACTGGAGTGGGTAGCCTATCCCTTCCCCAGTGGATCTTCCAGACCCAGGAATTGAACCGGGGTCTCCTGCCAGAATGGCTGGAGAGACCCCAATGGTCTCTATTTGATATAATTTTTATATAGATTATCTGTTCCTTTAGTTTGTAGAGGGGATTCACAGATGGATCAGTGGTAAAGAATCTGCCTGCCAAGCAGCAGATGCAGGTTCGATCTCTGGGTTGGGAAAATCCACTGGAGAAGGAAACGACAACCCAATCCAGTGTTCTTGCCTGGGAAATCCCATGGACAGAGGAGCCTGGTGAGCTACAATACATGGAGTTTCAAAGTCTGTTTTACTTAAAGCCAGAAGCAAATTGACTTCACAACATGACTTAGTGACTAAACCACAGCAACAACACCAACTAGTTTGCAGAGATGGCCGACTCTCAGGGCTGCCTAATTCATCTCTCTAAGCATAGATGGCAGAGAAGGCAATGGCACCCCACTCCAGTACTCTTGCCTGGAAAATCCCATGGGTGGAGGAGCCTGGTAGGCTGCAGCCCATGGGGCCGCGAAGAGTCGGACACGACTGAGCAACTTGACTTTCACTTTTCACTTCTATGCATTGGAGAAGGAAATGGCAACCCACTCCAGCGTTCTTGCCTGGAGAGTCCCATTGACAGTGAAGCCTGGTGGACTGCCGTCTATGGAGTCGCACAGAGTCGGACACGACTGAAGCGACTTAGCAGTAGCAGTAGCAAGCATAGATGGAGACCTGAGCAACTTTCGACCAGGGATGCACAGGCTGCAGTCCATGGGGTCGTGAAGGTCAGACACGACTGAGTGACTTCACTTTCACTTTTCACACTCATGCATTGGAGAAGGAGATGGCAACCCACTCCAGTGTTCTTGCCTGGAGAATCCCAGGGACAGCAGAACCTGGTGGGCTGCTGTCTATGGGGTCGCACAGAGTCGGACATGACTGAAGCGACTTAGCAGCAGCAGCAGCAGCAGCACAAGTTGTTAACTGAGCTTGCTTTACTGACTCTTTGCCCTCCAGTCCCAGTTGTCTCCCACTGAATCATACTCCTTGCCTGAATTCAACATTATACTTTTCAAGTCTAACTGTGCATTCTCTCCTTTTGCCACTCTTTCTCATACTCATTATCATGTAGTAACTAGGCTTTTGGGGCTTCCTTTATGGCTTAGATGGTAACAAACCCATCTACCAATGCGGAAGACCCACTTTCCATCGCTGGGTTGGGAGGATCCCCTGGAGAGAGGAATGGCTTCCTACTCCAGTATTCTTGCCTGGAGAATCCCATAGACAGAGGAGCTTGGTGGCCTACAGTCCATGGGGTTGCAAAGAGTCAGACATGACTAACACTTTCAGTTTTGAGACTTTCAGAAACTGCTTCAACCCATATAGCAACTTTGAGTTAAATCAAATGTTGATGAAGTACATTTGAAAAGCAAAGAAAAAAAAAAAAAAGAAAACAAAGGTTTTTAAAAGTCAGTATTTATAAACATATTACAGTAGGAAGTTTCTGTAATGGTAAGAGCTAGGCTCCATGTTTTAATTAAATGAGAAAAAGCTTCTAATCTAAAGCAATATTTAACATGAAATATGGTACATATTTAAGAAAACAAAAAAGCATAGCATTTGTAATAAAAAGATGACTTACTTTTTTTCTGGATCTTGTTAAGTATATAGCTTAAATTTTCTTTTGATAATCTTCAGGCCTTTTCTATTATTTTTAATAGCATTGATGCACTGGATATATATTCAGTTCAGTTCAGTTGCTCAGTCATGTCCGACTCTGCGACTCCATGAACTGCAGCACACCAGGCCTCCCTGTCCATCACCAACTCCCGGAGTTTACCCAAACTCACGTCCATTGAGTCGGTGATGCCATCTAACAGTGTCATCCTCTGTCTTCCCCTTCTCCTCCTGCCCTCAGTCTTTCCCAGCATCAGGGTCTTTTCAAATGAGTCAGCTCTCCACATCAGACGGCCAAAGTATTGGAGTTTCAGCTTCAACATCAGTCCCTCCAATGAACACCCAGGACTGATCTCCTTTAGAATGGACTGGTTGGATCTCCTTGCAGTCCAAGGGACTCTCAAGAGTCTTCTCCAACACCACAGTTCAAAAGCATCAATTCTTCTGCATTCAGCTTTCTTTATAGTCCAACTCTCACATCCATACATGATACTGGAAAAACCATAGCCTTGACTAGATGGACCTTTGTAATGTCTCTGCTTTTTAATACACTGTCTAGGTTGGTCATGACTTCCCTTCCAAGGAGTAAGCGTCTTTTAATTTCATGGCTGCAGTCACCATCCACAGTGATTTCAGAGCCCAGAAAAATAAAGTCAAGCACTGTTTCCACTGGTTCCCCATCTGTTTGCCATGAAGTGATGGGACCAGATGCCATGATCTTCGTTTTCTGAATGTTGAGATTTAAGCCAATTTTTTCAGTCTCCTCTTTCACCTTCATCAAGAGGCTCTTTAGTTCTTCTTCACTTTCTGCCATAAGGGTGGTGTTATTTGCATATCTGAGGTTATTGATATTTCTCCTAGCAATCTTGATTCCAGCTTGTGCTTCCTCCAGCCCAGCGTTTCTCATGGTGTACTCTGCATATAAGTTAAATCAGCAGGGTGACAATATACAGCTTTGGTGTACCCCTTTTCCTATTTGGAGCCAGTCTGTTGTTCTATGTCCAGTTCTACCTGTTGCTTCCTGGCCTGTAAGTAGACAGAAATATATGTACTCATTATGCAAAATTAAGATTCTTATGTGTGGATGGTTTCATAAGTTTGTCTTGTGTCAGTAAACTTAGAACACAGTTTTCCATGAGAGTGCTATTGTAAATGGTACTTAATTTTTGCAGACCAATGCATTAAAGGCTGGTTTTTTATTATTTCAGAAGAGAAATTGCAGAAGCAGAACCACATCTCCTATGATGGTGGCAGTGAGGGAAAAGTCCTCTCCCTTGCAGAATAGCTACATCACAGTTCCTGGATGGTTTCAGATATAAAGAATGTTGATAGAACAGGAGTCCATACCTTACATGCAGGAAATACATGATGTGTTCATCTTCTCTGTAGTGTTGAACAATAATGATGAGGCAGGCATTCAAACACATATTCACAGACAAATAGGAGAAAATGAAATACAAAATAATGCCTGTTTGCCCCACTCTCCAACATAAAAAGAAAACAAAAGCAAAATTCCTGAGTCGTTTCCTGCATAAGAGGAATTGTTGTTGTTTAAGTCAATAAGTTGTGTCCAACTCTTTTGTGACCCTATGAACTATAGCCCACTGGGTCTTCTGTCCTTGGGATTTCCCAGGCAAGAATACTGGAGTGGGTTACCATTTTATTCTCGAGGAGATCTTCCTGAGAGACCTGATCAAGATCTGGGTTTGATCCCTAGGCTGGGAAGATACCCTGGATCTTCCAACCTGTGTCTCCTGCATTGGTAGGCAGATTCTTTACCACTGAGTCACCATGGAAGCCCACATAAGAGAAATGGTCACATCCAAATCATTTAAAATTTATCTCAGTCCTGTCAAGAAGGTATTAATATATACAGTAAACAGATGACAAACTGAGCACAGTAGGCCCAGCTGTTTCTTTAGTCTCTCAACCCATAGGTGAACAAGCTCTGCTTCAAACTCTGTCTGACTCCCAGACCCCAGATTGGTTTTTCTGCCAACCCGAATTGCTGCTATCAAACTCTGTCTGGAGCTAAAAAATTCAAGGATACATGTTCAAACAAAAGACAAACAAAGAACCAGGAAAGCCTCTTCTTGTGTAGATTTGTGTCCCTAGCAACAAAAAAGAGGAAACTAACTTTATATTATAATTACATTAATTTCCTCTGAAGGCATAAACAGAATTTTAAAACCATGTAATTAAATACATCAGTGTAGCTAAGTGGCCTAACCACCAGAGTAGAGCTAACACCAATCTATCCATTCTCCAAAGAAAAGGCTGCCAGCCAATAGTGTCTCAAAGGAATGGAACAAATATTTGGTTTGGTCATAAACATTGTAGTTTTCAGATCATGGTGCTGATGTGGATCCTCAAAAAAAAAAAAAAAAACGCCCCTGAATATTTTACATTTCTGTTTTTGACAAATGACAGTTATTTTGTAACTTTAATGTTTACCTAACTTATGCTGGGCTTCCCATATGGTACTAGTGGTAAAGAACCCACCTGCCAATGAAGGAGACTTAAGAGACATGGATTCTATTCGTGGGTTGGGAAGATCCCCCGGGCGAGAACATGGCAAACCACTCCAGTATTCTTGCCTTCAGAACGGAATGGACAGAGAAGCCTGGCAGGATGCAGCCCATGGTGTCACGAAGAGTAAGATACAACTGAAGTGACTTAGCAGGGACACAACTTATTCTGAAAGAAATTTGAAGTCTGAAAATGAATATCTGACAGAACACTACATTACAATTTCATTTTTGTGCCAGTGCACCTGTTTTCTATCACTGTGATGCTTGTATTATTTAAATGTTTATAAATTCAGAGGATAATGCATATCTGTAAAGCTATCACTTCCTTTAAATCCTACATTATAGCGCACCTCAGATTATCATTGTAGTACATCAGTTTCAAGACCAGAAAAAATAGATGTTTATATGAGTTACTGCTTTCTACCTTTACTCAGCATCTGCATTCACAACTCATTGCCTTCCTTGTTTTTATTCAATGTTGAAAATTATTCTCTAGACCCTGTTTCTTCACTTTACTATTTCTGGGATTTGCTTGTTCTTTTATCTCATTTGCTGCATATGTTTTACAGACCGTGACAAAATCAAGTGAATTTGGAATAGTTTCCCCTAAGAGACAGGGAACAGCTTTTTCAAAATACTGTGTTTTGAATCTGTTCTGCAAATTTTATGAAGCCATCATAGATGCAGTGAAAATATCTGTACCTTGAATTCAGAAATGGGCTTCTCTGGTGGCTCAGCTGTTAAAGAATCCACCTGCAATGCAGGAGAACCTGGTTCGATTCCTGGGCCAGGAAGATCCTCTGGAGAAGGGATAGACTACCCACTTGAGTATTCTTGGCCTCGCTGGTGGCTCAGCTGGTAAAGAACTCACCTGCAGTGCAGGAGACCTGGATTGAATCCCAGGGTGGGGAAGATCCACTGGAGAAGGGAAAGGCTACCCACTCCAGTATTTCGGCCTGGAGAATTCCACGGACTGTATAGTCTATCGGGTCACAAAGAATCGGACATGGCTGAACAACTTTCACGTCATTTCACTTCACTTGAAGTCAGAGAGCCCTGAATTTGAATTCTGGTCCTTCCTTTTATAGGTTGGGAGATGCTGAGCAGTTTATAGAATCTGTTTACCCGTTTATTTCTCCATTTATAAATAGAGACCATGATAACATCTATCCTTTTTGAATGTTGAGTTTTAAGTTAATTTTTTCACTCTCTTCTTTCACCCTCATCAGGACACTCTTTAGTTCCTCTTCACTTTCGGCTATTAGAGAGGTATCTGCATATCTGAGGTTGTTGATATTTCTACTGGCAATCTTGATTTCAGTTCAGTTCAGTCACTCAGTTGTGTCTGACTCTTTGCAATCCCATGGACTGCAGCATGCCAGGCGTCTTTAGGAGCAAGCGTCTTTTAATTTTATAGCTGCAGTCGCTGTTCACAGTGATTTTAGAGCTCAAGAAAATAAAAGTTGTCACTGTTTCCACTTTTCCCCCTGTATTTTCCATGAAGTGATGGGATGGACATATGCAAGTTGAAAAGTCCTTGAAGCTCATGCCACTAGCCCTAAGAAATTCATTTATTCCCTTAGCTTCACAAAATAAATGCCTAAATAAAGAATATTTAAATAGTGTATATTTGAAGGAGTTCGAAATTATTAGCCTACTTTGGACACCCTTGTCTCCCAAATACTTTATTGTGATATTTTCTCATCTCAAAGATTCTACTGCAGATAGAACCCACTATTGACTTAATGATAGTTTTTGGCATTGGGAAAATGGAGAGATACTACTTTAAAAATCTTTGGCTCTATGATTGCTCTCCATTTCATAAGTGTTAATATGTAAATAAGAAATAATCTAGTTTTAGGACCTAAGAGATGTTATGTAGGTTTTAGAGATCAAAGTCCAAAGATGTAGAGACATAAGGGACTTTCAAGGCCACAGTCTAATGTGGACAAGATCAGTCTGAGTGTGCATGGCTCAGCCAGCCCCAGGGTGCAGAGCTTTCTCCAGGCAGTCCCATTGTCAGATCTCTGGAGCAGACAATGTTGATTACAAGCTTCACTCAATACCAGGTTTTAATGAGGTTTTAATGCTCCCTAATGGTTTTAATAAGTGTCCTCACAGGTCAAGACCAGTGAGGGAACTGCACAGGACTGCTCTCTAGTGAAAAGGCATTATTGGTATTATTGCTGAGGGGGGCCAGGAAGTGCCCTAGTGGCATAGGTTAGTTGATTAACGGCTTCACTTGGAAATCACCAAATTAGAGTAGCTTTTATATAACTTCCAATAACCAGAAAATTCTTTTTGGTTGATTTTTTATTTGCAGTTGATGTATAACATTATATAGTTACAGGTGCATAATAAAGTGATTCACAATTTTTAAAGGTTGTACTCCAGTTATCAGTTCAACTCAGTTCAGTCACTCAGTCATGTCCAACTCTTCACAACCCCATGGACTGCAGCATGCCAAGCTTCCCTGTCCATCACCATCTCCCAGAGCTTGCTCAAACAAACTCATGTCCATCGAGTTGGTGATGCTATCCAACCATCTTATCCTCTGATGTCCCCTTTTACTCCTGCCTTCAATCTTTCCTACCATCAGGGTCTTTTCTCATGAGTCTGCTCTTGACATCAGGTGGCCAAAGTATTGGAGTTTCAGCTTCAGCATCAGTTCTGCCAGTGAATATTCAGGACTGATTTCCTTCAGGAATGACTGGTTGGATCTCTTTGCAGTCCAAGGGACTCTCAACAGTCTTCTCCAACACCACAGTTCAAAAGCATCAATTCTTCTGCGCTCAGCTTTCTTTATGGTCCAACTCTCACATCCATACATGACTACTGGAAAAACCATAGCTTTGACTAGATGGACCTTTGTTGGCAAAGTAATGTCTCTGCTTTTGAATATGCTGTCTAGGTTTGTCATAGATTTTCTTCTAAGGAGTTAAGCCTTTGTTAATTTCATGGTTACAGTCACCATCTGCAGTGATTTTGGAGCCCAAGAAAGTAAAGTCTCTCACTGTCACTGTTTCCATTGTTTCCTCATCTATTTGCCATGAAGTGATGGGACCAGATGCCATGATCATCTTTTTTTGAATGTTGAGTTTGAAGCTAGCTTTTTCACTCTCCTCTTTCACTTTCATCAAAAGGCTCTTTAGTTACTCTTCGCTTTGTGCCATAAAGGTGGTGCCATCTGCACACCTGAGGTGATTGATATCTCTCCTGGCAGTCTTGATTCCAGCTTGTGCTATATCCAACCTGGCATTTCGCATGATATACTCTTCATATAAGTTAAATAAGCAGTGTGACAATATACAGCCTTGACGTACTCCTTTCCCAATTTGGAACCAGACTATTGTTCCATGTCCAGTTCTAACTGTTGCATCTTGACCTGCATATAGATTTCTCAGGAAGCAGGTATGGTGGTCTGGTATTCCCAGCTCTTTAAGAACTTTCCACACTTTACTGTAATCCATAAAGTCAAAGGCTTTAGTAGTCAATGAAGTAAAAGTAGCTGTTTTTTTTTCTGGAATTCTCTTGCTTTTTTCATATGATCCAGCGGATGTTAGCAGTTTAATCTCTGGTTCCTCTGTCTTTTCTAAATTCGGCTTGAGAATCTGGAAGTTCTTTGTTCATGTACTGTTGAAGCCTAGCTTGGAGAATTTTGAGCATTGCTTTGCTAGCATGTGAGATGAGTACAGTTGTGTGGTAGTTTGAACATCCTTTGGCATTGCCTTTCTTTGTTATTGGAATGAAAACTGACCTTTTCCAGTCCTGTGGGCACTGCTGAGTTTTCCCAATTTGCTGGCATATTAAGTGCAGCACTTTAACAGCATCATCTTTTAGGATTTGTAATAGCTCAGCTGGAATTCCATCACCTCCAATATCTTTGTTCATAGTAAAATTTAGCTATATTTTCCATGGTGTAGAGTATATTCTTAAATATTCTTAAGGTTAATTTTATGCTTACTAGGTTGTATCTCTTTATCTCCTACCCTTATATTGCCCCTTCTTCCTTCCCTTTCCTCTCTAGTAACTACTAGTTCATTCTCTACATCTGTGATTCTGTTTCTTTTTTGTTATACTCGGTAGTTTCTTATATTTTTAGAACCCACTAAAAGTGATATCATGCATATTTGTTTTTCTCTGTCTGACTTCTTTTACTTCGCCAAGTCCATCCATGTTACTGCAGATGTCAAAATATCATTATTTTTTATGGTTGTGTGTTAGTTGTTCAGTCGTGCCAACTCTTTGCAACCCCATGGACTGTGGCCCACCAGGCTCCTCTGTCCATGGAATTCTCTAGGCAAGAATACTGGATTGGGTTGCCATTTCCTTCTCCATGGTGTCTTCCTAACCCAGGATCAAACTCAAGTCTCCTGCATTGCAGGCAGATTCTTTACCATCTGAGCTACCAGGGAACCCCTTTTATTGTTGAGTATTACTCTATTGTGTGTGTGTGTTTAAATATATACACAAACACACCAGAGTTCCTTATGAATTCATCTGTTGATGGACACTTAGGTTGTTTCCATTTCTGGGCAATGGGAAATAATACTGATGTGAACACTGGGATGCATATCATTTTCAATTTCTGGTGTTGTTTTTTTTTTTTCTCTTTTTAGATATATACCTAGGTGTAGAAATGTTGATTCATACGGTAGTTCTATTTTTAGTTTTTTAAAAAACCTCCATAGTTTTTAGTTTTGCAGAGTGGCTGCACCAATTTACAGTCCCACCAACAGTGTATAGAATTCCCTTTTCTCCACATCTTTGCCAGCATTTGTTATTTGTGGTCATTTTGATAATAGCCATCCTGACAGGAGTAAGTGATACTTCATTATAGTTTTTATTTGCATTTCTCTGATGGCAGAAAGTGAAGAGGAACTAAAAAGCCTCTTGATAAAAGTGAAAGTGGAGAGTGAAAAGTTGGCTTAAAGCTCAACATTCAGAAAACGAAGATCATGGCATCCAGTCTCATTACTTCATGGCAAATAGATGGGGAAACAGTGGAAACAGTGGCAGACTTTATTTTTTTGGGCTCCAAAATCACTGCAGATGGTGACTGCAGGCCATGAAATTAAAAGACGCTTACTCCTTGGAAGGAAAGTTATGACCAGCCTAGGTAGCATATTCAAAAGCAGACATTACTTTGCTAACAAAGGTCCATCTAGTCAAGGCTATGGTTTTTCCATATGGTCATGTATGGATGTGAGAGTTGGACTGTGAAGAAAGCTGAGCGCCAAAGGATTGATGCTTTTGAACTGTGGTGTTGAAGAAGATTCTTGAGAGTCCCTTGGACTGCAAGGATATCCAACCAGTCCATTCTGAAGGAGATCAGCCCTGGGATTTCTTTGGGAGGAATGATGCTAAAGCTGAAACTCAAGTACTTTGGCCACTTCATGCGAAGAGTTGACTCATTGGAAAAGACTCTGATGCTGGGAGGGATTGTGGGCAGGAGGAGAAGGGGACAACCGAGGATGAGATGGCTGGATGGCATCACTGACTCAATGGACATGAGTCTGAGTGAACTCCGGGAGTTGGTGATGGGCAGGGAGCCCTGGTGTGCTGCGATTCATGGGGTCGCAGAGTCGGACACAACTGAGCGACTGAACTGAACTGATGGTTAGCAGTGTTGAGTATCTTTTCATGTGTCTGTTGGACATCTATATGTATTCTATGGAAAAAATTCTCTCCTGTTCTTCTGTGCATTTTTTACTGTGTTTTTTTTTTCTTTTTTTTGGATGTTGAGTTGTATGAGCTGTATGTTTATTTTAGATACTTACACCTTATGAATCATATCATTTACAAATATTTTCTCCCATTCAGTAGACTCTTTTGGTTTTCTGATAGTTTCCTTTGTTATGAAAAAGCTTTTACGTTTAATTAGGTCCCATTTATGTGTTTTTGCTTTTATCTTTTTCACCTTAGGAGATGGATACAAAAAAATGTTGCCATGATTTATGTCAAAGAGTGTTCTGCATATGTTTTCCTCTAGGAGTTTTATGGTATCTGGTCTTACATTCTGGTCTTTAACCCATTTGAGTTTATATTTGTGTATGGTTTTAGAGAATGTTCTAATTTCATTCTTTTACATATACACCACTTATTCAAGAGATTTGTCTTTTCTCTGTTGTATATTTTTGCCTCCTCTGTCATAGATTAATTACCCATCAATGTGTGGGCTTATTTCTGGCCTCTCTATTATGTTCTGTTAATCTCTGTGTCTGTTTTTACACCAGTACCATACTGTTTTGATTAACTGTAGCTTTGCACTATAGTCTGAAATCAGGGCACATGATTCCTATAGCTCTGTTGTTCTTTCTCAAGATTGTTTTGGTTATGCAGGAGTTTCCATACAAATTTTGAAATTGTTCTAGTTCTGTGAATAATGCAGTTGGTATTTTGATAGGGATTGCCTTGAGTCTGTAGATTGCCTTGAGTAGTATGGTTATTTTAACATTAATTCTTCTAATCCAATAATATTGTTATCTTTCCTTCTGTTTTTGTTGTCTTCCGTTTCTTTCATCAGCATCTTATGTATAATTTTCTGAGTACATGTCATTTACCTCCTTAGGTAGATGTATTCCTAGGGATTTCATTCTTTTATTATTTTTAAAAAAACTTCTTTCTAGAAGCAAATAAAATAGGCGATCCCCCTTTTTCAAAATTCCCATTGGGGAATGAATACATGAAAGAATAGATGCCATTTGCATCACTGACACTTGGAAAAAATGATTTGCAGGTGTTGATCCCTGGAAGAGCAGAAAATCTGAGGGGAAAATGTAGTGCTTTCCCAAATCAAGGACCTTGTGACCAGGCTTTCTCTGTGAATGTTGTTATCCTCAGGAGGGGCTTCTGTGCCTGTAAAATAGTAAGTGGAAGACAATCTTAGGAAGATGTGCACACCCTGTGAAGGAGGCAAAAGAAGCTTATCTGTGGAGCCATGTGTTGTTAGCCCTTTAGTCATTAGCTTTTTGAGGAAATTCAGAGGAAGGCTTTACTTAATTTTTTCTCTCATGTTAAGATAGTTTGAAACTTGAATACAGCAGAATAATAATACAAATCAGAGACAAGGAAGTAGAAATACAAGTGTGATAGATATGGACATGTGTTCAGTTCAGTTCAATTGCTCAGTCGTGTCTGACTCTTTGCCACCCCAGGAATCACAGCACGCCAGGCCTCCCTGTCCATCACCAGCTCCCAGAGTTCACCCAAACTCATGTGCATTGAGTCGGTGATGCCCTCCAGCCATCTCATCCTCTGTCGTCCCCTTTAGCTCCTGCATCCAATCCCTCCCAGCATCAGGTTCTTTTCCAATGAGTCAACTTTTCACATGATGTGGCCAAAGTACTGGAGTTTCAGCCTCGGCATCAGTCCTTCCAATGAACACCCAGAACTGGTCTCCTTTAGGATGGACTGGTTGGATCTCCCTGCAGTGCAAGGGACTCTCAAGAGTCTTCTCCAGCACCACAGTTCAAAAGCACCAATTCTTTTGCACGCAGCTTTCTTCACAGTCTAACTCTCACATCCATACATGATCACTGGAAAAACCATAGCCTTGACTAGATGGACCTTTGTTGGCAAAGTAATGTCTCTGCTTTTGAATATGCTATCTAGGTTGGTCATAACCTTCCTTCCAAGGAGTCAGTATCTTTTAATTTCATGGCTGCGGTCACCATCTGCAGTGATTTTGGAGCCCCCAAAAATAAAGTCTGACACTATTTCTACTTTTTCCCCATCTATTTGCCATGAAGTGATGGGACTGGATGCCTTGATCTTCATTTTCTGAATGTTGAGCTTTAAGCCAACTTTTTTACTCTCCTGTTTCACTTTCATCAAGAGGCTTTTTAATTCCTCTTCATTTTCTGCCATAAGGGTGGTGTCATCTGCATATCTGAGGTTATTGATATTTCTCCCAGCAGTCTTGATTCCAGCTTGTGCTTCTTCCAGCCCAGCGTTTCTCATGATGTACTCTGCATAGAAGTTAAATAAGCAGGGTGACAATATACAGCCTTGACATACTCCTTTTCCTATTTGTGTGTAGACAGCACCATTTCTAAATTACTGGGAAAATAAAATGATTATTTATAAGGATTATTCAACATGAGAAAATAGGAGAACAAGTAAGTGGTGGAGAAAAACAACTGTTGTGATAAAAAAACCACAGCCTCCTGGAAATTTTTGATTAAATCATAATATATGGGCTGTTCTTTAAAATCTTATGACTATATATTTCTCTGTTAAGATATTTTTAAAATTTAATTATCAATGTTTGTATAGCAGTCCTAACCTATTATTTTTCACTAGCTTGATATTTGACTGCCTTTGAATACATATATAAAACTATGTTCTCCCATCTTATCTGAGAATGACTAGTAGGGTATTTTAAAGAGATTATATTTTCATGTTAATGTCATGGTTATAAAATCTTTTAAAAAATGAATCAGTCCTAAAGAATCCCACTTAACTTCTATTTGCCTATAAGAAGCTCTCCATATCAAGATAGAGCTCTGCCTAAAATAGATATGGTCGTTTTAAAGAAGATATGAAATACCTTCATGTTCTAAGAATGACAGAGGCTTAAAAAGGATCTTCATGGCCTCAGCAGAGAGAGAGAGCTGGCCAAACTGAGTTGCATGAAAGATAGCTGATACACTTGGGAGCTTTAGGTGGATTAAATTCACAACACCCAATAAATTACATTTTCAAGAGAAGAGCAAGGGTTAGTGAGCTCTCTAAGAATATTCCAAGCATAGATGTTCATACTAATAGTCTTACCATGGTTACATCTAAAGATATATCTAAAGTTGAAACTTCAGTTCTGCTCCATTATTTTTTGGTAATTCACACCTATGAAATATAGAAAGCAGCTGGCCTCTGAGGTCACCTTTTAACCTTAGAGTGTCTGTGGATCACTTTCTTTCCCTTACTTTAGCATACTCAATTTATATTGTTAATTTACACTTACTAACTGGCTATTACACATTGCGGGGGAACATCTAGATTGTCTAAACATTGACTCTAACATTCTTGAATTAGTGAATTCAGTATGTAAGAGTAGTCATTCTGCTGCATAGAGTGAATATAAAACAAAAACAGTAAATAAACTGAGTTGCAGCTGGAGAGCTGTCTAGAAGATAGGTTAGGATGTTGGTCTTTTTCCTTAGGAACCCTGTTTGTTTACTTCACTCAGTCAGAAGTCTCCTAGATATCTCTTACCGCCACGTTTACCTCACCTCTTGGACCATGCTTCTGAACCAAAGTGAAGCACTTAGGTGACAGATGGGACTTTCCTGGTGGCCCTTTGGTTAAGACTTTGCACTTCAGTGCAGGGGGTGTGAGTTTGATCCCCGACTGGGAAACTGAAACCCCACGTGCCATGCTGTGTGATCAAAAACAAAAACAAAATGAATACTTTAGTGACAGAAAGAATTAATCTAGTCATATTTCCCTATATATATTAGACTCAAAATATCTGGTTATTTTATAGATGTTTACAAATTGTAGGGTATAATTCAAAAGGAGCCTATCTGAATGTCATGATATTCTCTTCTGAATATTAAAGAAAATCACTTCCTCCTTCCCTCTAACATTAATCTGAACAAGTTTCTATACCATGAATCAGTTCCCAAATATATTTGGATAATGCTAATTAAGGATTCAATTAAAACTTAATTCTAATTCCTCATGAAGAGTGAAATCTGTAAAGTTCATGTCAGAAGCCAGTCTGTCTCTCTTGTGTGTTGACAGTAATATTAGTATGAAACATCTTTCAGAGACTCTCATTTCTTTCCTGCGTGTAATATAAAGCCTATCATCAACTCAGCCTCTAAGTAAACATAACAATATGTGGTCTCAACATGGGAGCCATTCATCTCTTTGAAGACAGTATCAATTATTGCTTAAATATTCAAAACTGGCTCAGCATCCCAATAGTCAGCAGCCTCACATTTACTCAGCAGTCACTCTTTTATGTAACCTGAGGTTTAAAAAAAACCTGCTGTTCTCATCTATTCATATGTATTATGTCTCTTGTAAAGCTCACATTCATGCTCACACAAGTACACCCAACTAAGCTTGAATGATCTTGTTACTTTATGACAGTTTTAGATATATCAGGACAATATTATTTCTGAATAGATAATGACCATTATTGTACAGAAGAGACAGTGCTACCAACTGTATCTTATTTTCAAGGTACCTTAGACTAGGAGACACTCCTAGTTTGGCTGAAATATGATCAAGCTAGCTCCAAGAATAGAGACCCACTAGGATTTACTGTTGCTTTTTGTGATCTCTGCTTTGCCCATGCTTACTCAAATCACTTCCTTCCTGGTTTTTAATTATCTTTTGTCCTAAGCTGTGTTTTCTCCCAGGACAGTGATTACTGTTTACCAGCAACTTGTCTCTCAGATACATGTGCCAAAACTTCCAGTTTCTGTAGAACCAGCCACTTGACTTGACTCTAAAGATGGTAGAGCAAAGATGAGGTTGTATTCAGTTTCTCAGACTGATTCACAGTAGTCCAGGAATACTCTCTAGATTGGGCTTCCCTTGTGGCTCAGCTGGTAAAGAATCTGCCTGCAATGTGGGGGACCTGGGTTTGATCCCTGGGTTGGGAAGATCCCCTGGAGAAGGGAAAGGCTACCTACTCCAGTATTCTGGCCTGGAGAATTCCATGGACAAGTCCATGGGGTCGCAAAGAGTCGGACATGACTGAGCGACTTTTACCATTCATTCACCATTCACTCTCTAGACTGCAGATTAGCCCAGCCAGAAATGATAGGGTTCAGTTTGGAGCCCAACAGCTCTTTTCCCCAAGTGGTATTGAAGTCTAAGAGTTAACATAATGTAGTGGGTGCTCTGCACAACAGAAGGTCAGAATCACAGTACCTCTTAACCTCTGGTCAACCCACAGTTCCTTGCTATTATATAATCCTCACCTAACTGCAG
This sequence comes from Capricornis sumatraensis, assembly GCF_032405125.1. NCBI lineage: Eukaryota > Metazoa > Chordata > Mammalia > Artiodactyla > Bovidae > Capricornis > Capricornis sumatraensis. The sequence goes on from NW_027184624.1 coordinate 2,936,814, forward strand.
AAGGCGATGGCATCCCACTCCAGTACTCTTGCCTGGAAAATCCCATGGACAGAAAAGCCTGGTAGGCTACAGTCCTTGAGGTCACGAAGGGTCGGACACGACTGAGCGACCTCACTTTCACTTTTCATTTTCATGCATTGGAGAAGGAAATGGCAACCCACTCCAGTGTTCTTGCCTGGAGAATCCCAGGGACGGCGGAGCCTGGTAGGCTGTCGTCTGTGGGGTCGCACAGAGTCGGACACGACTGAAGCGACTTAGCAGTAGCAGCACCTAACTGGATATCTCAAGGCCAGTATTTTAGAATTAAGATGTAATCTGTAAGGCAGCTTTTCTTGGAGAATTCATCTAGTTCCCACTTTGCCTTTTAGCATCAGCTCTGAAGCTAGAGAACTCTTCCCCAGCCCTGACTATGCCCTTGGCTCCTGCATTAGCCCCAAAGGTGATAATTCTTTGCCATTGATCCTCTGCACTGTCCTGCATGCTTCAGATCCAAGCCACAGTTCCAGCCTTGTTCTTTTATCATTTGAATTATTTTCTATGTCCTTTCCTTATACAGTAACCCATCATCCTTCTGTGCCTGTAACTTCACTGTAGATGTCCATTTTTAAGGTGGAATGATGAGAATCAACAAGAGGAAGAAGCACATAGCTTATATTTGAACAAATTACTGTCATAATAAAATTATCAGGAGTGTGTATAAGTACTAGACAATTTTTCAGTCTTTCCAAGGCCTTTGTTATGAAATTCGATGTGATAATTATTTGAGCACTGCAGTGAATACAGAAGACATTTGGCAAACTTTGAAATCAGAGAATCTGTGATTCTTAATTGTAAGCTTTCCTTTTCCATAGTTGCAGAGCTTTGGTTTTGAATTTTCATTCACAATTTGACCTTTGCTTTGATTTGTTTTTCTTATAAGATTATGCCTAAGAACTAAAACCTCAGATTTCTCAAATAAGGGAGCTTGCAACAGCAAATAATATTTGTATTAGCAGCCAAACTTGCTACTTCAAACAGATGAACAGAGAGATGACCAGAGTGTTGACATACAACATTCACTCTCAAATTTTAATAAGTTTCAAGTTATTGAATAGATGATCCTAGGTGATGAATCTGCAATTTTAGCCCAATAGAATATTCCTGTGGCAATCCTCCTTTGCAATAACTGAAACTGTACAAATATTGATTGATCATCCATACAGGAAACACTGTGGAATAATTTTTTAGGATTAAAGAGGATGAAATTTGGACTGAGATTTAGTAACAGTCTAGATGAGGACATAGTAGGCCTGAAGCATCCTGTTTATCTTCACAAGTTTATGGGAAGGTCAAGAAATTTTGCGTAAAACTTTTCCTGTGTTGGTTTATTTTCAGTACTGAGGATATTTGACCAACAGGGTGAGTTCTGTCAAGGCTGTTTTAAATTGTTAAATATGATATAACCCAAAAGTGTTAGTGAGTCGGCCATTACTCTTATAGGCAAGATTGTTTATCTAGGGCTCAACCGTAGTCATTTGTATACCACTGTCTTTCTTAAAAAAAAAAAAAAAACTTCTCTGTGTATCACTTTTGTTTGTATTAGTATTTTTCTTCAAATCAATTCATATTTTTATATGAATATATTTTATAAAGAAACTTTATATCATTGTCATGAATGGAAATGCAGTAACACTGTCAAAAATGAGAAGGTAACTATAAACCAGACTTAATGGAACAAAACAGTGCTATTAAATTTTAGCTAGATAATTATGCTTAACAAAGGTCCTTAGTCTGAAGTGTATCTCAGTTTGTTGCAAGGGAGAAAAACAAGTTTCAGAGAGCTGTTTAAGGCATACAAGCACTAAACTGAGACTTTCCTCCTTGAAGTAATCAAGACTGATTGATAACTGAAAGCTACTCTTCTAACCATGTAATTTAATATTATTCCAAATTGTCTCCATTGCTAAGAATATCACACTATAAGATAATGAGAAACACTCATTCGTAGTGAACCTCTGGTTGCTGTGTCACATAGGATTTTGTTCAGTGGCATGTAACCAAAATCCAACTCTTTTGGCTGAATCAAATAGAGGTTTTTATTTGCTCTTACATTAATCAAAATCTGGAGGCAGAGAGGGGTTTGCCTCCTTCCAACCCTCTGCCCCACCAGTCTTAACCTTGAATCCAGACTCCACAGAGAAAGAAGAATAACAGGCAAAAGGCAAAGGGTGGCCAGCCAAGTTTTCATTTTTATCATGAAAAAAAATACGGAGTTTATTCTTCAGGCAGACAGACTTCCATTTCTATCTCATTGGTCAGAATGAATCACATGCCTCCTCTTACCTGCAAGGAATTCTGGGCAGTTAAGTGTTTTTCCTGGGCATTTGCTGTCTGGACAAAAGCAAAAAAGGAGAAGGGAATCAAGCAATGCCTGATACCAACCATACCAAGCTTTCGTCCTTGGAATCATAAATTATCATCCTTAATACATCTTGCTCTTGAGAGAGATTTCTTTCAGTTACTACCAAGGATTATAGGATGTACAACTTGATGTCATGTGACACTATATTTCTGCTGCTAGCTACCATGGGCCTATCTAGATGGCAGTGTAAGCTAGGAGGAAACCTGCAATTCATATGCCCTTGATCTATTAATATTATACCTAGGTTTATTGCTTCCCATAGTAGTTCAATAGCCCCTACCTTGTCTTCTTTTTCTGGCTGTCTCACATCTCCACATTGTCATCTAAGTACACATAACAATTCTGTCTAACCTGTATCAGTTATATCAACAAAAGTGGACTGTGTTTTGCTACCTAATATCTCAATTCTTTGTTGTTTTGGCTTGTTTATTGAGATAATAGCCACAGTGTGTGTGTGTGTGTGTGAATTTTCCCTGGTGCTTTGTGGTTGCTCATCAAACTACATTCTGGGATCATCTCCTTATATGAGTGATTTATCTCATTCAAACGCACAAAACAATATCCCATCCAAAGCAGTTTGAATACTTTAGAAAAAAAAAAAAAAGAAAAGTTCAATTGAGAAAAATTGAGGCTCCCATGTGTCTAACGTTTTAGAAATCTCTCATGTTTTCCGTTTTTTGGCAAAATCGAGGGCTTAATGTGAATAATCACTGTGGTTACATTTGATCCAGAGAGATTACATATCTGTCAAAATAGTAACTGGCCAAATCTACTCTAGTAGAATGAAACAGAGGGAAAAAACAATTTATTTGATAAATCAGGACTTCCCAGTTTTGTCTCAGCTAACCAGAAAACCTAAAGAGAAGTGACTTTCAAAATTTAACAGTTTTCATAATGCATGCCTTAGATCTCTACTTTTAACCTATATTTGACTTAGTTTTAATAATAGTTGTTATTTTTAGCATGCTTAAAACATCCCAAAGCATTTAAACTTATACAATCTTACCAGACTTTAATTTTTATAAAGTAAGAAAATGTATTATTGTCTATGTATTTTATAGATAAATTGAAAGTGTTTAGATGTCACGTATAGAAACTGTATTTATGATTAATGGATCACTGAGAAAAATTTCCTTTCATTTAACAAAAAACAGTCTAAACTGTTGTATGTATTGCCAACGAGCATAAAGCCCTATAACTAGATATTTCACTGTTATAATTTCTCTGCACAGCGAATAAATCTGTCATGGTCCAGCAGGACAGGAACCTGTTTTTGCCAACCTGCAATATAAGGTCAGAAAGAATAAAGTTGATAGGAGGGGAGTCGATTTTTTTTATTCATGGTTTATATATTTGAGCATCTTATTTAGTCAGAGTTTTCCTACCTTGAAATCTTAACACTAGCCTCCCACTCTCATATTTTTAAAATAAGATTCCATATTTGTTGGAAATTTTTCACTCATTTATGTTGTTCAAATTCTTGGTATTAATTTTTGTAAATGATGTTCAGTAGGGATCAAAAATTTTCCCCCACACATATAAACAGTTGTCCTGGAATTACTTACTGTCATTCTCCCACTCATTTGTGATGTTTCTTCTGTGACATATTGATTTTATGTGGATGTTCCTCTGAATCAGCAAGGAGACCAGTGTGGCTGGAGCAATTGGCCTTGCACAGAAAGAAAACTTTACATCATACTTCACTCTCTTAATTTCTAGACATTATAGTAAATCGTGGTATCTTGTAAGGCATTTTGATGTGTAGAGGTTGAAAGTATCACAGGAAATGAGAAGTGTGAAGTTTGGTTAAATTAAGTGGTAAACGAAGAAAGAATAATGATTTGGAGATAAATGGAAGAAAATAATCTGACCTGGAGATTTGCTTGTATTGTAATAATTCCTCCCAATAGCATTTCCTAGTATGGCAACAATTTCCTAGTCTCTATGTTTTTGTTCTTGTTCCCTTCACAGTCTGTTCTCTTCCTATCATAGAACTCCTCTCATCAATTCTCCATTACTGGGATATTTCTCATCTTATTGAAATAAAGCAGAAGTCCTTCACATGACCTGTATAGTCTAATAAAAATGTCAGGCAGCACTCTTGCTTACTTCATGACCTACCACTCACCACTTTTGACCATCTGCTTCACTCCACTGGCCTCATCTCAGTTCCACAAACATGACGGCCCGACTTGCACCACTCAACCTTTAGCTCATGCTCTGCATGGAAGGCTCCTCTACTGGATATTGTCATGTCTGCTCCTTATGTTATTTGCATCTCTGCTAGAAAGGCACCTCCATGGAGAGTCTTTGTATACTTTATATAATAGAAAATAGATGTTATAAACTGTCTGATCTCCCTTTCCTCCCAATGTTTGTAAGCCCCATTTCAGCAAGGCCTCTCTCTTTGGTTTACTACTGTATTCCAGAAAGTTAGATGAACATCTATCTCATTGCAAGCAAGACATCACTCAATTTAAGTTAAATAGAAAAAATGCCCTTTACTTTTAAGGGTTCAGAACTCCTGGAGAAAGCTAGAAAAGCCTAGACAACTTTGAAGTTGGCTAGGAGTGTAAAACTCTATTCTAAGACTTATTAACTATGTCCGATGAATTACTTCAAGCCTTGATCTTATCAGTTCTTTGGGATAATAATACAAATCTCATAAAATTGACTAGATAATTAAACACCATACTTAACATGAGGGAATTGCTCCATAAATATTGGTTTGATTTCCTTGATTTGAATTGCATTTTTGTTTAAGGGTTTATTCATAATTAAAAGTAATAGCTAAAAAGGCATAGAATCAGGAGAATGAAGAGAAATGTAATTAACCTGGTCCTACTAGGGAAATGTACAAGTATCTTTGGTGGTGGTTGATTTTCAGAAAAGCCAGCGGGGGCGGTAGATTGGAGCTAATATTGATTGAGATTTGGCAATGTGCCAATGATTTTACTTACAGTATTTTATTTATTCTCTTTTAATTTTATAAATTATATCATTCTCCCAATTTATAGTCAAGAAAACAAATGATGAAAGATGTTAAATACCTTGTTCAAAGTCTATCAGAAACAGAAGAGCAGATTTCCACTTCAAATCTGCCCAGCATCTCCATCCACCCTTCTTTCTATGCTGTTTTTCTAATGTAATAAGAAGGTATTGATAATATATTTAGCACCTCTGCCTTAACACCTGGAATAAGCCAAACCAGACTGGGATTATTAAAACCAATAACAAAGGTCTGGTAGCAGTACTAAGTGGGACAACAATGACTCTGTCTTTAAAAGAAGTGAAGTGAAGTCGCTCAGTCGTGTCCGACTCCTTGCGACCCCATGGACTGTAGCCTATCAGGCTCCTCCGTCCATGGGATTTTCCAGGCAAGAGTGCTGGAGTGGATTGCCATTTCCTTCTCCAGGGGATCTTCCTGACCCAGGAATCGAACCTGAGTCTCCTGCATTGCAGGCAGACGCTTTATACAACTGTAAGAATTTTGTTTCTTTAAACCCTGCACTGTTTCATAAGAAAATAAAATTTGTATTTTTTTTTGTTTTTTAAGATCAAATATGTTTCCATTTATAAAAATAAACTAGGAATAATAATAAATGGATCAACCTGTTTTTCTTGGTTGTCCATTCTGAAAGGAGTCCCAAGATGTGAAAAATGTTCAATGGATTTTGGGATGTTGGGTCACAGGGGAATGTCTACAGGTTTGTTTCTAAGATACCTCGTGGAGTGGCTATAAATTAGTGTACTTGTCATCCTCCAGCCTTCTTTGTAGTTTTTCTAGATTTTTTTTCTTATTGTTAGAATACATCCTTCTCCTGGGGACTTACTGTAATCAACTACTTTCATCTATATCTTTAATTATATTGCTTCATCTACTCTAGTTATAAGCTAGTCTTTCTGGCCAGGAATGATGATGGTGATGGTGATAGTGATGATGATAATAACAACACATTGAGGAGAAAAGACATTTTATTTTATTTTATTTTATTTTTTCCACTGGTTTAAGCTACTTTTATTTATTTTTTTTATTTTTTTTATTAGTTTTTTATTTTTTTTTAATTTTAAAATCTTAGACATTTTAAAATGCACTTCCTTTGTGCCAGGCACTCCTGAAGCACTTTGAATGTATTAACCATTGTGGCCTCAAAACATGCCATGATATGTGAGTGAAAGTCACTTAGTCGTGTCTGACTCTTTGCGACCCCATGAACTATACAGTCCATGGAATAATTCCCTAGGCCAGAATACTGGAATGGGTTGGGTAGCCTTTCCCTTCTCCAGGGGATATTCCCAAGCCAGGGGTCGAACCCAGGTCTCCCACATTAAAGGTGGATTCTTTACCAGCTGAACCACAAGGGAAGCTCAAGAACATTGGGGTGGGTAGCCTATCCCTTCTCCAGCAGATCTTCCCAACCCAGGGAGAAGGGATAGGCTAGATATACTAGATATAGGTACCATTATGTTCATCTCCAGGCTTCCTTCATAGCTTAGTTGGTAAATCATCTGCCTGCGATGCAGGAAATTGGGTTTGATTCCTGGGTCGGGAAGATCCTCTGGAGAAGGAAATGACAACCCACTCCAGTATTCCTGCCTGGAGAATCCCATGGACAGAGGAGCCTGGAGGGCACAGCAAGAGTTGGGCATGACTTAGTGACTAAGCCACCACCATTTTCATCTCCAGTTTACAGGTAAGAACAGAGGCACAGACTGATTAAATAAGTTGGTCAGTGCATATAGAGAGAAGAGGTGGGGCCTGAAGTCACACTTAGGCTGCCTGGTACTGCTGCCTGTGCTCTTGTGCACTGAATAGGCTGCTGCATGAAAGTGGCTGTGCATTTTCATGCAATCTGAATGGAACTTTTTTGATTTTACTGTTTCATTGCCTAAAGGATGTTTTTATTTCCTTACTTCTGGGTTATGATAAGTGTGAGCAGAGGCACAATTTTTTTTTGTAGCTGCCAAATACTGAAAATATAATGATTATATTTTCAGAAGCACATAGCAGGAGCACATGGCCCATTAATGGATGTTTGTGTCAATTTCAAGGTTAAAAGACAGTCTAGAACTGGCTAATAAGGTTAGAAACATGAAATGTGCAAATATTTTTAATATTTTGTTGGTTTGTGGAACAAGAGTGTTTGAGATTATATTGTGTATGTGTATATATAGTGTCTGTATGTGTGTGCTTATTCACTCAGTTGTGTCTGACTCTTTGTAGCCCCATGGACTGTAGCCTGCCAGGTTCCTCTTTCCATGGAATTTTCCAGGCAAAAATAACTGGAGTGGGTTGCCATTCCTTACTCCAGGGATCTTCCCAACCCAGGGTTTGAACCTGAGTCTCTTGTAAATCCTACATTGGCAGGCGGATTCTTTAGCACTAGCACTACCTGGAAAGACCGTATATAGTGTCCATCCTTAAAGTAAGTTCATCTGTCATCCCTGAGCTCCCACATATCTGATAACTGATATGGTAATTAAGGCAAAAAACCTTGGGAGAATAAAGGAAACTTTGTAGTGTGCTCCCTAAAATTCCAGCATTTTTGAGTGACAGAGAGAACTCTATCTATATGGTTGATTTTGGCCTGTCCATGGCAACCCACTCCAGTATTCTTGCCTGGATAATCCCATGGACAGAGGACCCTGGTGGGCTAGAATCCATGGGATTGCAGAGAGTCGGACACGGCTGAAGTGACTTAGCATGCACACACCAATAGCAACATAAAAACTGCACTATACTTTTTGGTGAAGTTTTATTTGAGTATTATACAATAGCTCAGTTGGTAAAGAATCCTCCTGCAATGCAGGAGAGTCTAGTTCAATTCCTGGGCCGGGAAGATCCCCTGGAGAAGGGATAGGCTACCCACGCCAGTATTCTTGGGTTTCCCTTGTGGCTCAGCTGGTGAAGAATCTGCCTGCTGTGCAGGAGACCTGGGTTCGATCCCTGGGCAGGGAAGATCCCCTGGAGAAGGGAAAGGCTACCCACTCCAGTATTCTGGCCTGGAGAATTTCATGGACTATACAGTCGATGAGGTTACAAAGAGTCGGACACAATTGAGCGACTTTCACTTTCACATTATACAATACTTTATTTTTCCCTTCAGTTCAGTTCAGTTCAGTCGCTCAGTCGTGTCCGACTCTTTGCGACCCCATGAATCGCAGCGCACCAGGCCTCCCTGTCCATCACCAACTCCCGGAGTTCACTCAGACTCACGTCCATCAAGTCAGTGATGCTATCCAGCCATCTCATCCTCTGTCGTCCCCTTCTCCTCCTGCCCCCAATCCCTCCCAGCATCAGAGTCTTGTCCAATGAGTCAACTCTTCACATGAGGTGGCCAAAGTACTGGAGTTTCAGCTTTAGCATAATTCTTTCCAAAGGACACTCAGGGCTGATCTCCTTTAGAATGGACTGGTTGGATCTCCTTGCAGTCCAAGGGACTCTGGAGTCTTAACAAAAAAAAAAAAAAGGAAAATTAAGGGGCACCTTTTATTCCTGTATTATCCTAACACAATTTCCCCATTAAGCTATGTGGAATTGCAATATATCCACCCAAAGAAAATGCAAAGCTCGTTATAAAGAATGTGAGTATTAAAAACTGAAATAATGATGCTAACTTGGAACTGCAGAAATCACAGGCCTCATAATCATTAATTTTACATGTTTCAAATAGTGTGCACTATTGCCTTTCTGAAGCAGGGCTTCATGAGCTATGATGAAGACGACCAAATGAAATCTTTCTGAATGGTTTATACATAAACATCTTCTTCAGTTTAGGGCTATGGTCAAAGTTTATGAAGCCATTCTTCATCTCCTTATTGACTTTAGGTTTTTGTTTTTTACCAGAAAATCCATTGTATTATTTTTTTCAGCTCTCATTTGCCTTATGAATCTTTTTGTTGTTGATTTCATGTATTTTTATCAATAGAAATAATTTTGAAAGGCTACTTATTTGTGTATTTTATGATTGTGTGAATTTTATCATTTATGGGTAAGATTAGAACATTTCCTTTAAATAAAACCATTTTGGTTACATAATCCTTCATAAATAAATAAAATGCACTTAAATATAAAATGCTTTAATGTGTCATACTGGTTCACAGTGGGTTTAGGAATATACTTGCTTTCTTTAGCAAGGACCACCCTTATCTACGGCATATGGGGAAGAGTGATCCTTGGTAGTAAGCTGTTTCCCAGAACACAAAATGGTGAGGGATTTCTTTATTGTCACTCTTTTTCATGAGCTCATGTCTCAGGTGAAGTTCAACTTTGTCAAATGTTACTGGAATTTGAAATAATCTATAAGGAAATGGATCAGTGTTCTAATAATATGTGGAAGAAATGATCTTGCCAAGAGACGATGTGACTAACCTTTTAAAAATCCCCTTTAATTTGTCAAGCTTGAAAACAATTCATGATACACCACATTTGCATAAGAAGTAGTCCACAGAAGTTATTCAGTCTCCAAGTTGTCCATTTGTCCCAATTTCCTTTTTAAATATGGACAAGGAAGAACCTCAGATAGTTCTGAGCCTCGGATCATGGAGAACAAGGAAAGAGGGGGTATATCCATGAATCTTGGGCTATTTAAGAAACTTTCTTGCCCTCAAAGTAGGAGGTCTCCACAGTTGCTGTGCTGACATCTTCCATTTGAAACTGCTTTCCATGGTGAGTATCCGTGTGGGCAGCTGCTTCACTCTTATTTAGCGGTTAATCTGTAGAAAACTGCAGATAGATTGTTCTTTCAGGCCTTAGGCCACTGGACCCGAGAAGCCAGGAATGGACATGAATAAGAGGACTGTGAATCTTCTGGAGATCCGGGGCTTTGAGTTGAATGGAGAGTATGAAGTGGATATTGGGTTGCCTGCCTTGGGCAAATGGAGAGTGTGTACAGTGTTTGGCAGGAAGGATATGGATAGTTGAGGGCAAGAAAAGCTAACTGGCAAATATGACAAACTCTCCACCATAAGACTCCTCTTCCATAAAGTTTGTTGCTGGGAAGTGACTTCTCAGCTAGATAGTCTTGCTCTCACTACTCTCTCTGCATATAACTGGTGCCATGTGACTGGCACTCGACAGTGGAATATGAGTGAATTGTGTTCTTCCAGGCTTGGCCTGTGCAAATCCTCCCCCACATGATCTTCTCTCTCCCCTCGTTTGCCGGCTGGATACCAGTGCCTGACATGCCCTTGCAAGCCTCTTGTTGAAGATAGTTTTAACCTGTAAGAAACAGAGTCCTCCATGGCAACCTATTACAGTTAGACTTTATGCCTTTGAAGAATCAACATGTTTTATGATAAATTAGTGTAATGTGGAAGTTTACTTATTACAGTAGGCATATTTACCTTTATATAGATCACCTTAATTTATGTATGATAATATTAATAGATGATCATCTCAGTTTGTGTCTGATAGTGTTAGATATTGAGATACCCACTTTCCTTTTTTTGAAGGGGCAGAAAAAGCGGGAGTCTTTTATTGTATAAAGTTTTGTTCTCATTTATGAGATATAGACTTGTATTATAAAAGAATGGGAAAAAAAACAAACTCTTTAGTGTGGAGAGTATACCAGTGTCCAAAACTTGAAAGAAAATGAAAAAAAAAAAAAAAAGCTGGTCTCTATGTCGATGGCAGAAGGAGGGAAAGGGGCTAATGTGTATATTAGATGGCAGCAGTTGGATTACATGCTTTAATTACATCTCCTTTCTAAGAAATACCAGACTTCATACAGATGAGAAAATCTAGGCTCAGAGAAGTTAATAACTTTTACAAGTTCAAAATATGACTAAGAGGTCAAATCAGTTTCCAAACTCAAAATTCATTTCACTTTTTGACTACACCATGTTGCTTCCAGATAAAATTTTCCAGTTATCTTGTATAGCATTTCTTTTCTTTCATCATCATAATCCTTGTCATTGTCATTGTCTTCATCACCATCAGTAGCAAGCGTTTTATTGTGACTGTTATCACTGTGGTTATAATCCCACTTAGTGTTTAGTATGCACCTGCTGCATGACCAGACCTAGACTAGATGCTTGTCATGAACTATCTCTAACCCTTCTTATCAACTTGTTTTTATCCCACTTATCATTTGTTCAGCCCCTTTTGTGTGTCAACAACTAGACCAGATGCTTGGCGTATGTTATCTCCAACCTCACAACAGCCCTTTGAGTAATTCTTTGTGTAATAAGAAAATAATTCTTATTTCTGTTTTCTGGAATCAGAAACTCAAGTTTGGGGAGACTGAGAAACCAATCCAGAATTCACACCCTCTGGAACAGGTGGGTTCATCTGGGTTCTTTGGCACAGAACCAGGATAGTATTCATTACTCCTCCACATGTGTAGTATAGCATGTTATCTCTCTCACACATTGCATTATTTCATCTCAAGAATTTCATGAAGAATTCTTAACATAGGTAATTCTTAAAGGAGAGCATATTGAGTTGCATTAGGGGCCTTGACTCAAAGCTCAGCTTGTCCTGGTGGAAGATCTAAGGCTTGAATCTACCTCTCATTGCAGTGCTCTTTCCTCCCACTTCACAAGGCCTACTTTCAATGGCAGCTTCTACGAGCTGAACAATGGAGTCCCACTGTTCATAGAACCAAGGATCAAATGTAGTCGCTCAGTCTTATCTGACTCTTTGCCACCCCATGGACTGTAGCCTGCCAGGCCCCTCTGTCCATGGAATTCTCTAGGCAAGAGTACTGGAGTGAATTGCCATTTCCTTCTCCAGGGGATCTTCCCAACCCAAGAACTGACCCTGAGTCTGCCACATTGCAGGCAGTTTCTTTACCATCTGAGCCACAAGGGAAGCCCCCACTGTTCATACACACATGCAGATGGTAACCAAAAAGTCCCACCGATCATACTTTTGAAGCTAAGCTTCGCATCTGTTGTTTGGAGATGACTTTTCAAAGAAGCATCATTTACTGTATTCTCTATAAGACAGAGTTTAATTAATGCTTTTTGGAGGGAGTTTCTAGTTAGAGATTATTAATTTTACCCAGGTATAAAAGGTGGAGATAAAGTAAATATTAGAAAAAGAAGTATACTTTTCACTGTCATAAAACACCTTGTTAATCTTTTTATTATTTACTTTAGCTGCTCACAACTACATATAATGGCCCATAGAACCAGAACAGAACGGGACCAGAACCTGAGTGGGCTATGGGTAAGCTCAGTATATACTGCTGACTAGGAGTGTAAGGAAAGTGAAAGTGAAGTTGCTCAGTCGTGTCTGACTCTTTGTGACCCCAAGGACTGTAGCCTATCGGGCTCCTCTGTCCATGGGATTTTCCAGGCGAGAGTGCTGGAGTGGATTGCCATTTCCTTCTCCAGGGGATCTTCCCAACCTAGGAATTGAACCTGGGTCTTCTGCATTGCAGGCAGATGCTTTACTGTCTGAGCCACCAGGGAAACCTTACAGGTAGTGTAAGGAAGTGGAGGCCTGTTCATTCTCAACCACTTTTGAAACAAAAAGTTGCTTCTTCAGACTGTGTCTCAAAAACGTTTTATTTTTTTTTATTTTTTATTTTTTTTAAATTTTAAAATCTTTAATTCTTACATGTGTTCCCAAACATGAACCCCCCTCCCACCTCCCTCCCCATAACATCTCAGTGGGTCATCCCCATGCACCAACCCCAAGCATGCTGTATCCTGCGTCAGACATAGACTGGCGATTCAATTTTTACATGATAGTATACATGGTAGAATGCCATTCTCCCAAATCATCCCACCCTCTCCCTCTCCCTCTGAGTCCAAAAGTCCGTTATACACAGCTGTGTCTTTTTTCCTGTCTTGCATACAGGGTCGTCATTGCCATCTTTCTAAATTCCATATGATATATGTGTTAGTATACTGTATTGGTGTTTTTCTTTCTGGCTTACTTCACTCTGTATAATCGGCTCCAGTTTCATCCATCTCATCAGAACTGATTCAAATGAATTCTTTTTAATGGCTGAGTAATACTGCATTGTGTATATGTACCACTGCTTTCTTATCCATTCATCTGCTGATGGACATCTAGGTTGTTTCCATGTCCTGGCTATTATAAACAGTGCTGCGATGAACATTGGGGTACATGTGTCTCTTTCAATTCTGGTTTCCTCGGTGTGTATGCCCAGCAGTGGGATTGCTGGGTCATAAGGTAGTTCTATTTGCAATTTTTTAAGGAATCTCCACACTGTTCTCCATAGTGGCTGTACTAGTTTGCATTCCCACCAACAGTGTAGGAGGGTTCCCTTTTCTCCACACCCTCTCCAGCATTTATTGCTTGCAGATTTTTGGATCGCAGCCATTCTGACTGGTGTGAAGTGGTATAAAGATGGCGGAGGAATAGGACGGGAAGACCACTTTCTCCCTCACAAATTCCTCAAGAGAACATTTCAACGCTGAGCAAACTCCACAAAACAACTTCTGTAGGCTGGCAGAGGACATCAGGCAACCAGAAAAGCAGACCATTGTCTTCAAAAACAGGTAGGAAAAAATATAAAAGACGAAAAAGGAGACAAAGGAGGTGGGGAGGGAGCTCCGTCCCGGGAAGGGAATTTTAAGAAGAGAGGTTTCCAAACACCAGGAAACACTCTCCCTGCCGAGTCTGTGGCGAGTCTTGGAAACACAGAGGGCAACATAACAGGAAGGAAAAATAAAGAAATAATTAAAACCAAGAGATTACAAGCCCAACAGTAACTCCCCCAGCGGAAAAGCAGCACAGACGCCTGCATCCGCCATTGGGAAGTGGGGGCAGGGCAGGGACGCGCGGGAGGCACGGGCTGCAGTGCTTTGTAAGAATCGGGCAGGAACGCCCCACGCGCAACCAGAACGATCTAACTTGGGCTAGCAAACCAGCCTGTGGGATAGCTACCGCACGAAAAGCTCGAACATAAGACACCGCCAGGACCGAGCACAGAACGAAGGACGGAACGGAAAAGCCGGCTGCAGACCATCCCCCGCCGGGGATAGGCAGCCAGAGCCGTAAGGACTGGAAAGGGGCAATTGCAGACCCGGAGAGACTTTACCTACCTAACTGCAAGCAGGCTTCTTTGCTAAGACTCCTGGGGGTGCTGGACAGTCACCATCTGCCTTACGGGGGCCGCCAGCGGTCCACCCAGAAAGCTGAGCAGCAGCGGCAGAAAAGGTGACAAACCGCGGCGATCGCGCTCGCCAAACTCCTGAGCTACTCAGACCTGGGAAGGGCACGGAGCGCAGTCCCAGCCGAATCTGTGCCTCTGAGGGCTGCCTGAGCGCCGAACCTGAGCGGCTTGGACCGGGGAAGTACACGCAGCCTAGGGCCGGCCCCAGCTGTAGCTCTTGACAGTCCTCTGATGTTCCCCTCCTAACCTTGTCGAGAAAGTTAAGGAAGTGCAGTTTATTTAAAATGTTGTGTTTAATTTCTGTTATATAGCAAACTGACTCAGATATATATATATATATGCATATATATATGTTCATCTTAATATTCTTTCCCATTTGATTTATCTCAGATACTGAGAATAGTTCCCTGTGCTATCCTATAGGACCGTATTGTTTATCCATTTATTTATATATACTTTTCATCTGTTAACCCAAATTCCCAGTCCTTCCCTCCCCTACCTCTCCTCTCCGTTGACAACCACAAGTCTGTACTCTGTATCTAAGTTGATTTTGGTTATTAGATATGTGAATTTGTGTCATATTTTAGATTCCACGTATAAGTGAGAGTATATGATATTTGTCTTTCTCTTTCTGACTTCACTTATAATCTAGGTCCATCCATGTTGCTGCAGATGGCATTATTGCATTCTTTTTTATGGCTGAGTAGTCTTCCGTTGTATACACACCACATCTTTATCCATTTATCTGTCAATGGACCTTTAGGTAGTGTCCATGGTTGGCTCCTGTAAACAGAGCTATCCGTGGATGTTCAGGCTGTCTCCATGTCTTTGCTGTTGTGAATAAAGATGCTGTGAACACAGAGGTGCAGGTATCTTCTTGAATTATAGTTGTGTCTGGGTTTATGCCCAGGAGTGGGATTGCTGGATCATACGGTAACTCTATTTTTAGTTTTTTGTGGAACTTCTATACTGTTTTCCATAGTGACTGCACAAATGTATATTTCCACCAACAATGTAAGCGAGTTCCCTTTTTTTCACATGCTCTCCAGCATTTATTGTTTGTGGACTTTTGTATGATGGTCATTCTGACTAGTATGAGGTGATACCTTGTTTTAGTTTTGATTTGCATCTCTGTAATAATTAGCGCTGATGAGCATCTTTTCATGTGTCTGTTAGCCATATGTTTGTCTTCTCTGGAAAAATGTCTATTAAGGTCTTCTGCCCACTTTTCAATTGGATTGGTTGTTTATTTGTTACTGAATTGTAGAAGCAATCTGTTTATTTTGGAAGCTAAGCCCTTGTTGGTTGTATCATTTGCAAATGTTTTCTACCAGTCTATAGGATTAGACCTGAGTTTTGAATCATGACTCTGCCATGTATTATATATGTCATATGGGACAAAGCTTTCTCAGTGTCATCTTCAACGTCCATACAAACAACAGGATCAATAATCCTTCCCTTCCAAAATTGTGTGGACCTTGGCAAGTTTGCTCAAAATAGGCACTCAAAAATGAAAGAAAATATTTCTAAGTAAGTTGGGTCACCCAACCAGAGGCAAAATTTGTCACCTTTAAATGAATTTTCTTATTAGGTCATGTTATCTTAATAACCTATGGGAAATGTTAAAAGACTAGAATTTGTCGGAACAAACACATTTTTGCATGCTTCTGGGAAAGTAAGTCAGATAAATAAATGAACCATCTGATTTGACACTTCAGCTCTGAAATGGGGCAGAAGAGAGTTTGAAAAGTTTTTTGGACTTAGAATCAATGCTTTGAAAGGCACTTAACCAACTGTAAATACATAAACCCCTTTTGGGAGGGCAAGCTTGTCGTATCTTCAGAAGCCTTAGAAATACCATAAACTTTGAGTAGTAAGTCTATTCCAAGAAATCCATCCCAGAGAAACCAACAATCAGAGATACTAAGTCAAAAACTTACATATAATACTGTTTATAATTTTTTTTAATAATAATGAAAAATTGGATGCAATTTAAGTGTCTAACAATAGGAGATTAGTTAAATATGTGGTATTTTTTCTTTAAAATAATCTATTATGAAGCCATTAAAATGTATTTTCAAGTAATGTTTGATGACATAGAAAATGCTCAAATATAAATTTAAGTGAAAAAGGAGAATATAAAGCTAAATTTACAATGTGATGCCAATTTTGTAAAATTGAATATTTAACATAATTATTTTTATTCAACTTAAAAGGAATCAACCAAAATATTGTCACAGCATAAACAGTTAAGACAAATGAATTTCAAATTTAAAATACCATTCCATCTCTTTTCTCTATATCTGTCTTCAGCTCGGGTTAATAATCATGAGCATAGTATGACACAGGCCATATTTTCGTTCATGTTTTGTTTTCCTCCAAATTCTGACATAAGAATATATAACATTTATTGACAAAAAAATCATATGTTTCCTTTAGATTTAACTACAGAGGGACTGCAGTTTAAGACATTGCCTTTTCTTTTGCACCACTGCCTTTATAAAATGTGGGCCCTTTTTGGCAAATGTTTGGATGAGCGCACCACATGCATTAGCTTTGTACATTGTCTGAATTATCCAAAAGGAAAGAGAATGTTGTAATGAAATTTGCATATCTAACCAGTTAGTTAAGGGAATTTAATGGGCATCCATTTTCAAGGAGATTGCAGAAAACCTACCAGGACATAACAAAAGTAAGTGAAGACGCAGTAATTAGATGTTTTTAGTCATCCTCAGGAAAAAAAAAGTATTTGCAGGTGGCCTCTACTCAAAGCCAGCCCTGCCAAATGTTGTGGAATCCTATCTCAGGCAAAAGGAAATCAAGAGAGAGTTGTAGGAAAAATCTGGACACATTGCTTCCCTGAACTCTGTAACACATTAGGGCCCAAGCAGTAATCCTTCGGGACCCTTCCAGTCAATTATTAAAGAGAATAAATAGACATCATTCATTCCTCTAGACTTGTACCCTCTACTGATAAAGAAATTGTGGGCTGCTTTTATCAATGAGAGAACTATGCACTTGGACCAGCAATTCCTGCCAGGACCATGGCTATTTCTAATAGAGAAGTACCAAGAAGCACTATGCCTGAAAGAGACTTGACATTTTCTTCAGCACGTGTGAGATACCCACTAGGTGCTCCTAGATAAAATGTGGAGAGAGGTCATCTGTATGCAGTTGGAGTTTCTGAGTGAAAACGAGAGAGACAGCCAGAGAAATAAAATATATTTTGGTCCTATTTCCGTGGAAGCTATTTATTTTCAGATCAAAAGCTCAAGTTGTTTACCAAATCAAGATTTTCACACTCTTCCACCTGTGGGGGCAGTGAGCTAGATCAAAGTCCTCAGGACTGATCCAGAGTAAAACTGATGCTGAATTGGATTTATGAGGAATGTTGCAGTGAATAAAATGGAAATGGAACACCAGAGTATTAGTCCCAATATTGTACAGAATTGTAAGAATGGGTGGTATGTTTCAACATACTCACAAATATATACTGCTGATTTCTGTTGTTCTAAAGTATTTGCTATAATATCTGATTAACTCAATATACCATTAAGGTTCATATGACCCAGTTTTAGTTTATTAATTATTTTGGAATAACTTTATTTGCAAGTATTGATATTTCTTGACTTTTATTCTTTCTTTCTCTTTATTCCAAAAAATAAAGAGAAAGATACACCTATTTTTATGAAACTAGAATAAAGCTCTGTTTTGTAATAATCATTTGAATCCATTGGAACCTTTAACATATTTGAGATACGAGTTCTTAGTGATTTCATCTTTCTCTGTTTCTTGAAACATTTGCTATTTAATCATCCTAGGAATTATTTTCTCATTCAGTTCAGTTCAGTTCAGTCGCTCAGTCGTGTCCGACTCTTTGTGACCCCATGAATCGCAGCACGCCAGGCCTCCCTGTCCATCACCAACTCCCGGAGTTCACTCAGACTCACGTCCATCGAGTCCGTGATGCCATCCAGCCATCTCGTCCTCAGTCGTCCCCTTCTTCTCCTGCCCCCAGTCTCTCCCAGCATCAGAGTCTTTTCCAATGAGTCAACTTACTTATCAATTATTCCCAGATATACTTTAAAAAAATTATAAACAAACACAAGAGTAATTAAGGAACCTAGAAGGATAGTAAATTATTAAAATAAACTATCACTACTGTTTCATGCTTCAGGTTCTCTTTTTGAGAAGATATAAAAGGGGACTGGAGACATCATCTTTGTACTCCACTCTTTTGTGGAACGTAACTTTGGACTCATAATTTCTCATACTCTGTCCATAATGGCAAATTGAAGAAAACTGTAAGAGGAAGATATTTCACAACTGCGAGATGATTCAGAATCCTAATGCAGACAGATTAGGAACATTCTATAATCTGACAGTGAAATTCATTTCATAAGCAAAAATTTCAGACATTCAGATTATGATGTCCTGGATAAATTTTCTCAAATTCAAAAATCAATAATGATCCAAAATAAAATTTTAAGGATGAAAAAGATATTTGGTTTCCTCATAGTTAACTGTTAACACAGAAAGCACATTACCATCTATATTTGTGAGAAAAACAAGACCATTCCATTTTATTTAAAAGATGTGTGACACCCTTCTTTCACCTGTTATGATATCTCTGCACCAAACTTACCTGATACAGTTTGTAATCAGCAAATGCTGAAGACAGATGTGTAAGAAAAGGTGATTGGGGGAGAAAGTCATGAGGAAATTTAAAAACTCATTGATCATTCTAAATTGTGTTTATAGATGTAAAACTGAAAATGGTCTTAAGTATAGAGCAAAGAAGATACAACCAAAATTATATCATCCAAGAGACTGAAAAATTGCTTTTAAGTGTTGCATTTTGATGATGCAAATTCAGTAAGAACCAGGATTAATGATAAGCTAGAACCTCTTCAATATGTATTTGAAATACAGAATATGTACTACAGAATGGATACATCCCAGGTTCATGCCTGACTGCTGATGGGCAGTTAGTTGCATTTAAAAGATATTTTCCATTTTAGGCATATATAACATTAAAATCATGAAAGTATAAATTATAAATCTGCGTTTACTATATTCAGATTTTCATTAAAATTTCTAAATGATTTTCACTATCTACTTTTACTGATTTTATCTTTTGGTAAATAAAATATTACACAAATATAAATTAGTAAAGAGAGTACATTGGGTCCAGATGTTAAATGGCACTGGCTATTTTTCCTGGCATATGAGAGCAAGGCTTTAGCATGTGGACTAGAAGTAGTTAGGTTCTTGAACTGGACCCAGGTGTGATGTTGAAGCAGGAATATTTTGTGGCACAGTTCTGGGAGTTAGTTTAAAACAAGGCACATGTGGTAAAAATAAATTTTGGGACCAAAAGTACAATTAAATAAAAAGTGCTAATGTCTTCAGACAAACACATTGGCTAAGATTTCTTAGCCAATCCTCCTCTGTCCTCCTCTGCTTCCCTTTCTTTTTGCTTCTATCTTCTCCTTCTTTTCCCTCCCAGTCTCTTCCTCCCCCTTCTCTTGTGAGTCTGGGTTAATTTAGGAACTGCTGAAAGAACATCTAAATGGCTGTCCTTACTTTATTCTAATTATGGATCAGGAGAAAAAAGTGTTGGCTGTCTTTCAAGGAAAGCCAATCCACTGAACTCTTCCAGTTTTTTTTTTTTTTTCTTTTCTCCCAAACCCAAGGGATTTACATGCTCTCAGAGAAAAGATTCTAAATAAGGAATAATGATCTTAATCTCAACTAGTATGGTTTGTAGGACAGCCTTTTCATAATCTCGATTGCTGCAAATGAATGATTTAGTCTGTATATTTATTGAGCAGCTACTATATGCCAGACACTGGGAATAATTTTTAAAAAAGACATAATCCTGTCTCTCAAAGAGAAATGCGTTCAAACAGTAAACAATTGCCATAATTTGAGGGCAAAGCCAGCCAGGCGTGCTGCAGTCCACGGGATCTCAAAGAGACAGAGACAACCAAGCAACTGAACAACAACAGGAAAAGCAAGCAAAGAGAGGAGCAAAGAGAAAATCAAAGACGAGTTTACTTTCCCAGAAGCCTGTTGAAGAAATACAAACAAAACGCATCCTAAGTTTAAGCTTTAATTTCACAGCTTTCCCTATCTGATTTGCTTATTTTATAAGTAAGCCAACAAGATTTGTGTACTCAGTGACAACACACTGTCTCACAGAACTAACATAGATTTTATTTTCCTAAGAATTTTTACCCTTCCCTTTGTTTCAAGGTGTATGGAAAAGAAGAGTCCCTTTGGTAAGCCAGCCCAGTGAGAAAGATGCCTTATCTTTGGACTAACCTTTTGCCCAAATAAACTAATGTTTCTTGCCAGTGGCCTAAATCTCTGTCTAAAAGGTCCATAATGTCATAAAATGGATTTTTTTTTGTTTTTTTTTTTTGCTCAGCTCACCCACCAGGGTAGTAAAAAATAAAATAAAATCTATATCCAAATACACACAATAAATTTCCATTGCTCTAGGGGCAAAATAAAAGCACTTCCATTTCCTTTTTATTCTGGATCACAGACCTGACTGTTTCTTTTACCCCCTCTCAAATGAACTTCCAACCTTCAAGGTCATTTTCTTTTTAAAAGTTATCCTAGTAACATCTAGAATAGCTCTCTCTGGGAATACCTTTTTATTTTCCCCCTCTCACTTAATTTGCCTCTTATGCACCTTTCTCTCAGGTCCCATATTTTCAGTAATGCTGATTGGGCAACTATTTACTTTTTGCTTGAGTTTGAAAAGCACATCAACAGGCACATAAATGTGTTTTGGATCTCATCCATGTAGAAATATTACTGGTAACTTGATGAATCTGTAAGTAATTTTACAAAAATGTTTAGTGAGTTTTGCCAAGGACGTCTGACCCCCGGCATTGCTCCACTGATGTAAGTTTTTGAGTGCTTGGCCTGTTCTGATCAGTACCAGCTGTTCATGCTTCAGTTGTACACATCAGATGTTAAGTGAAGGAGAAAAGACAGCATATTCTGACTTAGGCTTGAAAGTTTGTGAGCTAGGACAGAAATAAGACTGCAGTTGAAAGCGAAGCATGTCTTTCATGCTTCATGTTAGGTTCAGTTGTACCTTCAGTTCAGTTCAGTTCAGTCGCTCAGTCGTGTCTGACTCTTTGCAACCCCGTGAATTGCAGCACGCCAGGCCTCCCTGTCCATCACCATCTCCCAGAGTTCACCCAAACTCTTGTCCATCCAGTCGGTGATGCCATCCAGCCATCTTATCCACTGTTGTCCCCTTCTCCTCCTGCCTCCAATCCCTCCCAGTATCAGAGTCAGTTCTTCGCATGAGGTGGCCAAAGTATTGGAGTTTCAGCTTTAGCATCAGTCCTTCCAATGAACACCCAGGGCTGATCTCCTTTAGGATGGACTGGTTGGTTCTCCTTGCAATCCAAGGGACTCTCAGTTGTACCTTCAGTTCAGTTCAGTCGCTCAGTCGTGTCCATCTCTTTGCGACCCCATGAATCGCAGCATGCCAGGCCTCCCTGTCCATCACCAACTCCCGGAGTTCACTCAGACTCACGTCCATCAAGTCAGTGGTGCCATCCAGCCATCTCATCATCCTCTGCCGTCCCCTTCTCCTCCTGCCTCCAATCCCTCCCAGCATCAGAGTCTTTTCCAATGAGTCTTAGCATAATTAAAAATCTCTCTCAATCAGATGCTGCATAGAGCAGATAGAGTATCTCTAACAAAGAATAAAGATTCATTAAAATAGTTTTGTTTGATAAAGATTTAAAAAACTGTTTGATTTTTTGTACAGACTTCTTCACAGACTTCCAAGGAAGAAAAGAAAAACAATAAAATATTGATAATGTATTGTGATTTCCTTAGAGAGCAGTAAGAAATCTATTTCAGGACACATTTCAGTAGGAGTTAAAATTATTTAGGTTTTTAAATTTTTTGCTTTGAAAGACCATGAGGTTAGTGAAAGCATGGGATATTTTAAGTATATTTACATCCAGCCTAAATGCCAACACAGAGATGCCCCTTTAGTTCAGTTCAGTTCAGTCACTCAGTCGTGTCCGACTCTTTGTGACCCCATGAATTTATAAAAGTGGAAGTACGTATTCTTCCACTTTTAAATAATTTCTTCCACTTTTACATACATTTCTTCCACTATTACATACATTATTCCACAAATACATACATAATGGAATGTATGTATTTCATTACATCTAAACACATACTGCCTAGGGCGTGGCTCCCAGTATCATAACATACGTTTAAGGTTTAGGGCCAGGCATAATTGTTAAAAACTAGTATTGAGAGAGTGTTAGTTAAAGCTTTGGAGTAGAATGTCCATCAGACCAAACAAAACAATAGCCCTATTGACAGTAACCAAAAAGTGGAAATGACCCAAATGATGAACCTCACTGATTAATGGAGACGTAAACAGTGGTATATCCATACAATGGGAAAGTATTCAGCCACTAAAGGGAATGAAGTGATACTTGCTACAGTGTGGATGAATTTTACAAATTGTTGTTGTTGTTGTTCAGTCGCTATGTCCTACCTAACAAACTGCAGAATGCCAGGCTTCCCTGTCTTTCACTATCTTTCAGAGTTTGCTCAAACTCATGTCCATTGAGTTGGTGATACTATCTAACCCTCTCATTCTCTGCTGTCCCCTATTTTTTCCTTCCGTCTTTTGGAGAATCAGGGTTTTTTCCAATGAGTCAACGCTTGGCATCAGGTGGCCAAGGTATTGGAGCTTCAGTTTCAGCATCAGTCCTTCTAGTGAGTATGTATTCAAGGGTGATTTCCTTTAGGATTAACTGGTTTGATCTCCTTGCTGTCCGAAGTAAAAGTGAAAGTCATTCAGTTGTATCTGACTTTATAGTCCATGGGATTCTCTGGTCACAGAATACTGGAGTGGGTAGCCATTCCCTTCTCCAAGGGATCTTCCCAACCCTGGGATCGAACTGAGATCTCCCACATTGCAGGTGGATTCTTTACCTACTGAACCACCAGGGAAGCCTTGCTTGCTGTCCAAGGGACTCTCGGGAGTCTTCTCTGGCACCACTATCCAAAAGCATCAGTTCTTCCTTGCTCAGCCTTCTTTATGGTCTGACTCTCACATCTGAACATCACTACTTGAAAAACCATTTTTCTGACTATGCAAACAATGTCGGCCATGTGATATCTCTGCTTTTTAATATGCTGTCTAGATTTGTCGTAGTTTTCCTTCAAAGGATCAATTGTCTTAATTTCATGGCCACAGTCACCATCTGCAGTGGTTTTCAAGCCCAAGAAAATAAAATCTGTCACTGTTTCCACTTTTCCCTCTTCTATTTGCCATGAATTGATAGGACTGGAAGCCATGATCTTAGTTTTTTGAATGTTGACTTTTAAGCAAGTTTTATCACTCACCTCTTTCACCCTCAAGAAAAGGTTCTCTAGTTTATCTTCACCTCCTGCCATTAGAGTGGTATTATCTGCATATCTGATGTTGTTCATATTTCTTCCAGCAGTCTTGATTCCAGCTTGTGATTCACCCAGCCCAGCATTTTACATGATGTACTCTGCGTAGAAGTTAAATAACCAGGGTGGCAACAACCCAGTCTGTTGTTCCGTGTACAGTTCTAACTGTTGCTGCTTGACCTATATACAGGTTTCTCAAGGGACAGGTAAGATGGTCTGGTATTCACATCTCTGTAAGAGTTTTCCACAGTTTTTTGTGATCCACACAGTCAAAAGATTTAGCATAGTTGGTGAAACAGAAGTAGATGTTTTTCTGGAATTCTCTTGCTTTTTCTAAGATTAGTGAAATTTGGCAATTTGATCTCTGCTTCCTCTGCCTGTTATAAACCCAGTTTGTACATCTGAAACTTCTAGGTTCACATACTGCTGACGCCTAGCTTGAAGGATTTTGAGCATAACCTTGTTAGCAGGTGAAATGAGTGCAATTGTACAGTAGTTTGAACATTGTTTGGCACTACCCTTCTTTGAAATTGGGATGAAAACTGACCTTGTCTAGTCTTGTGGCCACTGATGAGTTTTCCAAATTTGCTGACATATGGAGTATAGCACTTTAACAGAATCATCCTTTAGAATTTAAATAGTTCGGCTGAAATTCCATCACCTCCTCTGTGTTCATAGTAATGCCTCCTGGGGCCCACTTGAATTCACACTCCAAAATTTCTGACTCTAGGTGAGTGATCACACCATTGTGGTTATCTGGGTCATTAAGACCTTTTTGTATACTTCTTCTATGTATTCTTCAGTTCAGTTGCTCAGTTGTGTCTGACTCTTTGCGAACCCATAGACTGCAGAACACCAGGCCTCCCTGTCCATCACCAAGTCCCAGAGCTTACTCAAACTCAGGTCCATTGAGTCGGTGATACCATCCAGCCATCTCATCTTCTATCGTCCCCTTGTCCTCCCAGCCATCTCATCTTCTATCGTCCCCTTGTCCTCCCAGCCATCTCATCTTCTATCGTCCCCTTGTCCTCCCAGCCATCTCATCTTCTATCGTCCCCTTGTCCTCAATCTTTCCCAGCATCAGAGTCTTCTCCAATGAGTCAGTTCTTCCCATCAGGTGGCCAAAGTACGGGAGTTTCAGCTTCAGCATCAGTCTTTTCAATGAATGTTCAGGACTGATTTCCTTTAGGAAGAACTGGTTGGATCTCCTTGCAGTCCAAGGGACTCTCAAGAGTCTTCTCCAGCAACATAGTTCAAAAGCATAAGTTCTTTGGGGCTCAGCTTTCTTGCAACCTCTTAATATTCTCTTCTGCTTCTCTTAGGTCCTTATTGTTCCTGTTCTTTACTGTGCCCGTCCTTGCATGAAATGTTCCCTTGATAGCTCCAGTTTTCTTGAAAAGATCTCTAGTCTTTCCCATTCTGTTATTTTTGTTTTCTTCTACTTCTTTGCATTGTTCATTTAAGAAGGGCTTTTTATTTCTCCTTGCTTTTCTCTGGAACTGTATTCAGTTGGATATATTTTTTCCCTTTCTCCTTTGCCTTTCACTTCTCTTCTTTTCTCAGCCATTTGTAAAGGCTCCTCAGACAACCACTTTACCTTCTTGTAATTCTTTTTCTGTGGGATGGTTTTGCTCACCACCTCCTGTACAGTGTTATGAACCTCCGTCCATAGTTCTTCAGGCACTCTGTCTACCAGATATAACCCCTTGAATCTATTCATCACCTTCACTGTATAATCATAAATGATTAGATTAGGTCATACATGAGTGACCTAGTGGTTTCTTGTACTTTCTTCAATTTAAGCATGATTTTTGCAATAAGGAGCTCGTGACCTGAGCTAAGTGAAAGAAACAGGAAATAAAAGATCACATATGTGAAGATTTCATATATTTGAGATGTGCAAAATAGATAATTCCACATAGACAGAAAATGGAATGAAGAGTGACTCTCGATGGGAATAGTATCTCTTTTTTAGTCCCTAAGTTGTGTCGACTCTTTCATGATCCCATGGACTGTATGTAGCCCTCAGGGTCCTCTGTATATGGGATTTCCCAGGTAAAAATACTGGTGTGGGTTTCCATTTCCTTCTCTAGGGGATCTTCCCAGCCATGACTCTTACATTGGCAGACATGTTATTTGCTACTGAGTCACCCAAGAAAGCCCCATTTGTTGGAAGACGATGAAAATGTGCTGGAACTAGATGGTGCTAACTGTTCAACTTTATAAATAAAGACCACTGAGTTAGATACTCATAAAGGGTATATTTTAAGTGATGTGAATGATGTCTCAATTTCAAAAATTGTGAGTAAGGGAAAGCAAGCCAGCCTGTAATTTTGAGAGATGATATACATCTATTTCCTTTTTATGTGCTCTCTATTCTATCCCTCTGAAACTGTATATTAGAAAGTGTCATGGTATTATCCAGGTCTCTTAACATTTCTTTCACATTTTCCTTTTCTTTATCCTTCTCTGCTGCATTCTAGGTAGCCTTAGAAAAACGAATTTCCAGCTTACAAATTTTACTTTTTAAGTATGTCTTTTTTCTTGCTAGTCTATGTACTGAGATTTACCTTTTAACAATTATAGTTTTTCTCTTTTACCTGTTATATTTTCTCTTTTAGATATTATATTTTCAATTTGTCTGGTCATTTTTTCTGTCTTTTGTTTTTTCAGTCATTTATTCAGTTCCTTCTTTTATTTCCTCAACAACAATAAACAAAATTTTCATGATCTCTATCTGATAATTACAGTATCTTCAAACTTTGTGAGTCTAATTCTTCAGTTTATTGCTTCTATCAACTCTCACTCATGGTACCTTTTTTCCCCGAGTATGTTCTTTGTGTATGTGTGTGTAGTAGAAGGTGGGCGATATTTTCTTTAGCATGTATGGTAAACTATGGGGGGTGATTTTAAACATTAATCCATTTCCAGAAAAGATTTGGTGTTGCTTCAGTTGTGTGCCTGAATAAACAAGCAATCCAAAACTTTAAAATTAAAAACCAGTTTGAATATATTCAGAACGCCCCAATGGCATCAGTTGTAACGTGAAACCTGTGCAAGAGCTAAATATGGCTGCAAACACTCAGAGGCGATTTTTTCATTTCTTTAAAAAAGATTGTTTCTAGGAAGCCACCTGAAAGTTATTTTTTTCTTCCATGTTTCTCCTTTTTAAGATAATTTTTATTTTAGTGTAGAAAGAGGGGTCTCCTTTTAAAGATTCTGGCTTTATCTGGGGTTCCCTGATGGCTCACCAGGTAAAGAATCATCCTTCAGTGGAGGGGATACCGGAGAAGTGAGTTTGATTCCTGGGTCAGAAAGATCCCCTAGAGGAGGAAACAGCAACTTACTCCAGTATTCTTGTCTAGAGAATCTCATGGACAAGAGGATCCTGGTTGGCTACACTCCAAAGGCTCACAAAGAGTTGGACACAGCTGAGCACAGTACAATTATGAATTTATTTTTTATGAGACCTAATTTTTATATCCTGCTAAGAAAACATCATAAGTTAAAATGAAGAATCTTATTTGTAGAGAAATATATATTGCAGTTTTATTTTAAATATCCCCAAACTGGAACAACTCAAATACCAATCCACAAGAGAACAGGTAAACATACTGGGGTTTTTTTTTTTTTTTTTTTTTTTTTTTTGAGAGAGAACACTACTTAACATTAATTTAAAAACTTAAGCTAACTGATCCTCAAAACAAAATTGATAAACCTCAAAACGTAGAGTGAAAAAAATCAGACCAATCAACTGAATCCAGGCCAAGTTAATCTAGAATAGTAAAAATCTAAATAGTAAATACAAAGGGGAAGTTAAGACTAGCCAGAGATAGAAGAAACAATATCTTTCTTAAAAATTTTCTTGTATCTTTTAGTGCGGTTGCATGTGTGTGTGTGTGTATGTGTGTGTGTGTGTGTATTTGAGAAAAATCACCAAGTTAAAGTCTGCATATTTCAGTTTATGTAGATTTTATCTCAATAAACCAATGAAGAATATGTGGAAGAAATAAACTAAATATTTGACAGTTTTGTAGATAAATGAAAGCAAAGTAGGGTCACTGATGCCCTAGAGAATCTTCAAGAAAATTAGAGATACCAAGGGAACTTTTCATGCAAAGATGGGCTCAATAAAGGGCAGATGGTACGGACTTAACAGAAGCAGAAGACATTAAGAAGAGGTGGCAAGAATATACAGAAGAACTGTACAAAAAAGATCTTTAAGACCCAGATAATCATGATGGTGTGATCACTCACCTAGAGCCAGATATCCTGGAATGTGAATTCAAGTGGGCCTTAGGAAGCATCACTACAAACAAACCTAGTAGAGGTGATGGCATTCCAGTGGAGCTATTTCAAATCCTGGAAATTGATGCTGTGAAAGTGCTGCACTCAATATGCCAACAAATTTGGAAAACTCAGCAGTGGCCACAGAACTGGAAAAAGACAGTTTTCTTTCCAATCCCAAACAAAGGCAATGCCAAAGAATGCTCAAAAAACCACACAATTGCACTCATCTCACACACTAGTGAAGTAATGCTCAAAATTCTCCAAGCCAGGCTTCAGCAATACGTGAACCATGAACTTCCAGCTGTTCAAGCTGGATTTAGGGAAGGCAGAGGAATCAGAGATCAAATTTCCAACATCCACTGGATCATGGAAAAAGCAAGAGAGTTCCAGAAAAACATCTAGTTCTGCTTTATTGACTATGCCAAAGCCTTTGACTGTGTGGATCACAAGAAACTGTGGAAAATTCTTCAAGAGAATTCTGAAAGAGATGGGAATACCAGACCACCTGACCTGCTTCTTGAGAAACGTGTATGCAGGTCAGGAAGCAATAGTTAGAACTGGACATGGAACAACAGACTGGTTCCAAATAGGAAAAGAAGTGCATCAAGGCTGTACGTTGTCACCCTCCTTATTTAACTTATATGCAGAGTACATCAAGAGAAATGCTGGGCTGGAGGAAGCACAAGCTGGAATCAAGACTTCTGGGAGAAATATCAATAACCTCAGATATGCAGATGACACCACCTTTATGGCAGAAAGTGAAGAAGAACTAAAGAGCCTCTTGATGAAAGTGAAAGAGGAGAGTGAACATGTTGGCTTAAAGCTCAACATTCAGAAAACTAAAATGGCATCCGGTCCCATCACTTCACGGCAAATAGTTGGGGAAACGGGAAACAGTGGCTGACTTTATTTTTCTGGGCTCCAAAATCACTGCAGATGGTGACTGCAGCCATGAAATTAAAAGATGCTTACTCCTTGGAAGGAAAGTTATGACCAACCTAGACAGTATATTCAAAAGCAGAGACATTACTTTGCCAACAAAGGTCCGTCTAGTCAAGGCTATGGTTTTTCCAGTGGTCATGTATGGATGTGAGAGTTGGACTATAAAGAAAGCTGAGCACTGAAGTACTGATGCTTTTGAACTGTGGTGTTGGCAAAGACTCTTGAGAGTCCTTTGGACTGCAAGGAGATCCAAGCAGTCCATCCTAAAGGAGATCAGTCCTGGGTGTTCACTGGAAGAACTGATGTTGAAGCTGAAAGTCCAATACTTTGGCCACCTGATGTGAAGAGGTGACTCATTTGAAGAGACCCTGATGCTGGGAGGGATTGAGGGAAGGAGGAGAAAGGGACGACAGAGCATGAGACGGTTGGATGGCATCACCGACACGATGGACATGGGTTTGGGTGGACTCTGGGAGTTGAAATGGACAGGGAGGCCTAGCGTGCTGCAGTTCATGGGGTCACAAAGAGTCATACATGACTGAGCGACTGAACTGAATTGAAGGATTACAAATACATGGTGTATATCCCAGTATTTTCTTCAACTTGACACATGATCAACATCAGTAATTATGTCAACCGTTTTTTTTTTTTTCTTTTTACACTGACTCAAAATTTTCCTTTCAAAAGCATTTCTATGAAACTATTGGCAATTCACAAACAAGATGAAAATTTTGTACCCACTAACATTTTAAACAGCCACTGGGTAACTCATGTATTCCTTTTTTTGCTCTTATCTCACATTGAATCCATACTTAAATGCTTTTAATACTATCTAAAAATTATATTTAAATTCTGATTGCATCTCTCCACTTCCATTATCACCATCCTAGCCCAGCCATGAACATGTTTTAACCGGACTATTACTCTTTGTTCTTATTTCTACCTGTTTCGTTTTGTCTTTCTACAAAAGAGGAGAAAGTTTTGTTTTCAAATATGCCAGATAGATTACCCCCCACACATCCTTTAGAGTACAGGTCAAGGTCTTATCTGGTTCAGCTTCCTTTGATGATCTATCTCCAGCTAACCTTTTTTTCCTTTTTTTTCCTACTGTGCTGCACCCTGATCTCTCCACTAACCAGGCTGTACACTCTGTCCTTCCAACACAGCGTAAATGCCTCTGGTTCACTGTCTTGACACTCATCATCCCTTCTGTTGAAAACACTTCCAACGTATCTTCATGGCCTGAATGTCAGCTAACTTTTTTGAAGTGTCTACTCACATGTGAAGTCACCAGGGAGGCATATCCAGATGAACTATCTCAAATATTACACACTCCTCCATCCCCTGTGCATATGATATCTCCTTTTACTACTTGACTGTTTTTAAACCCTTATGATCACACACACATACACACAGTTTCATTTTCTGTCTCATTTTGCTTAAAAGTAAAGTGCATGCACGTGGAGAGTATCTTTATTTTGCTCGCTGCTTTATCTACATACTCCACCATTCTACCATATAGTAGTTACTGACTTATATATCTCCAGAACCGATGCCACAGTAGAAATTTCCTAAATGTTAGTTTAATGAATATACTCAAGAAATTTATATTTGAGAGAAAAAAAAAATGATGTCACATCCCTCTCCTTGAGGACAAGAGAGAAGAAAAAGACTGTTAAAGACTATTCTCCCCTGACATATTATTGTATGCATCAGTTTTGAAAGGAAAAGTATGGGTTCTACTGATATTACAACTTATATGTTGGTGGAAGAAGTTATTTGATGCTATGTTCTTTATTTCCCATTCTTTTTATCTCTGTGCTTTTGTCTTTATAAGTTATCTTGACCTAATTCAAATTCACTGATGCTTCAGTCTGCTGCCCATCTTCTGTTAAATCTGTTCAAAAATTTTTAATTCCAAACACCTTATTTTTCAGTTGTACAGTATTCAATTTATTTTCTCTTCTGTGTCTCCATTTCTTTGTTAAATGATTATTTTTTCAGTTCTTGTCTTTATTGCCTATATTTCTTTAACATATGTATAATGACATTTAAAATTCCTTTTCAGAAGTTCTAATCTGCGATGCTATGTGTCTGCTTCTATTTTTTATTTTTGCTCTTAATTTTGGTTGACATTTTTCTGTTTCTTTACGTGTTTTGAAATTTGTGGTTGTATGTCAGGTATTATACATTAAAAAACAAACAAACAAACAGACAAAGAAATATCTGTCCCCCATCCCAGCAAGAGAGCATTCTCTCTGGCAGTTAGGATAAGAAACTGATTATGTATCGATTGATTCAGGAGATGAGCCATGTCAGCAGTGGGTTGCAATTTAACTTCCTTTTTTTTTTTTCTTCAGTTCGCTAGAACTTTTTAATTCTTCTGTGAATATTGTGTTCCTTTTTAATTGAAATACAGTTGATTTACTGTGTTTTGTTAGTTTCAGGTATACAGCAAAATGATTGAATTGTCATATATATGCATGTAAATATTTATATATGTGACTCTGAAAAAGAATTTCAGGTTCTTTTCCGTTATAAGTTATTACAAGATATTTAATATAGTTCCCTGTGCTGTGCAGTAGGTCCTTCCTGGCTATCTATTTTATACATGCTGCTACTAAATCGCTTCAGTCGTGTCCAGCTCTGTGCAACCCCATAGATGGCAGCCCACCAGGCTCCCCTGTCCCTGGGATTCTCCAGGCAAGAATACTGGAGTGGGTTGCCATTTCCTTCTCCAATGGATGAAAGTGAAAAGTGAAAGTGAAGTCGCTCAGTCATGTCCGACTCTTAGCGACCCCATGGATTGCAGCCTACCAGGCTCCTCCATCCATGGGATTTTCCAGGCAAGAGTACTGGAGTGGGGTGCCATTGCCTATGTTAATCCCAAACTCCTAATTTATCTTCCCCTCCTTTCTGCTTTGGTAACTGTAAGTTTGTTTGTTTGTTTGTTTTTTTGTCTATGGGTCTGTTTCTGTTTTGTATATAAGTTCATTTATTTGTACCATGGTTTATTTTTAATTCCACTTATAAGCAATATTATGCAATATTTGTTATTCTTTGACTTATTTCACTCAGTGTGGTAATCTCTAGGTGCTTCCATGTTGCTGTAAATTGCATTATGTCAGCCGGTGGCTCAGGGGGTAAAGCATCTGTCTACAATGCAGGAGACCTGGGTTCGATCCCTGGGTTGGGAATATCCCCTGGAGAAGGAAATGGCAATCCACTCCAGTACCATTGCCTGGAAAATCCCATGGACAGAGGAGCCTGGTAAGCTACAGTCCATGGAGTCGCAAAGAGTCAGACACGACTGAGTGACTTCACACACACACACAACAATCCATTGTACAAATATATCACATCTTTTTAATCCATTAATCTGTCAGTGGACATTTAGATTGCTTTCATATGTTAGCTTTTGTAGACAGTGCTGTAGTTAACACTGAGGGTGCATTTCAAATTATGGTTTTCTCTGGATATGCACCCAGGCTGCGATTGTAGCTTCACACTGTAATGCTACTTTTAGTTTTTTAAGGAACATCAGTATTGTTTTCCAGGTTTCCCAGGTGGTGCTAGTGGTAAAGAACCGGGCTGGCAATGCAGGCAATGGCACCCCACTCCAGTACTCTTGCCTGGAAAATCCCATGGATGGAGGAGCCTGGTAGGCTGCAGTCCATGGGGTCGCTAGGAGTCGGACATGACTGAGCAACTTCACTTTGACTTTTCACTTGCATACATTGGAGAAGGAAATGGCAACCCACTCCAGTGTTCTTGCCTGGAGAATCCCAGGGACAGAGAAGCCTGGTGGACTGCCATCTATGGGGTTGCCCAGATTCGGACACGACTGACACGACTTAGCAGCAGCAGCAGCCAGTGCAGGAGACATAAGAAGCATGGGTTCCGTCCCTGAGTCAGGAAGGTCCCCTGAAGGAGGGCAACAACTCCAGTATTCTTGCCTGTAGAATCTGTGGACAGAGGCACCTGGGGGACTACAGTCCATGGGGTCTCAAAAAGTCAGACTTGACTGAAGCAACTTAGCACATAGCATGCTATTCTCCATAATGACAGCACCAATTTACATTTCCACCTACAGTGTGGCAGGGCTCCCTTTGCTCAGCAGCCTCTCCAGCATTTCTTATTTGTGTGTTTTTAAAAATTAATTTTATTAGAGTATTGTTGATTGACAATATTGTATTAGTTTCTGCTGTATAGCAAAGTTATTCAGTTATACATATACATATAAACACTCTTTTTGTAGATTATCTTCCCTTCGAGGTCATTACAGAGTACTGAGTAGAGCTCCCATGCTATACAGTAAATTCTAATTACTCACCTGTTTTATATATAGTGTTGTATACATGTCAGTCCCCATCTTCCAATTTATCCCTCTCTCTCCTTCACTGCTTGGTGACTGAAAGTTTGTTTTCTACATCTGTGACTATTTCTGTTTCATAAATAGGTTTGTAGATGTTTTGATGATGGCCATTCTGACTTGAGATGATATAATACCTGATTATACTTTTAATTTGCATCTCTTTAACCGTTCTCAATGGTAAACATGTTTCCATGTGCCTTTTGGCCATCTGTGTGGCTTCTTTGGAGAAATGTCTATTTGGACCTCATATTTTGCTTGGCTTTTTAAAAATATACTGAGCTATATAAGCTGTTTGTATAGTTTAGAGATTAATCTCTTGTAGATCACATTGCTTGCTAATATTTTCTCCATTTTATGGGTTGTCTTTTTGTTTTGTTAATGGGTTCCTTTGCTATGCAAAAGCTTTTAAGTTTAATTAAGTCCCATATGTTTGTTTTTCCTCTATTTCCATTACTCTGGGAGACAGATCCAAAAAGTTATGCTGCCATTTATGTCAGAGTGTTCTGCCTATGTTTTCCTAAGGAGTCTTATAGTGTCTGGTCTTACATTTACATTTAGCTATTGAATCCATTTTTAGTTTATTTTTGTGTGTGATATTAGAGAATGTTCTAATTTAATTCTTTTACAGTCTAGTTGTCCTAGCACCATTTATTGAAGAGACTCTCTGTTCTCTGTTGTAGAGTCTTGCTTCCTTTCTTGTAGATTAATTGACCCTGGATGCATGGGTTTATTTCTGGGCTTTCTCTTCTGTTCCATTGATCTACATTTCCTCACCGCCCTGAATGTGCCCAGTCTCGCCACTTTTGTTTAATTCATGTCAGCTTTCAAATGTCTAAAGATTGATATCCATAAGATATTATTATAGGCACATCCTTCTAGCAGGACTTTGGAACTAAAGTGCAAGACTTATGAAGATTCCTCTTCTTCCTCAGTCTGTCCCCCAGCATTCTATAATGCCACACTCTTAGTAAATGTTTACTGGGTGAGTGAAGTCTTATAGGAAGAAAAAACTAGTTCCGCCAGATTCCAGTCATTCATGTCACCTGCACAGCTGTGGAAAACTCTACTGGATTCTATTTACTCCAACAGATTACCTCTCACTATGCTAGGTCTGATCTTTCTCCTCTATGCTTGTATTCAGCAAGTGTCACCAGGGAATTGCCAACAATCTTCCTTTATTTACTCAAGATCTCATTCCTCTCTATATCTTACTTTTAGAATTCTTTACATCTGCAACTATTGAATATCTTCAAATATATATGTGTATATAAACATATACACACAAACAGGTGGGTGCACACACACACTCATTATTTGCTTTATTGTTATGGAGGGAGCAATGATTTTTAATGAATGGCTGCCTTTTAACAGAGGTTAAACTCAGAAAAATTATTGTAAATCAGTATAGTGCTGAAAATTTTGAGATATAACATTTACTTAAGCAAATTTGTCTGTTTTACCTAATGTTTAAGCAACAATTATTGAAAAAAAGATGATAAGTAATTTTTGTGAATCAAATCAATTATCATGAGCCAGGCTTTCAAGTCTTTCCCATGAGGTTCCAAATTGTCATGTTGGAAATCAACTTTTTTGGGAATTAGAAATTTCTTCTGTGACAAAAGACTTATTTTTAAGTTGATTAACCTAGTAGGCTTCCCAAGGTACACTAGTGGTAAAGAACCTGCCTACCGATGCAGGAGATATATCCCTTCGACAGAGGAGCCTCTGGTCCATAGGGTCACCAAGAGTCAGACATGACTGAAGCAACTTAGCATACATGCAAGACTAGAACAGCAAAAAGAAAATACATACATAACAACCATAAGATTTTTCTACGTTATAGAAGTAATACTGTCAAAAAGGATTTTAAATAAAATTATAAATAATGATTTTGAGATTATTTTCAGTGAGCACTTAAATAGGAAGATATTTGACTTCTGCCGTTAAACAAAAATATGACATTAAGGTCATTGCCTTTATAAACTTCTATTTATCCATATTAAAATGACATGCTCACTAATATTTCGTCTGATTCTAACATTCTTTGACACCTTTCTAATGCCCACTAGGATGTCCACATAGCTTTTAGGAGTTAGTATTTTAGTTATGAATTTAGGTTCTGGAATAAAAGAAGTTTGAGTTTGAACCTCAGGGCTCTGCACTATGACTTTGAGCAAGTTACATAGGCCATTCAAGTTGCAACCTTCTTATCTGCAAATGAAAGTAAAAACACTCAGTTCAAAATATTCTTGTAAGAATTAAATGATGAGGACCCACTGTATTTTCTCACATTTAAGGCACTGTTAATTTTGTTCTTTGTTGTACCCTGAGATAAAACAGTGTAAGTAAGACAAAGAACATAGGAGAGAAAATCATGAATCTGATCTGAAAACTAACTATAAAATTTCTGAACAGAAAAATCAGCTTAAATTCCCTCTAAAAAGTTCCATTTTGTGTGAGCTACTCAGTAGTTAATATTTTTAAAGATTAATATATAAACTAGAATGAGAACCTATCAAACACTTAATGAATTGTTCACTTCTATTACTAATGTCTTAAATTCTGTTTTTACTGAAAATATAATGTAGCCTATGTTGGTGGAGGAACAAACTAGTGGAGGTACAAATCAATCTGTTGATTGAGCTATCTGTCTATTTTGGCCTTCAACTTTGCCCTTTATCAAAAGACTGGTTTTGGAAAAAAAAAAAATATTAAGCTCATATTTCCCCCATAATATTCAGTATGAAGGGTAATGATTTAGAAAAATCCAGAAAGAATAAACCAAGAAAACAGAAATGGCATTGACCAAAGAAAATATGGCTGAACAGAAGAAAAACTATTTTATATTTCTTCCCACACAATTGGTCAAAACCAAATGATTAGAGTTTTAAAATCAGGAACTTGGCACTTTTGAAGAGTGATTTTTAAAGAAAGTATATGGAAAAACTAACCAAATGGCTTTAAGCTGCTCAAATGCTAAAAACCTATTCTATTGCAGAGACAAAGAATCAAGTGTGGAAAACCCAGTTATCTCCTTTAATTTTATGGTTCGTGGAAGAGATGAACAACGCTTTATCTAGTGTGTCTCCGTCTTTAGAAAACAAACCAAACACAACAAAATCTCCTGCTAGGTTAATAATTTGGCTTTTTGTATGGAAATGATTTTAGTATTCTAAAATGTCTATTCCACATCCCAATCTAAAGTAGGCTCTACATACAAGACTGTATAGTGTAGAGTGCTGCTGATTATTATGCATAAGAGTAATGGATGGAAAATTATTTATTAAATAATCTTAAGGAAGAGATGGTTCATCTCCGTGGCTCCTCTTGGATCAAAAGACAGTAGCAAAACTTGAGAAGAGGACTTGACTGACAGTTTAATGTGACAAGTTTCCTCCGGAAGCATCTTTCACAAGAGGTTTTTTATGACATGGGAGGCAATTTAATGAGGCCCTGGAAGGAAATCTTGAAATCATGACTATAATTTGTTGTTTTCAAATAAATAGGAGGGAAGACATTTCTCATTTTGCCACAATTTTGCCATTAAGAGTCTCTTGAGAAAGTGAGTAGTCATACATTTCTGATAAAGGAGCTTTTATTTACCCATACATTTCAAGGGTTATGATTACAGCATCAGCAACTGACTTCAGAAGAGATTGTGCAGAGACAGATAATACAGCTCATTGAACTGTGTGATCCGGGAAGTACACACACCTGGTAAAGCTCTAGCTGGGATTACAGGCCTGACATTTTGGGCTCACTAGTTAAGAAGGGACTTTTGAGAAAAGCAAACAAAAGTTAAAACAACAAAACAAAATTAATTTTCCCCTTAAACTACAAAATGACTTTCCAAATTCTAGCGACTCTTCTTTGACTATTACATCTACTAAAGCATTTTCTACAACTGCCTTGAAATCGTAATATCAGAAATAGAACAGTAAGTGTATCACTTGGTGCTATAGTCTAGTACTAAGAAAGTAAAATAGAATATTTACAACCACTGTTGATTAAAAAATAATAGCTGCCTTTATGTTGTCTAGGTATAGCTAGTGAAAATATAAAAAATAGGGAGTATTTTTTAACGAGTATATTTCCAATATAACTTATATTTGATTATCATGAAACAACCATATTTTAGAAATATAAAACACTAAGAATTGCAACAATGATTACATTTTATAAATCTGAAAGTTTAAAAATTACTGAAAAAAGTTAATTAGTGCAGCCATCAATTTTCTTATGATTTACTAAAATCATACTAAACAGTACAAGAACACAAGTGTAATTTACCAGAGACTTTAACTTAAAACATTTGCTTATTATGCTGACAGACTTCTGCATGTACCAACTATACCTGTTTAGATATTTGTAACTACAGATAGTTTAGGAGACAAGAATAAGAAAAAATAAAACAAGCAAGACACACAAAAGAGTGATCCTTATATTCTACATAGACTCTATAGAGAACCTCAGTAGCCTTTGTACTAATGAGTGGAGTGTATCTGATGAAATTCCCCTCTGGATATTTTTCAGATATTAAATTTTGAAATGACATATCTTACAAACAAAGGTAGAAGCAATTTTACCCTATTACGAACTTAAAATTTCACACAGTGAAGATGGGAAGAGAAAGTAAAATGAGGGTAAAGAGAAAGCTAATCAGAATTTAGAGGTTTGCTGGGTTAATGTCTAGGCTTAAGAGACTCAGATTTCATAATTTTTTCATATCGTGTGTCTTAGCCTTAAGACTGACCTGCACTTAAACAGCATGATGAATAAAACCCTGTCTCCGTCAGAGAACTACAGGCCCACATTACAATGTCACAGTGTTGCATAAGGAAAAAAGAAAGAAAAAACTGTAGAATTTTTATAAAACCTCAGCTGGTAAAAAATCCACCTCCAATGTGGGAGACCTGGGTTGGGAAGATCTCCTGGAGAAGGAAATGGCTACCCACTCAAGTATTCTGGCCTGGAAAAGTTCATGGACTATATAGTTCATGGGGTCTCAAAGAACTGGACACAACTGAGTGACTTTCACTTTTACATTATAAAACCTAGGTGCTAAGCAAAGTGAAAACAAAGGAAGAAGTTATAAAAATGGAGAAAATACTGTAAAGAATAAACCATCTGTGGAAGTCTCTTAGAACTTGTTTACTTACCTGATAATGCTACAACCCAGGACCATTCTCTACCATACTTATTGAATTGCTTTCATTGGTTATACTGTGAAATTTTGCACCAATTATAAATTAATTTGGATTGAAACTATCTCTGTTAGGATGAAAAATCTCTTGGTACAAACAAATGATCGCTTCTAAATTTTAAAGTTAGATCACTTTTCAAAAAGAAGAAATCCCGATCTGATGGTAGAGGGAAGATCCAGCCTTTCTGGATGCTGAAGAGCTTTGTTGTGCAGAGCAGGTGGAAGGAACAGAAAGAGGAGTAGGACTTAGCAGCCATGTGATGACCTGGGCTGCTGGAGGACTCAGAGGGAGCCTGGAAGATTAAGAAGGACTGGATGGTGTGAGATAGAGAGCATATGACAAATATAAAATAATGCCCATGCTGCTGCTGCTGCTAAGTCACTTCAGTCGTGTCCGACTCTGTGCAGCCCCACAGACGGCAGCCCACCAGGCTCCCCCCATCCCTGGGATTCTCCAAGCAAGAACACTGAGTGGGTTGCCATTTCCTTCTCCGATGCATGCAAGTAAAAAATGAAAATGAAGTCGCTCAGTCATGTGCCCGACTCTTAGCGACCCCATGGACTGCAGCCCACCAAGCCTCTCTGTCCATGGAATTTTCCAGGCAAGAGTACTGGAGTGGGGTGCCATTGCTTTCTCCTATAATGCCCATAAACAACCCTATTTGTCATTTTGTTATATGTGCCACTTACTGACATGTTTTAATTAGGAGATTCACTTGCCAATAGTAAAATAATTCAGCTCAAACCATCATAGACAATCAGTGGGACCATGGGGGCAAACCAGCATAGGCCGCATGTTGCCTTTGCCGTCCTAGCTCCAGAGATGCCGCAGGATAAAAAAGAAAATCTAGGAAGACCTGAAGAACTAATGCAAAACTCATGAGAGGCCACTGAGAGAGTAATGTTGAATCACGTATATATGTATGGGGCTTAAGGTGGGGAAAGACTGGAGAAGGATGAGGCCAAAAGAGAAAAGGAATCAAACTAATTAAGAATATTCAAGATTTTATGGGGAAATATTTTAATCTCTAACAAAGCAGATAAAACAGGTTTTAATAATTGGGCAAATATACCATATTTAAAGATGGGAAGACTTCACGTTCAAAGTTAAAGATCAACCAAATTGCAAACTCAATGCTTTGCAAATCAAATTACTGTTAAGATACTTAGGGTATCCAAAATAACAAATTCTAAAATTCAGATAAAAGAATGGAGTTCAGAGTTGCCAAATCTGTGTCGATGAAGAAAATTAAAGGGGGGATGACTACACCAGATATTAAGGGATCCGATGAAAATATTATAACAAGAGTATGGACTAGCAAAGGAACAACTAGGTGAATTAAAACAGATAATTCAGCTGCAGAGCTGTGTGTGTACAGGAACTTTACGTATAAGTGAAGCAGCAAAGGCTAGGAGAATGAGGGAAGAGGAGAATGGTTGGAAATGGATTTAGGAAGATGTTTGGGGGCATGGCTGGGTAGGGCTTTATAGGGAATGGTGAAGATTTTAGTTTTTACTCACAGTGTGACAGGAAGCATGGAAGGGTATGAGTAGAGGAGTGTCGCAATCCCCCTTTTATCACTGGTCACTATCTGGAGAAGAAATGGTTAGGGAACAGTTGTGGGAGCAGGCAGACCAACTGGCAATTTTGCATTAGTGTGGTGAGAAATTGAAGTGGTTTGATTGAGGCAATAGTTGTGAAGAAGCAGTAAGACAGTATATTTTAAAGGTAGAGCTGACTTCATTTGTTGATGGACAAAAGCTGAATGAGAGAGAAAGAAATCAAGGATATCTCTATAGTCTTTGACCTAAGAAATAAAAAAATAGAATTGTTTTCTACTGAGATAAAACTGGAGGGTTGGGTGGGATTTTTTTTTATTTTAATTTTTTGGTGGGAGCAGAAATAAAAAGTTTCATATTGGGCATGTTGAGTTTGAGACAACGATTAGGCTACCAAGGGGGAGCTAGGTACTCATTTGGATGTACATATCTGGAATTTGGGACAATTTCATGACTAGAGGTACAACTGTGTGAGGTATCAGTATCTAATAATATTTGAAGCAGTGGGACCAGGTGAGATCACCAGGAGAACAATTATGGATAAAGAGGAAAGGTCAACAGTCTGAAAAAGGGGGCTCTTATACCTAGAAATAGGGAAGATAGAATGATGCAACCAAAAAGATAGGCAGCAGCTCGTGAGGTAAGAGAACCAAGGAAGAAAGGAAGAGAGGAGAGAAAGAAGAGAGATGGAAGTGTGGGGAGACAAGGAGGGAGTGTGGGATAGAGAGGGAAGGAAAGGAGAGGAAAGGAGGGAGAGAGGGAAAGAAAAGGAGGATGTCTTGGAAGCCTAGTTTCTCAAAACGGAGTGAGGTGTGTCACATACTATTGACGGTTTTGATAAAATGAAGACTGAGTTGACCTTTGGCTGTGACATCTGGAACTCATGGTGACTTTGAGTGGAATGATATTAATGGAGTGGTAAGGATAAAAGGATGATTGAACTGAATTCAGGAGGGGATGATGGGAGAAAACATTGTATGGGAAAGTAACTGGAAGGGAATGTTGTTAATCAGTGGATGTCTGGGGTCTTTCACAATCTGAGTGTCATGTTGTGTTCAGGAATGGCCAAGCCACATTTGAGAGGCCATCTTCCATGTGTTGCCTTGTATAAAGCTGAAGCTCCCAAGGAGCCCACATTTTTACAAGATAGCCACCTCCCAGTGAGCTGGTCAGAGAGTAG
Source organism: Capricornis sumatraensis (assembly GCF_032405125.1). Classification (NCBI taxonomy): domain Eukaryota; kingdom Metazoa; phylum Chordata; class Mammalia; order Artiodactyla; family Bovidae; genus Capricornis; species Capricornis sumatraensis. The sequence goes on from NW_027184624.1 coordinate 2,978,322, forward strand.
TGAGTGTGTTTATTAAGTTCTGGAATAGTGACCTCATTAAGGGTCCACAGTCCTAATGATGGACCTTCATTTTGTTCTCATATAGTAAGCCAGTGTCCTCATAGGGGACTTGGAGGGCATAATGAACTTTTACCAGAATTTGGTGTATATCTACTTAAAAAGAGCCTCTGTTTCTAACAATCCAAGCACTTGGCAAGGACACGAACTCTCACCATAACTCTAGCTAGCCTCACATATTGCCGTCACACTGGAGAAGTTCATTTGCCTCCAGGTACATGGGTTGGGAAGATCCCCTGGACTAGGAAATGGCAACCTACTCCAGTATTCTTGACTGAAAAATCCGTGGACAGAGGAGTGTGGTGGGCTACAGTCCAGGGGGTCTCAGAGTTGGACACAACTGAGGGACTGAGCATGCGTGCATGTATACTCCTTATATATTTATTTAGGATAATTTGTGAGTTAGCATATGGAATTAGAATCTTTTTGGAAAATCATGTAGGCAATTCTAGTAACAGAATTCTTTTGTAAAAGTGGAGAATTATACCTGAAAAGAACACAAATAATCGTTGCAAAATGTTGAATCCAACTCAACAAATCCTAATATCAAAGATGTGACATTTTCTCCAGTGAATTTAAAGAAACTAGACAGAGCACATATTCTGTACTTGTTCATGTTTTTAAAAAATGCTTTATTCACATCTTTCATTATAGCTTTCTTATCATACAGCTGACTACAAATACCATTCAACAACAGGTTCAAGTCATCCAGAAGTTGCTCCACTTTGTTGAATAAAGCCATAGCTAGTTTTCAGTTGATAAGAAAGTTAAAAATCACTCATAAGGTTTTCTATATTAACCATATTACACAACAGTCAACAATTGATCAGGGCTGTTATAGCTGAAATAAAGTCTCCAGTAATGGACTATTACTTGCTATCTGATTTGTTTCTTTACCAGTTAATTTTATACATATTTTTCCATTTTAAGTTTTAATAAAGTGTTTTGGATAAATATTAATTAGCTTTTCTCATTTTAGTATTTTTCCGAATGTTCCTGGATGAAAACAGCAGCTATTTTGATGATTCCTATGAAATATTTGCTATTTAATAATGCTGCTGTTCATTATGAACTCTGAAAGAAAATTCTTTTGCTTTAAAATCGTTTTTTTTTAATCCAGTTGAACTTCCTTTTAAAATTTATTTGGCTGTGATGTGTCTTAGTTGCTGCATCCAGGATCTTTAATTGTGGCACGCATGCTGTTAGCTGCAACATGCAGGCTCTAGTTCCTTGACTAGGGGTCAGACCTGGGCCTCCTGCATTGGAGCATGGAGTCTTAACCACTGCACCACCAGGGAAGTCACTTTTGCTTTAAAATCTTAATAGCCACAACGATTAGCACTTCAGAGTAATATTTAATGTTCTTTCTTGTTCCTGTTGAAAACTTTGGTCTAAGCGCATTTTTATTTATGTGTAAACCAAAAAACCTAAGAAGACATGAAAACAAATATAATGTGGTATTCCCTGTTGGATCCTGGAACAGAAAAAGAATGTTAGTGGGAAAACTAGTGGGATCAAATAAAGCCTAGAACTTAGTTAATAGTAATCTACTAATGTCTACATCTTACGTAGACAAAACTAAGAGAAAACTACATTTGCCAAAACTAGAACACTGACATTGGGAAAACTCAGTGACAGAATTGTCAGTACTACCTTTGCAACGTTTCTGTAAATATAGAAAAATGCTTTAAAGGCACAAAGGCAATGTAGTGGAGAAGGGATGGGCCTTTTAACAAGTGGTGCTGGGACAACTAGATGTCGGTATGCAAAAAAATGAACTTGAATCCACACTGCACACTACATACGGAAAATAACTCAAGATGGATTGTAGACCTAAATGAAACACCTAAAACAATAGAACTCCTCCAAGAAAAATAAGCAAAAATCTTGTGACTTGTTTGTTAGATACAACAGCAAAAGCATACTCAAGAAAAGGACAAATAAATAAATTGAACTTCAGTGTAATTTATAAAACTTTTGCTTTTAAAACGATGCTGCTAAGATAATGAAAATATTGGAATAAAATCTTTGCAAAGCACATATCTGATGAAGGAACGAGAGGAATCTTTTGAAGGTGAAGAATATGATCTTTTTTGACTGTGGTGATGGCCTCATGGGTGTATGCATATATAAAAACATATCAAATTGTATACTTTAAAGTGCGGTTTTTGTATGTTATTTATACCTCAATAAAACTGGTCAAACATTTCTTTTTTAAAAATGTCATTTATTTGTTTATTGGCTGAACCGGGTCTTGCTACGCTTGGGCTGTCTCTGGTTGTAGCGAGCACCGGCTACTCCGTAGTTGCCGAGCTCAGGCTGCTCACTAAGGTGGCTTCTCTTGTTGCAGAGCATGGGCTCCCAAAAATGTTTGCAGCCAGATTCTTTCTTCTCCTTTCCTCACACATCACAAAAGGAGAAGTAAAAGAAGGGGAATTTGGAGTGGAAAGAAATAGCAAGGTGAGTTGTTGGAAGTTAACACATCTCATTTTTGGAAATTTTACAAACATGAGCATCAATTTTACAAACAGGTTAGTATGTTTTAGGGCCCTCTTGGGGCCTTATGAAGAGCCTGTGCAAGTGAGGGGCCCAAAGTTTAAGCTTCATTAGTTTCATGGTAAATCTGCCTAATAATATGGCACATGAAAATGCAAAAAGATAATACAATGTAAAGTTTCCTCCAAGCATGTCCTTCCGTCACCAGTTCTCTTCCTTGGAGGCAATAGATATATTCTGTTTCCTGGGTCCTCCCTGAAATATTATGCATAGATAAGCTTTTTGTTCTGAAACATTTTGTCACCCCCCCCTCATTCTTTTCTTAGAAAATTTAGCCTGTTGTATACAATTTTTTGCACTCTGTTGTTTCTCTTAGATGCCTTTATTGAGATGGTTCACATACCATCAATTCACTCATTTAAAGTGTACACTTTAGTGGTTTTTAATGTATTCACAGATACATATACCTGTCACCAAAGTTGATTTCAGAACATTTTCATCACCTCAAAAAGAAAGGAAGTGTCCTTCAGCTATCACCTACTGACCCCTAACCCCAGCACTTGGCAGTCACCAATCTGCTTTCTGTCTCTGTGTACTTCCCTGGGATGAGCATTTTATGTGCATGGAATCATAGGTAGTCCTTGGTGACTGGCTTCTTTCACTTAGCATAATTTTTCAAAGTTCTTCTTGGACTGATCAGGACCTGTATCAGAATTTAGTAATTTGTGTCTTCTCTTGTACTCTTAGCCTACTAGAAGTTTATCAATTTTATTGATCTTTTCAAAGAGCCAGATTTTGGTTTTGTTGATTTTCTCTATTGTTTTCCTATTTTCAATTTCATTGCTGCTCTAATTTGTATTATTTCTTTTCTTGTGCATTTGGTTTGGCTTGAATTGTTCTTCTTTTTCTAGTTTCCTAAGGTAGAATATTAGGGGTTTTTTTTTTTAGTGTTTTTCTTTTTTTAATTTTACGTCTTCTTCTCTACTAATATATGTATTTAATGCTGTAAATTTCTCTGTAAGCACTATTTTCAGTGTATTTCATACATTTTCATAAGCTGTATTTCTATTTTCATTTAGTTTAAACAATTCTTTCATTTCTCTTGAGATTTCTTCTTTGACCCAAGTGATATTTAGAAGTATATGAATATTCATAGCAACTTTATTCTTAATAGCCAAAAACCATAAACTAGTAAGATTTCATTGAGTGGGTGAATGATTAAACAAACTGGTGTGTCCACACCATGGAATACTACTCAGTGATTTAGAAAAAGATGCAAACTATTGATACAAACAACATCTTAAGGAACCTCAAGGAAATTTGGATAGTTTACAGTTATTGGCTATTTAAGAATAAAGTTGCTATGAATATTCATATACAAGTTCTTATGTGGAAAGAAGACATTTCTCTAGGATAAATACCCAAAAGTAGATTGCTAGGTTGTATAATAAGTCCATTGTTAATTTTGACAGGATACTGTAGTTTTAATTAGCATCCGTCTAATGGATGATAATGTTAAAGTCTTTTCAGTTGTTTATTTGCCAGCTGTATACCTGTCCTTTTTGGAGGAATGTCTGTGAATTTTTGTCCATGCCCAGTTTTCTAATTAGATTATTATTTTTTAAATGTTGAGATTTGAAGGATCTTTATGTGTTTTAGACAAAAGAATTTTGATAAGTGATTTTCAGAATCTTCCCCTGGTCTCTAATTTGTCTTTTTATCCTTGTATAGGGTCTTTTTGCAGAGCAAAAGTTTATTTTGATGAGGGCCAATTTATCTGTTTTTTCCTTTTATGAATTATGCTTTTGGTGTCAAGCCTAAGAATTCTTTACCTAATTCTAGGTCTGAAAGATTTTCTCCTATGTTATTTTCTATAAGTTTTATAGTTTAAATTAAAATTTTGTTTTCAGTACAATTTTGCATAAAGTGTGAGTTTTTAGGTCAAGTTTTTTTTTTGTTTTTTTTTTTGCTGATGAATTTCAATTTCTCTAGTTCCATTTATTGAAAAGGCTGCCCATCCTCCATTTAGTCACTTTTGCTCTTTAGTCAAAAATTAACTGGGCATATTTGTAAGAGTCTGTTTCTGGGCTTTCTATTCTGTTCCATTGACCTACGTGTCTTATTTTCCCTTCAGTATTATGCTATCTTGATTACTGTGCTAAGTTTTTAATAGTGGTCTTTCCAGGTGGTATTTCTTATTATTTATTTTTCCTCAAACACTTCTAAAATCAACTAATAAATAGATGCCACGAAGGTAACAAATTTTCTGTTTTCTCTCACTCTTATTGTAGTATAAGATTCATCAACTATGATAAAATCTTCTTACCTCTGGGTTTGTGGTTTGTTGAGATCGTCAAGAGTGGTCTATGTAAATGCTATGGCATGTGATATATTAAAATAATAATTTGTTTTTCTTGTTTAGAGAGGAGAAAGAACTAAGAGGGTAGAAAAGGAGCTGTCATTTGGTTGTTTAAATTTTGCTGTAATCTTCATGGTGTGATTTCAACAAAGCTACAGGATGAACATTAGTACTCTCATTTTATAGAAGAAAAGATTGAGCTTCATAGAGTACAAATTATGAGCATAAGCACATACTTTATAAAGTATAACTTCATGAGAATGATCTTGGCAGGATCATAGAGATTAGTGCAGCTTTGTAATCTTTCCTCCTTTTTTTTTTTTTAAGATAGGTTACTTGGGCAAATATGTATAAAGCACTTGGAGCCAAGTTTATATCACTTATAGGAAATGTGGGCTCTGATAGTGCTAATTCAATCGTAGATAACCTCTTCATGGTAAGGTGAGGTTGAAAAGAAAGGATATTTATCCAGTACCTGAGTTACAGGTAGATAACTCAATAGAATTATAGCTACTTCTATATCCTGAAAGGTGGCCTGCCTTAGTGTTGGGCTTCACCATTCTGAGATGTTTTCCTAATTAAGATCCCACTTGGCCACATTAACAGGAAATTGTGTTCTATCTTCTTTATTAAACAATTCTTCCTTTGAAGTTCAAAGAATCCAAGGATACTTACTCAGTCCACGGTATCTATAGTTACTCTAACTTCATCCTGAAACTGGACATCCCAGACAGCTCAAGAAAATGACCTGTTGATCGTAAAGCTGCTGTTACTATTGCTAAGCCTCAGTCCTTCTCCAGAAGAAGTTAGTGGGCTTTACCTTTCACCAGCCTGGAGATAGTTGCTGCTGCAGCATGTGGGAATCCCTGTTCCGGGGGAAGAGTTTTTCTTCTCTGTTGCCAGGATGCTGGTGCATAGTGACCCATGTTGTTGTTCAGATTCTCAGTCATGTCTGACCCTTTGTGACCCCCTGGACTGCAGCATGCCAGACTTCTCTGTCCTTCACTATCTCCCGGAGTTTGTTCAAACTCATGTCATCCAACCATCGCATCCTCTGTCATTCCCTTCTCCGCCTGCCCTCAGTGTTTTCCAACATCAGGGTCTTTTTCAATAAGTCAGTTCTTTGCATTACATGGCCAAAATATTGGAGCGTCAGCTTCAGCATCAGTCCTTCCAGTGACTATTCAGGACTGATTTCCTTTAGGATGGACTGATTTGATCTCCTTGCAGACCGAAGGACTCTGAAGAGTCTTCTCCAGTATAACAGTTCAAATGCATCAATTCTTCATTGCTCAGCCTTCTTTATGGTCCAACTCTCACTTCCATACATGACTGCTGGAAAAACCTTAGCTTTGATTAGACAGACCTTTGTTGGCAAAGTGATGTCTCTGCTTTTTAAAACACTGCCTAGGTTTGTCATAACTTTTCTTCCAAGAAACAAACATCTTTTAATTTCATGGCTGCAGTCACCATCTGCAGTGATTTTGGAGCCCAAGAAAATAAAATCTGTCAGTGTTTCCATGCTCCGCCCCCCCCGCCCCCGTCCCCATCTATTTGCCATGAAATGATGGGACTGGATGCTATGATCTTAGTTGTTTGAATGTTGACTTTTAAGCAACTTTTTCTCTCTCCTTTTTCAACTTCATTAAGAGGCTCTTTAGTTCCTCTTTGCTTTCTGGCATTAGGGTGGTGTCATCTGCATATCTGAGGTTATTAATATTTCTTCTGGCAATCTTGATTCCAGCTTGAGCTGCATCCAGCCCAGCATTTCACATGATGTGCTCCGCATATAAGTTAAATAAGCAGGATGACAATATACAGCCTTGACATACTCCTTTCCCATTTTTGAACCAGTCCATTGTTCCATGTCCAGTTCTGACTGTTGCTTCTCGGCCTGTATACGGGTTTCTCAGGAGATAGGTAAGGTGGTCTAGTATACCCATCTCTTTAAGAATTTTCCACAGTTTGTTGTGATCCACACAATCAAAGGCTTTAGTGTGCTCAATGAAGCAGAAGTAGATGTTCTGGAATTTCCTTGCTTTTTCTATGATCCTACGGATGTTACCAACTTGATCTCTTGCTCCTCTGCTTTTTCTACATCTAGTTTGTACATCTGAAATCGCTTGACTCACATCTTGTCGAAGCCTAGCTTAAATGATTTTGAGCATTACCTTGCCAGCATGTGAAATGAGTACAGTTGTACTGTAGTTTGAACATTCTTTAGCACTGCCCTTCTTTGAAATTGGGATGAAAACTGACCTTTTCCAGTCCTGTGGCCACTGCTGTGTTTTCCAAATTTGCTGCCATATTGAGAGCAGAACTTTAAAGCATCATCTTTTAGGACTTTAGATAGCTCAGATGGAATTCCATCACTGCCACTAGCTTTATTTGTAGTAATGCTTCCTAAGACCCACTTGACTTCACACTCCAGCATGTCTGGCTCTGGGTGAGTGATCACACCATTGTGGTTATATGGGTCATTGAGACCTTTTTTGTACAGTGCATTTATCTACAATGATAAAGTTGATGTATATATAATCCCATCAAACTTTGGTTTACAAAAATGACATTTCATCCCAAAGACTGCGTAATTTTTTTCTCAGGAAAGTGGCAACAGTAGGGTAGGGTATCTTATGGGGTCATTCCTTTCCCCTGCAAAGTAGACCACAATTCAAAAAAGTCTGAAGATCATGGTCTTTATCACCATCTTGGCTTTAACTCCTGCCTTCCTTCTCCAAATACATACACATTATCACTATAGTCTGGACTACCAAGAAGGGATCTTTTTTGCACACAAAAATAGAATTGTTTCATATCTCTTGCTTGAAATATTTCAATTTCAACATTACCTTCAGCAGTGATTATTAACAATTTTATGTGCTTTTCCCTTTAAGAATAATTGAATAATAATTAAAGTTTTTAACTTTCTTCAGAGAAAAACATACTATACACATTCAGACAATATAATCTTATACAACTCAGGAGGTTTTGCAACACCCCTGAAGCCCATCCACAGATCTAGGAATCCTCATCCAGCCTATACAATTTATGTATTGAATCTCCTTTGAATAGCATAAAAGGTCTTTTGCCTACCTAGCCAAATTCTTCACTTCCACTCCCCACTTCAAAGGAGATTTCCAGAACATACTATGTTCTCTCTTATACTTTTTTTTAAAAAAAATCTATGGTTTTTCCTGTGGTCATGTATGGATGTGAGAGTTGGACTGTGAAGAAAGCTGAGCGCCGAAGAATTGATGCTTTTGAACTGTGGTGTTGGAGAAGACTCTTGAGAGTCCCTTGGACTGCAAGGAGATCCAACCAGTCCATTCTAAAGGAGATCAGTCCTGGGTGTTCTTTGGAAGGAATGATGCTGAAGCTGAAATGCCAGTACTTTAGCCACCTCATGCGAAGAGTTGACTCATTGTAAAAGACTCTGATGCTGGGAGGGATTGGGGACAGGAGGAGAAGGGGATGACAGAGGATGAGATGGCTGGATGGCATCACCGATTTGATGGATGTGAGTTTGAGTGAACTCCGGGAGTTGGTGATGGACAGGGAGGCCTGGCGTGCTGCAATTCATGGGGTCGCAAAGAGTCGGACATGACTGAGCGACTGAACTAAACTGAACTGAACTGAAACTTTTAATTTTAGAATAGTTTGAGATTTACATAAAAATTACTAAGATAACACATAGATTCTGTATGCAGAGTTTATCATTCCATATTCTTACAGTATTTCTCATTTACTATTAATAAGTGACTCTTTAATTGAAAATCCTTTTGAATCAGCAGTCAAGGAAATTATTTTCCAAAATAAATGTATAAAGCACTGATACTAGCCCTCATAATCTCTGGTTCAGCTCATGTGAGACAGTGTGAAAAATGATGCTGTGTTTGTGAGTTCACTTCCTATTTAACAGAGTTGGAAATAGACCACTCACATGCCAGCAACCAGCCACCTTACAGAGGTATGATATTGACTTGAGGTGAGGTGTTGGGGTGAAATAATTTGTGGCTGCATCTTCATTTAGAGTGATGTCAAAGAGAGAACAGAAGCATCTTCAATTCAGTGTGTACAGATAAATTGCTGTTAATATGAAGTTGAGCATATTATCTTATTTGCTTCTTAAGAGGAGAAATAAAATATTTGTTTGTCAAGAAAGGGAAAAAAAATACGATCCAGGTACATTACCTTATTCCCATATTTCCAACTATTTCTTCTCTTCTCAGCATTTTGTAATGTTACCAGAGCTAATTTACAGATTGAAATCACTGCGTTTTAGTTCAGTGAAAGAACTTTAATGATATGCAGTTGATTTGGCACAAATAAAAAGATCGAACCTTAAACTCAAAAGTCATACTTAACAGAGAAATGAAATCAGAATACTCTTCTAGAAAGAGCAAACGAAAATAGGAACATTCCCATCTCTTTGTCAACAAGATTATGTTTTATCACATGTTTGAAAAATCAGTTACTTATTTCATTACAATTTCTCAATGATGAATGCCCAATTTTTGTGTAAATTGAGGAAGGATTTTTGTAACCTGACCCATGTGGGAAGGGAAATATCTGTTCATAATGTGAAAAAGGGAAGTGAACTCTAAAGTTATAATTTCATTGAATCTGAAAGTTTAAATGTACTTTGTAAATAGTACAAAGAAAGTATGCACAAAGAAATAAAAAACTTTCCACAATTATCAGTTGTACTCACATTAAGAAAATTGATTTTTAGGGGCTTCTCTGGTGGTCCAGTGGTTAAAAATCTACCTGCCAATGCAGGGCACATGGGTTTGATCCCTGGTCCAGGAAGATCCCATGTGCCACCTGGCAGATAACCCCAGTGCCACACCGCTGAGATCGTGTTCTAGAGCCTGGGAGCCGCAGCTGTTGGAGCCAGAGTGCCTAGAGCAGTGCTGTGCAACAAGGGAAGCCACGGGAATGAGAGGCCCAAGCACTAGAGAGCAGCCCCCACTCGTCGCAGCTAGAGAAAGCCCACCTGTGGCAATTAAGACCCATGCAGCCAAAAATAAATAAGTAACATCTCTGTTTAACAAAAAAAGAATACTGATTTTGAAATAGTCTCTGATTGTTTAACGGCATTGCCTGGAGTTAGATTAACCTCTTAGATGAAAATCACACTTAAAACACATAAAATGGATTTGTATAATTATATTGGGAACTAAAATCAGCAAGAGGTAGACAAAGAAGTTATAGTGTGTTGTGAGAGAATTTCTTCCCTTTCACTTGAACTTCAAGGTAACGAGGTAAACTGAAAAGACCATGGACCTGACCTGAATCTAACTCCCAGCTCCCCCACTCACTATCTGTATGTCTTGGGGCAGGACTTTTCTCCTCTGGGAGACATAGTTTTTCATTTGTAAAATGGACATAATACCTATCTTTAAGACCCCTGAAAGAATTATAAATAATGTTTATTAAGTGGCTAACACATTGCAAGCATTTGAGTAAAAAAAAAGCTAGCATTATATACCTTTCCTTTTATCCCTGTGTCTCAAAATAGTCTCCAATCTTGACTATTCAAACCTCCTAAATATCTCTTGAATTCTCCTAGTTCTATTATCCACTTCCCACTTCATCTGCCATCTGAATTACTCGTATAGTTTTCTAGCAGCAGTCCCTGAATGCAATCGAGAGTGTTAATTTACTTTGTTTTAAGATTTTGATCCAGTTACCTTCCAGTTTAATACTCATGAATACTTTCCATTGTCTTTGGGATTAATTGCTGAACTTTACTGTTTCGGGGATTAAGCTTTTAGGTCTGGTTCTGCTCACCCCCCAGCGTTGTCTTTGACACCAGCACCTATTATTTCTTCCATTGTCCGCACAGCACGTTGAGGAGACAGCAGGAACAAAGATGAAAGAGTGATGCATGGCAAGGGTGAAGAATGGTAGAGTCTCCTCTGTGATTAGCAGTAAAGCACCTGGCAGATGACTAGGCTGGTACTGTTTTAGGCTTAAAGATCAATTCATGGGTCAGTAAGTTGTGGCTCTGTGCGAGACCACAATAACTTTTATAGCACAGTATTGACACCACAGTAGAAATAATTTCTCTTGTGTATATTAAGTAGTAGTATTTTTTCTCAGTATGAACAGATTGTTGTTTTTTAGTCGCTATGTTGTGTCTGATTCCTTTGTGACCCTAAGGACTGTAGCCTGCAAGGCATCTCTGTCCATGGGATTTCCCAAGCCAGAATACTGGAGTAGGTTGCAATTTCCTTCTCCAGGAGATTTTCCTGACCCAGGGATCAAACTCACGTCTCCTGCTTGGCAGGCAGATTCTTTATCTCTGAGCCACCTGGAAAGCCCATGAACTGAGTATCTGACTCAAAACACAAAAACACCAAGACTACATAGTAAATTAAGTACAAAAGTTAGATGATTTCTGGAGTTTGGGTGGTGTTATGAGATGCAGGAAAGCATCTTGCTTGTTCGATCTGTTTTGCAAAGAGCGGGAACTGAAATTACAGAGACATTGAGAGCTAAAAGAACAGAAAGTGATCACTAATCCTCGAAAAAGACACACTGGTTTGGATTAGGCAAACCCAAATCATTTACCATTTTTCAATGACCCAAGAACCTGGCCAACAAAATGCCAGCTTTGGATTAGGGTGAAGCACTGCCCTGAGTCAGGGAATGTCCCCACAGAGAGCCACTCTGACCTGTGGCTAGGATGCTGGACTTGCTGGGAGCAGCTGGATGCTGGTCCTGTTTCACAGGGCTATTACACAGCTCCATTAGAAATTACTCCATCTTCAGCTTTCAGCATCTGGGCTCCCTGGGAGAGTCCAGCTGTGTCCCTTACCCCACATGCCAGCCCTCCCATCTCCCCTGCCTCTTCCAAATTCTCCTAGCAGCCATGCTGCCACAGCAGAGATGAGACTAGGTCCTCTGCACCCCTGAGCCAAACTACACAAGGACAGTGTCAGCTGGCTAATGAGAGGAGCTGCCCTGACCACGGAATGGCACTGCTTCATAGCAAGTGACTATTTACAATCTTTGACAAAACTCATTCCAATGCCTCTTTTCATTAATACGGTCTTTTTTTTTTTTTTACCAGTGTCAGTTATTAATACTTCCTGAGGTTATGCTATTTTCATATAGTTTTTCATGTCCTTCATATATTGACACAAATAGATTTTAATTTAGAAAAGGGAGAGACATCATTTTGCCAACAAAGTTTTATGTAGTCAAAGCTGTGGTTTTTCCAGTAGTTATGTATGGATGTGAGAGCTGGACCATAAAGAAAGCTGAGTGCCTAAGAACTGATGCTTTCGAATAGTGGTATTGAAGAAGACTCTTGAGAGTCCCTTGGACTGCAAGGAGATCAAACCAGTCAGTCCTCAAGGAAATCAGTGCTGAATATTCATTGGAAGGACTGATGCTGAAGCTGACGCTCCAATACTTTGGCCACCTGATGCGAAAAGCTGATTCATTGAAAAAGACCCTGATGCTGGGAAAGATTGAGGGTAGGAGGAGAAGGGGCCAATAGAGGATGAGATGGTTGAATGGCATCATCAACTCAATGGACATGAGTTTGAGCAAGCTCCAGGAGATAATGAAGGACAGGGAAGCCTGGCATGCTGCAGTCCATGGGGTTGCAAAGAGTCAGACACCACTGAGTGACTGAATGACAAGAAAATAAAAACCAGATTGCAGGAACAACAACAGCAAAAAAGTGATGGGATAGATTATAGTGAAACAAGATTATCAAGACAGAGAGGTCTGAGTCACTGAAAATTAAAAACACCGTGGCTTACCTCCAGGGTCAGTGGTGACCAAAATCATTAAATCGAAGAGCCATTTTCAGGAAAGTAGTTTCATCTCTAGGGCTCTCAAGAACCATCTCACTTCCCACTCTGCAGTCACATTCAGAGAAGGTAAGTCTAGGTCAAATAGTGCAGAGGGTCTAAATTTGCTATACTATAAATGGGTGCAAGAACCATCACTTTGCTTTATTTTTCTAAATCTAACAAAATTTGTCTCTAAGCCCCATTTCCCCAAAAGATGGTGTTGTAAAACTTCTTTAGCTTATCCCCTGCCCAGGAGCTTACAAGCATCTCAAGAAAGGACAAAGCCCAGAAAACTTGAGGAAGACCTTAGAGTTTCAGTCCATCACTGAGATGTTCATATGATGGTAATTAGCCAGGCTGACATGGTTCACTCGAAGGCAGAAGCTCTTTCTCGAAGCTTCGTTGAGGGACTTGTCTGGTGGTCCAGTGGCTAAGACTCTGTGCTCCCAATGCAGGGGGCCTGGGTTCAATCCCTGGTCAATGAACTAGATCCTACATGCTGCAACTAAGAGTTCACATTGCTGCAGCTGAGACCCAGCACAACCAAATAAATAAATATTTTTTAAAAAAGCTTTATTGATTCCCAAGGGAGAGCAATTCATGTTCACTTTCCCAGCAGCTGCATGCCATCCAAGAGACCTCTTACCACTGCTCTGGGACCCCCACGGAGTGGGATGCAGGGCCCTGCCACTTCTCAAGCCTGTTACCACTGTCATCTCAGATCTGGCCAAATTTGCCTCCTCAAGTACCCAGGCCTCAGGAAATGTTTCTTCCTGCTTTATCCTCCTTCAATAATATAATCTCCCAAATGAAGGCCTGGATGGGACAGTGTTCCAGGAGCTTGGCAACTTATCTCTTATTCCAAGACATATAAATTCTATTCTTATAAGAGTATTTTTCAGTCTTTTAAGAAAGTTAATGATACAATAAAAATGATCCTAAACAAAACAGGATTGTTCTGACATATTCTCTCATGTTTCTTTTTCTATAGCTTATATGCCATTTTAATGCATCTCATGAAGTTCATTGAAAATTAATATTTAACTCCTTTCTATTGAAGCTTAAGAGACCACTGATCTGGGTACAGATGAGCTGCATGAAAGAAGGATAAATTTAAAGTTAATTGGCAGACTATTTCTACCAATATGGGTGAGTTCATATACACAGAGGAATGTTGAGGACTTCAAAAAAATCATTCTTTTTTTAGTGATTCTGCACACTCCTCTCTGTATGTGTAATTATTTATTATTTTGCTAATTATAAAAGTAATATATGCTGAAAGAACAAAACTTGGAAAATGCCAAAATATACAAGTTGAATAAAATTCTGAAGAGTGTCAGTATAAACATTCTGGTGTGTATCTTTTAGTCCTTTTTCTTACATAAGACGTTTTAAAGTTTTTTTTAATCATAAAATACATACGCACATTTTTTAAAGTCAAATGAGGTGTTATAAGTTAAATGCTGAAAGATAGCCCTAAACTTTCTTATCCAATTCCCAACACTAGAGGCAATGTCTTTCAACTTCTTAGGTATTTTTAGCTTCTTTAGTTCTATTTTATTATTATGGCCATATATGTCAAGAGTATGATTATTCTATTCATTTTTTATTTTCAATCATGGGTATTTTCTACTGATTTCCGCCAAGGAAGATGAAGATTTAGCTCTCTGGACTCCCCATGTCTTGTTCCCCTTTACAAGCATGTACAAACTCTCACAGATGAGTATACTATGATCGTATAATTTGGTTGTATATCTTCTTTTCTTGTGTTTTAGTTTTCTTGGAATTGACAATTGCCTTACTTTTTGTTTGCATAGTCTTCCATTTACTTATTCATGTATTAATTCATCGCCCTAGATCTCAGTCAGAGTTGTCAAACTCCTTTCAATAGTTTCAAACATTCCAGGACATTTTTTTTTTTTAAGCTTGTCTATTACACACATTTGTAGTAGGGTTTTTAAAATTAGTCAACTAACGTTTATTTTTTGTTGTGCTGGGTCTTTGCTGCTGCACGTGGACTTCCTCTAGTTGCAGTGGGTGGGGAGCTACTCTTTATTGTGGTGCCTGGGCTTCTCACTGTGCTGGCTTCTGTTGCAGAGTACAGGCTCTAGGTACCTGGGCTTCGGTAGTTGCCGCTGGCAGGCTCAGGAGTAGTGGCGCCCGGGCTGAGTTGCTCCGGCATGTGGAATCTTCCCAGTTGGAGATCGAACCCGCATGCCCGCTGTTGGCAGGAGGATTGTTATCCCCTGCACCCCTAGGGAAGCCTTCCAGGACTTCTTTAACTTGGCTTTCCCCCAGGGAGTCCTTAGGGTTACTGTTCCCTTCATCTCAATAATTTCCCTTCTCCTTTCTCCTGTATTAAAATCCTGTTTACTAGAACCCTTATCTTTTATCTTATTTGCTCTTTTAAATTTTTATATCTTTATTTATTGGCTGTGCTGTGTGGACGCCACAGGATCTTAGTTCTCCAACCAGGAATTGAACCCAGACCACAACAGTGAAAGCGCCAAGTCCTATCCATAGGACTACCAGGGAATTTCCAGGAATATATCACTTCGTGATTTTTAAAGACATATGCCCTTTCATAGTACAATTTTTTTAAGTGGTAAAAACAACATGTTATTAACAAACCCAAATACCTTTAGTTTCTCTGTAATAAGAGGTGAAAAGCATATAAACTTAAACATGTGTTTGGCAATTAATATTTCACTATTTTATTTGGAAATGAACTAGATATCAATGAATATCATTTAAAGTTAATGTTACAAAAAGATTTTGAAAACTATTTTTAAGCAGACACATTTTATTAATGATACCTGCAAAATTCATTTACGAACATTTCTACCACTTATATCTATTTAATTCATGTGTACTTAACAATTATGCTTGAGTCGCCATGAAAATTTAATGATATTAAAAATTAACCATCATTTTATGTTATTTTTCTTGTTGACAAACTAGGCAAGTAGCAAAACTTACAGAAGTAAAGAATCTAATAATTTAAAGATGACTTTTTTCTCTACCATATTGACATACATTAAGGAAATAATTTCTATTGTAAATTTAGTTCTTGAGTAGAATTTATAATTTTATAATTTCAAGCACAAAGTAGAGACAACATAAACTTATTTGACTAGTCTTAGTTTAAATAAGTGCTTGTATTGTCTTTAAGCCAGTTAAATAGAGGTCTTTCACAAGTTTTTACAAATACTATCCAGAGGAATAAAAATATCACACATACATAACATACATACGTAGATATACATGGATATATAGATAGAGACTGATGCAAACTGTGATCTCATAGCTTTCATTTAAAAATTTTAGCCACATATCCAGTACAGTAGTACAAAAACTTTCTAGCTTATAGAAGACCTAAATGGGATTTTTGGCAGATAGAACAAGTTAAATTTACCCACTCAGGTGGCTAAAGCCTTTTGCCAATATTTGTGGAAAAGACTATTAAGAATTTTACTTGTCTTGAATGAATAATCTTGTGGAGGCTATGGACAAAATTTGGGGCAAGGGAGCTTATGAAAATATCAAACGGTTTGTTTTCTTAAAAAACTATCTCTCATATTTGTTTGTTTCCGGTCCTGTAATTGCTTCAGCAATATGTGAACCATGAACTTCCAGATGTTCAAGCTGGTTTTAGAAAAGGCAGAGGAACCAGAGATCAAATTGCCAACATCTGCTGGATCATGGAAAAAGCAAGAGAGTTCCAGAAAAACATCTATTTGTTCTTTATTGACTATGCCAAAGCCTTTGACTGTGTGGATCACAACAAACTGTGGAGAATTCTTCAAGAGATGGGCATACCAGACCACCTAACCTGCCTCTTGAGAAACCTGTGTGCAGGTCAGGAAGCAACAGTTAGAACTGGACAGGGAACAACAGACTGGTTCTAAATAGGAAAAAGAAGTACATCAAGGCTGTATATTGTCACCCTGCTTATTTAACTTATATGCAGAGCACATCATGAGAAACGCTGGGCTGGAGGAAGCACAAGCTGGAATCAAGATTGCCGGGAGAAATATCAATAACATCAGATATGCAGAAGAAACCACCCTTATGGCAGAAAGTGAAGAACTAAAGAGTCTCTTGATGAAAGTGAAAGAGGAGAGTGAAAAAGTTTTCTTAAAGCTCAACATTCAGAAAACGAAGATCATGGCATCTGGTCCCATCGCTTCATGGCAAATAGACGGGGAAACAGTGGAAACCGTGGCTGATTTTATTTTTCTGGGCTCCAAAATCACTGCAGATGGTGACTGCAGCCATGAAATTAAAAGATGCTTACTCTTTGGAAAGAAAGTTATGACCAACCTAGACAGCATATTCAAAAGCAGAGACATTACTTTGCCAACAAAGATCTGTCTAGTCAAGGCTATGGTTTTTCAGTGGTCATGTATGGATGTAATTGTTGGACTGTGAAGAAGGCTGAGTGCTGAAGAATTGATGCTTTTGAACTGTGGTGCTGGAGAAGACTCTTGAGAGTCCCTTGGACTGCAAGGAGATCCAAGCAGTCCATCCTAAAGGAGGTCAGTCCTGAGTGTTCATTGGAAAGACTGATGTTGAGGCTGAAACTCCAATACTTTGGCCACCTGATGCGAAGAGCTGACTCATTTGAAAAGACCCTGATGCTGGGAGGGATTGGGGGCAGGAGGAGAAGGGGACGACAGAGGATGAGATGGTTGGATGGCATCACCAACTCAATAGACATGGGTTTGGGTGGACTCCGGGAGTTGGTGATGGACAGGGAGGCCTGGAGTGCTGTGGTTCATGGGGCGGCAGAGTCAGACACAACTGAGTGACTGAATTGAACTGAATTGCTTTAGCAACAAGGATCTCTTTGGGTGCTTACATTTCAAAGATACAGTAAGATCAATATTTCCAAGGGTCAGAGAAGGGACTGTAGGTCTTATATGAGATGGAACTCAAGGGTATATTTGCCCTTATCAGAAACCTAAGGTCATTATTATTACATTTTCCCTTTGTTTAACAGGAGGATAGGAGAACTCAACAATGTTGACATTTTTTTGGTAGTGCAGGCCCAAAATATGGGATGTCTGGACCTGGTGGGGTTGGCTTTACAAAGTAAAGGACAATAAATCAAACCTTCATGTGCCTTTTCTGGACCTTTGTCAAAGCTATTTCCTGGCTATCAATATTTCTGTAAGTTTTATACGTGCTTGAGTGCCAGCTGTAGCTCTTGACAGTCCTCTGATGTTCCCCTCCTAACCTTGTTGAGAAAGTTAAGGAAGTGTTTTGTTTTTCTTTCACACAGTCGCTCAGTCATGTCTGACTTTGCAATCCTGTGAACTGTAACCCACGAGGCTCCTCTTGTGTCCATGGGATTTTCCAGGCATAAATACTGGAGTGAGTAGCCATTTCCTTCTCTAAGGGATCTTCCTGACCCAGGGTCCCCCTCATTGGCAGGCAGATTTTTTACCATTGAGCCATCAGGAAAACCCTGTACCTTCTGTATCTATTTCTATCTTTTCTCTCTTTCTTTCCTTTTTTTTTTTTTTCTCAATTTGATCTTCCCATTGGTACCTGTAGGACAC
This sequence comes from Capricornis sumatraensis, assembly GCF_032405125.1. Lineage (NCBI taxonomy): Eukaryota > Metazoa > Chordata > Mammalia > Artiodactyla > Bovidae > Capricornis > Capricornis sumatraensis. The sequence goes on from NW_027184624.1 coordinate 2,996,609, forward strand.
TTGTTTAAGATGAGAGCTATCTTAAAAGTCCTTTTAGGTGTAAAAGTTCAAGTCTTCAATAGATCTATTCCAACTGTGAGTCTGAGCCAGTGAGCCTTTTTCATGGCTTAAAACCAATATTAGGGCTTACAAGAGCTTAAAACTAATATTAGAGCTTATACTATTAGGACGCAAGAGCTGTCCCTTAAGAAACGTAGGCCTCTCAAGATGCAGAGCCACTCCAGAGAAAGCCTAAGAAACAAAGACCTTCCTTGTCTCAGGTGACAAAGAAAGCTCTATGTCCTGCAAAGTGGGACACCTTACATAACTGACCTCCTAACCTATGCTACCAGAAAGGTGATACTGAGAGGAGAATTTTTCCTTCACAAACCAGGCAGCAAAGGTAGAGGCCCTAAAGGCCTCTTATGACCTGAGACACTTCATTAAGACAAATTTCCCTGACAGCCAGCATGGTTGGACAAAGAGAATATTGCCTGTCCCCTTCATGTCTTCGGCTGCTAGCTGGCTGGCTGGCTAACTGCTGATGCAAGCCTGACAACCTGCACCCCGCCAACCCCACAAAGGGAGTATTCTCACTGGTGACAAAGCCAAGTTCTCAGAAGAGAAAACAAAACAAATGGAGATTCTCATCTTATGGTTTTTCGTCCTTATGACAGACGACAAAGGAAAACGTAACTCTTCCTGCGAGGCTAAGAGTCAGTAACCATAGGGGCTGATTAACAAAAACAGATTCACGAGAATCACAATTCAAGGTCTGTTTTCACAAATGTTTTTCTTCTGCCACTGTGAATTGGGAAAGGAAGGGAAAAGGAGAAAGTTTTATCCTCCTCTCTTGTCTGTGCACTACAGAGAAAGAGCTGGGAGACTGACATGGTAAGAATCTGTACCTTCTGCTGGTCTGCTGTCTGTTATCCCATATTTCAATTGCAGTCGCCAGGGAGAATGGAGTGTTCTAGCCTTTCACGGTCCCATCCTCCTCACCAGAAACTGTACAGGGGGAAATGTTTGTTTCCTTTCACTATTTTAGGTTTTTGGCTGGGACTCTGTAACAAAAAGACAGCTTAACAAGAGAAAAGGAAATGAGTATATTAACATGTACATCTCATATATACTTATGAGAGATGAAAGTGGTGAGTAACTCAAAGAGGTGTCTAGGACTTGGACTTACAGATCATCTTAACCAAAGAACAATATATTTTTAGGGGAACTACAAGACAGAGGCAAAGAGTACTGGGCTTCCAAGGGCAGCAAATAGTGGTACAATAAATACATCAGAAACTAATGGAAAATAATAGCTAGTCAGTATAGGTTGTTTTCCAGAGTTCTCTAGTCCTGACTTGGGCCTAATATGTGTCTAGGGATGTTGATGATTAATTCTTGCACAAATTTATGTGCTGCTTTCAGGAAAATAGGGGGGAGAACAGAGAACTTTTCTTGGATCTTCTTCTTCTGCATTGCCTTCAGCTCAAAATTTTTGTGTCAAAGGGGAAGATTCTTGGGGTGGCATATTCTGTTTTTTTTGGGTTTTTTTGCTGTAAAATTCCCTTGCTTTACAATGACTCTTTATGCTCTAACATGAAAACGTGAAGTAAGGCTTTGTCAGAAAGGAATTCAGTTCAGTTCAATTCAGTTGCTCAGTCATGTCCGACTCTTCGCGACACCATGAATCGCACTCCAGGGCTCCTTGTCCATCACCAACTCCCAGAGTTCACTCAAACTCATGTCCATCGAGTCAGTGATGCCATCCAGCCATCTCATCCTCTGTCGTCCCCTTCTCCTCCTGCTCCCAATCCCTCCCAGCATCAGAGTCTTTTCCAATGAGTCAACTCTTCTCATGAGGTGGCCAAAGTACTGGAGTTTCAGCTTTAGCATCATTCCTTCCAAAGAACACCCAGGGCTGATCTCCTTTAGAGTGAACTGGTTGGATCTCCTTGCAGTCCAAGGGACTCTCAAAAGTCTTCTCCAACACCACAGTTCAAAAGCATCAATTCTTCAGTGCTCAGCTTTCTTCACAGTCCAACTCTCACATCCATACATGACCACTGGAAAAACCATAGCCTTGACTAGATGGACTTTTGTTGGCAAAGTAATGTCTCTGCTTTTGAATATGCTATGTTGGTTGGTCATAACTTTTCTTCCAAGGAGTAAGCGTCTTTTAATTTCAGGGCTGCAGTCACCATCTGCAGTGATTTTGGAGCCCCAAAAATAAATTCTGACACTGTTTCCACTGTTTCCCCATCCATTTGCCATGAAGTGATGGGACTGGATGCCATGATCTTCATTTTCTGAATGTTGAACTTTAAGCCAACTTTTTCACTCTCCTCTTTTACTTACATCAAGAGGCTTTTTCGTTCCTCTTCACTTTCTGCCATAAGGGTGGTGTTATCTGCATATCTGAGGTTATTGATATTTCTCCCGGCAATCTTGATTCCAGCTTGTGCTTCCTCCAGCCCAGCGTTTCTCATGATGTGCTCTGCATATAAGTTAAATAAGCAGGGTGACAATATACAGCCTTGACGTACTCCTTTTCCTATTTGGAGCCAGTCTGTTGTTCCCTGTCCAGTTCTAACTGTTGCTTCCTGACCTGCACACAGGTTTCTCAAGAGGCAGGTTAGGTGGTCTGGTATGCCCATCTCTTGAAGAATTCTCCACAGTTTGTTGTGATCCACACAGTCAAAGGCTTTGGCATAGTCAATAAAGCAGAACTAGATGTTTTTCTGGAACTCTCTTGCTTTTTCCATGATCCAGTGGATGTTGGCAATTTGATCTCTGGTTCCTCTGCCTTTTCTAAAACCAGCTTGAACATCTGGAAGTTCACAGTTCATGGAGTTAAGAATGTTATTTGCACGAGGCTTACTTCTAATAGTGAAACATTGATTTATAAATTAAGAATTTACAAGAGTAACCAAGAAGTTAGGAATGGAATTTGGCCGAACAACATAGTGTTGTACTATATACCTATCTGAACAACAGGCAATGTTCTTTTGTGGAAAGTGTATATAAAATAATCTTAAAGGAAAAAGATGAAGGCAACATACAGAAGGCACATAAAGCAACTTAATGAAGAAAAATGTAATGAAAGATTGGAATTCATTTTCAGTTGAGTCAAATGTTCATTCAGGTTTTTTTTATACTTGCTCAAATTCATAATAAAATAGGAAAAAGTTCCGCTTTTGGCAATAGTGCTAATCCCAATTAGTCCTGAGCAATGTCTTTAAGTAATGTCATTTCACTATTTTCTTGCAGATTAATTCTTAGGACGTCAGAATGTCCCTCTTCAAACATAAGAAAGAAAATTTTAAAGTTAGTGAACCAATCAACATTTCCTGTTTTCCACGTCTCAGAGGGTGGAGCTCCCAAACCAGTCGCATAAGAAGGAAGTGAAAAGATGTTAAAAAGCAGGGCCAGCTCCCCTGGTCAGCCTGGAGGTCTGGCTTCTCAGTCAACATGAAGGCTCTCCTTATTCTGGGGCTTCTCCTCCTTTCGGTCGCTGTCCAAGGCAAGGTCTTTGAGAGATGTGAGCTTGCCAGAACTCTGAAAAGATTTGGAATGGATGGCTTTAGGGGAATCAGCCTGGCAAACTGTAAGTTAACTCTTTTTCATCCTTTCAAATAGTTAGCTAGGTGTAGAACAGATACTAATAGAGGATGAACCAAAAGAAAGGGTCTTTGAGTGAATGTTTTTTTCTTTCTTGGAGGGTTTACACACTTCAGTTCAGTTCAGTTCAGTCGCTCAGTCGTGTCCGACTCTGCGACCTCATGAACCACAGCACACCAGGCCTCCCTGTCCATCACCAACTTCCGGAGTCCACCCAAACCCATGTCCACTGAGTTGGTGATGCCATCCAAGCATCTCATCCTCTGTCGTCCCCTTCTCCTCCTGCCTTCAATCTTTCCCAGCATCAGGGTCTTTTCCAATGAGCCAACTCTTCACATCAGGTGGCCAAAAGATTGGAGTTTCAGCTTCAGCATCAGTCCTTCCAAAGAACACCCAGGACTGATCTCCTTTAGGATGGACTGGTTGGATCTCCTTGCACTCCAAGGGACTCTCAAGAGTCTTCTCCAACACCACAGTTCAAAAGCTTATACACTTACAATGGTTAAAAGTATCCACTTGTTCTTTTAGAATCAGATGTACCAGGTGAAGGAATGAGGCATGGTGGGTCAAATTCTACATCATTCTAAGCATGCAAGGTTCCCATGTACTCCTCTAGTGCTACTAAATTTGACAACTGGCGCATGTAGACTGACTATAAGATACATTTTAGCACCTGGAACATGTCTGTCAAGCCCTTGTTGTTTGACTCTAGCCATTTCTAATTTGGATCTTGGGTTCTGAATAAGGCAGTATTTTTCTCATTTTTAATCCCCCTAACATGATGTTGCACTTTTAACATCAAGGTTTTTTAAAAATTCCATTGAACTCTTAAAACAGGGACAGTAGAACTATCTCCCCTCAATCAATATCTATATAAGGATCCCTGAAATGCAGCATGAAATGACATTTTATTATTCTGACTCTAGTTCATTAATTATTTTTCATTTTCTTCCACAGAATTTGAGATGTGCCATAAGGAAAATTTCCTTTGTATTTTAGTCCATATTTGTCAATGTCATCACTGTAGTTTTCGTACTGAATTCAGACATTTCTCCTCCATAAATATTTTTGAATGAGTTAGCCAATTGCTAGATGGATGGATGGATGACCCAGCCTTTCCTATTCTATGATTCTTGCCTGCATTATAATTTGATACCCAAATTCGCCTTCGGTATCATAAATTTTCTTTCTCCCAGAAAATCCTTATTTTTTTCTGATAAAAAGCATTTTTCCATTAACATATGCATCTGCTGCTAATGACCAAACCCAGTCAACAACTCTGTTGATTTTTCTGTTCTAGGCTTAATCCTACCTGGGTGTTAGTAGTAAGGAAAGTGTAATAGCAATGGAAGATATTTTTAAAAATATGTTATCTTTTTCATTTGTACTACCAAATCATTTGCTAAGAAAAGAATTTTCTGAAGGGACCTTTAACACCAAAGTGTTAAAACACTTTACAAGTAAAATGCATCTTTATACTTGTAAAGTAAGTCGTTAGTAAAATAGAACTAGTTAAGTAGAACTGATTATGCTATGAACTGTAAGTCACATGATTCACTCTTTATTACTCAAAATATGTTTTTTTCAGGGATGTGTTTGGCCAGATGGGAAAGCAGTTATAACACACAAGCTACAAACTACAATAGTGGAGACAGAAGCACTGATTATGGGATATTTCAAATCAATAGCCACTGGTGGTGTAATGATGGCAAAACCCCAGGAGCAGTTAATGCCTGTCATATACCCTGCAGCGGTAAGACAAGATAATGTGGAGTGATGGCACAGGACTCACCTGGTTATACCTATTGAGTTATCCAAAAAGTTCGTTCAGGTTTTTCCATAAACATCTTATGGGAAAATTGGAACAATCCTATAGGTCAAGATTCAATAGAAATAAAAAAAATCTTGAAGGGTTCATCAGGGACCTATAAAAACTCCATTTTAATATCTAGAAACTCTATTCTCCTCCTCCTAATTTCTTCAGTTTCTAATCATAAAAGCTTGCTGTTTGCTAACATACAGGAGTTGCTGGAATGACCTATCACTTTATCATAACTGGACATATTGATACTTTGGAAAACAATGCCATTCCTTCTACTTTCCTTGTTTGGGGAGGATTAGCGATAATTTTGTTGGGTGGTCTGTTTTTAAAAATCTACCCTCCTTTATTGGAAAACAAAAGAATTACTAGTTAATCAAAGTGGAGGAATATACGTGGTATTTTTAAAAAATTGTTTTTACTTTTTACGATAAAATATTTTAAATATATGGACAATTAGAAACATTACTATAATAAGCATCAATATGCTCATCACGTACTTTAACAGTTGTTAACATTTTGGCATATTTACTTATGTGTATATATATATATATATATATGTATATAAACTTCTTTTTGCTGAGTGATTTTAAGGTGAATTAGAAACATTATGACATTTCATTTATAAATTCTTTAGAACGAATCTCCAAAAACACAGCTCCTATATAAAAATTGTCATTCTAACAAGTTAATTTCTAAATTTGCTTAACTGAGGTGAAACAAGTATTCTATTGATTTCCTTTTAAAATAGAGAAAGCATGTGGAATCTTTAAAAAAATTTTTTTTTAATTTATTTATTTTTTAATTGAAGGATAATTGCTTTACAGAATTTTGTTCTTTTTTGTCAAACCTCAGTGTGAATCAGCCATTGGTACACATATATCCCCTACATTTTTTTTGAACCTCCCAAAGCATGTAGAATCTTTAGTGCCTGAAATATTGGAGAAATATAGCAAAATTGATACTGCTAAATTTTTAAATATTACAAATCCTAATAGTGAAGATGAGTCTAAGAATATACTTTTGTATCCAGTTAATTTATTTAAAAAATGTTGTATCATGGAATAACCTGTTGTCATTGAATAAAAATTCTTACTACCCAGACATGTATGACCATAGAGAAATTTTGGTATCCACATGTTCTTTTGGAATACACAACAATCCCGGACATGAATGTAAAGCTATATTATACACATTTGTACCCACATAACAAAAGTGAAATTGTACTATAGTCACTGCTTTACAATTTTGTCTTTATTACACAAAATTATTTTTGTCAACAAATACCAATCCTTATTGTTTTTTAAAAATGAATAGATTTTCACAATATAAATGCTCTATAATGTATCAACCTAACTCTTACTGTTAAACATTTAGGCTAGTTCCATTTATGCCCTCTATTAATTGCTATGAAACAGTTTGTATACATGTCTTTCAGTACATCTCTTATTATTTCTTTAGAATCAATTTCCAGCGTTGAATTGCTGAGCAAAAACCTGCTAGACCAGTTTCTGCTTGTTTGTCTTTTTTTTTTTTTTTCCAATAGTTCCCAGTAAAAAGAAAACCTTCTATCATGCTAATTAATAATTCCAGAGCTTCCAATGACTTTGGTAAATGAGAAACAGATGCCAAATGGGATGGAATGAAGAGTTTCCCCCAACATCAACAGATAAGCAGACCCTTAAAAATTATTTTAGTTGTTCTTTCCTCAGCCTAACAGAATAAAGCTGACTGAGCCTAAACTTAACATTTCTATGAATGGTATTTTCACTTCTCACCACCTCTTTTTCAGCTTTGCTGCAAGATGACATCACTCAAGCTGTAGCATGTGCCAAGAGGGTTGTCAGTGATCCACAAGGCATTAGAGCATGGTATGTGGTTTTTTTTCCCCTTTCAGTTTATTGAGATGTAATTGACATAAAGCACTATGTAAGTTCAAGGTGTATAGCATAATGATTTGACTTACATCAGGAAACAGTATCACAATAAATTTAGTGAACATCCATTATCTCACATGGATACAAAATTAAAGAAATAAAAAAAATTTTGTGTGTGGTGAAAATTCTTAGGATTTACTCTCTTTTTAACACTTTTCATATATAAAATATAGCAGTGTTAATTATATTTATCATGCTTTATATTTGTTTTTGCTCTTTAGTCACTAAGTCCTGTCTGACTTTTGTGATCAATAAACTGTTACCTGCCAGGTTCCTCTGTCCATGGGATGATTCCAGGCAAGAATACTGAGGCAGGTTGCCCTTCCCTCCTCCAGGAGATCTTCCTAACCCAGGGACTGAATTTGTATCTCCTGCATTGCAGGCAAATTCTTTACTGCTGAGCCACCAGGGAAGCCCCATGCTGCACATTATATCCCTAGTATTTATTTATCTTATAACTGGAAGTTTGTAGTACCTTTGACTGCCTTCATCCAATTCCCCTTCCCTCACTCTACCTAACCACAAATTTGACCTCTTTTTCTAGGACTTTATTGCTTTGTTTGTTTGTGTTTGAAATATAATGGATGTACAACACTATGTTAGTTCCCATTACAGAGTGTGGTATGTGTTAAGTATTAAAGGAGAGAGCTGTTTTATCCTATTGTTATGAAAGAGGTGAGAGAATATTTCCAAAGAGCAAAGTATGGTACTGAGAACTGAAAATTGCAGCTTTGGATTCATGCTAAATGGTGTATAACATAGAAACAATCTACTTTAACGGATTCAAAATCTTATTCTTTTACTCCTCAATTTATTTTTGGGAATTTCTAGAGGTTTTAAGATTCTCCACCTTATACTAATTCCTTGTCATATCTTGACATTATTTTTGTCATTAAGTAAATATGGAATGCACTTTGCATTTGTGCTGTGAACTACACAGGACTCAACATTTGTACTCAGATGTTCTGTGCCCCAGCGAAGGTTTGGGGGAGATGTGAAGTCCTTGGTATACATATCTCCAGGTAATAAATAGCAATACTTGGATCTGTCTGTAGCTTTTATTTCATGTATTGATAAACTATGTTGTTTTCCCAAAGGACTTGAAATATAGGTAATACAGTGAAGCTATGTTTCAACCTTATTACCATTTGTTTCATCTTTCTCTACAGGGTGGCATGGAGAAGTCATTGTCAAAACCAAGATCTCACCAGTTACATTCAGGGTTGTGGAGTGTAACACTGGAGTTTTTACTTCAACCCATTTTATCTCTTTTTCATATTCAGGAAGTAATAGTTGAGGGAAAGGTCATACTTTCAAACAAATAATGTTTTTTTTACAGAAGAAGGATCATGTGGTCTTTCTTTTAAGATACTTAATGTTTACTTCATGTATTTATTATTTGATATTAGGCCCACAGTGTATTTCAGTTTAATAGACCTAATGCTGGTGAATATTTGTCTAAAATCTTAATTATCAAATATATATCCAGAGCATTCAGTTCTTAAAGAAATAGCACAGACTTCATCTTGAATCATACAAGTACTCCCCAATATTCAACAAAAATATAGCAAAATAATATCTTTAAGCAAACTGATCTTAGGCAAGATCCCACCTGTGTAGTAGGCACGTAACACCGTCATCTGTTCAGTCATCTCCAAAAACAGTGAAAGATAATCACTCTTTGTTGGGCAATATAAAATGTTAAATGGAGCAGAATGCCAAATGACTAAGAATGAAGAAAGCCTGAATTAAGAATTTTGTTTTCATAAAGTGTGACCTTTGTTTTAAATGTTGTCTTAAAAATGTTGCATTTACACAGCTTTAAAAATAAGCTCAGAATTTATGTCAATCACTTTTAGCCCTTTTAAAGAACTCAATTGTGCATCTTGCTGTCATGAAGGATATAAAGATGGATTAGATGAGCTGTTGTTTTTTCTTAATGTTATAAGCTTAGTTTCATGCATTATCACAAATTCAGAGGCAGAAGAGTTTGTAAGTATTGAAATCATTGCTAGTTAATCACAGGTGTGAAATCATGAATGCTATAAAAAGTACATTTTCAGTAAAAGCTTTGCAATTTCTACTTCGTCTTTCTTTGTTAAGTCATTTAGCGTCTCTGAAAAAATACATACATATATATTTGAGAAAAAGATTATCTGACACTTAGTATTTCCTACATCCTCACCTGTACCGAAACAGCTAGATTTTTTTCTGTGTGTATATTCTCTTTAATCATAGAATGCACATTGACATTAAGTAACATTTTTTCCTCAATGGATTTAATCATAAAGAGATAGGGTATATATCATCTTAAAAAGAAAGTTCTTACAAAATCCAAAAATAGGTAAATATTGCTGAAGAAAAATACATAAGCATGCTGACAGATCTCTATTTTTAAATTTTTTTAGCGGTGCTACTAGGTTTGTGGGATCTTAGTGCTCTGACCAGGGATTGAACCTGCATCCTCCACAGTGAAAGCTTGGAGCCCTAACCACTGGACCTCCAGGGAATTTCCTGCACACTAAATTCATAAACACAAATCTCAAATGGGCCCTCTAATCAGCCTGGTCATCTTAGTCACTTCTCTGAAATCCTGTGTTGGTGTCCCAATTCCTCAAAATGACTGTTACTATTTACTTCTTCTCTCATTTCAAAGTCCTGGCGCACACGCCAACCACTGGCCTTCCACACTCTGCCCGTGGTAGACCACCCAGCCTCACATTACACTGACAGAACAGAAGCAACTCATATAAAACCCTCCCCTCTTGGCCACCATAACAGAGCTCATGTCTTTCCGTGGGCTCACCCTCCCTTCCTTCCCCGTTATCACTGGGATGAAGGGCCTTGCTCCTGCCGATGGCAGTGTCTCCACATGCAGTCTTCATCACAGCCCTCTCCCTACTCCAGTTTAGGCTGAGGGTTTCCCGATCCTGAGTTTCTCCCTCTGCTGGATCATCCCCTTTACTGTAAGAACTGCCCTGGTAACCTTTCATCTTGCAAATAGCCCTCCAGGTACAACATCATTTTAGACTCCCTTGTACCGCAACTGAGGCTTCCCTGGTGGCTCAGACGGTAAAGCGCCTGCTGGCAATGCAGGAGACCTGGGTTTGATCCCTGGGTTGGGAAGATCCCCTGGAGAAATGACAACCCACTCCAGTACTCTTGCTTGGGAAATTCTGTGGACTGAGGAGCCTGGTAGGCTACGGTCCACGGAGTCGCAAAGAGTCGGACACGACTGAGCGACTTCACTTCACTTTACCGCAACTATCTTCCTGGTGGCTCAAGAACCCTGAAGCTTCTCCTCAGCAACTGTGGTGGTGGTGGTGGTTTAGTCGCTGAATCGTGTCCGACTCTTGCGGCCCCATGGACTGTAGCCTGCCAGGCTCCTCTATCTATGGGATTCTCCAGGCAAGAATACTGGAGTGGGTTGCCATTTCCTCCTCCAGGGGATCTTCCCAACCCAGGGATCGAACCCAGGTCTCCCACATTGCAGGCAGACGCTTTAACCTCTGCACCACCAGGGAAGCGAGCATTATCTTATAAAGGAGGAAATAAAGGCCTAGCTTGGTTAAATAACTTGCCCAAGGTCACATAGACAGTAAGTGGTAACCATTAACTTGAACCTGGGTCTTCTTGAATTTATTGCCTGAGCTTGTAGCACTTTGAATGGAAACACATGATATGCTTTCTTTGTGATAAATGCTTGTGAAACTGAGGGTATTAATTACATTTTAGAATGACCAACAACAATATATGAAACTTCTTTTACACATTTAATTATTACCATTGTTAGCACACAAAAATCTCCTACTTCTGTCCTGTTCTACTAAATCTAAAATAAAATTTCTTTTATCAGTAGTATGACTTTGCTGCAGCAGTGAGAATTCACAAACATTTATTCATCAAGAATTATTAAGGACTTTCAATAATACCTAGGTTTGAGGCATGAGAAATGTGATTATGAAAAATTGCTAATGTTTTCAGAACTTTTAAAATATCAGATAAAGTCTAAGATTTTAGCATTATACAAAGTACTGGTTAATTGTTAGTGGTTTGGAAAGACCAATATGAAAATTTCTGATCTTACTGCGCTGAGATTCACAGCCCTGATATTTTCCACACTGACTGTCTGAATGATGGAGAAAACTCAGGCATGCATTCCATTTCCAGCTGGACAGAAAACAAAATGGAATGTCTGGACTACAAACTTTTAATTTTTTCTAAGACAAATGTATAGGTGATGTTTATTGCCTAATTAGGAGAAAAGTGATAAAAGAGGGCAGGCTTAAGAATTAAGCAGCTAAGCTGTCAGTCCCCACATCAGACAAATGATCCTGTACCGCCTGTCAGTATTGTTAACAGAGACTGTTATTTTATTAATCCTTATGATCCAGGGATTCTTTTTTTCATGTTTCAGGGCACAGCAGGTGAGAGACTGGATTTGTTAAGCTGGGTGGGTTTATCCTTCTTTTATGTGTTCGTTCAATTTTATGTTCATTTACTTATTGTACACATATGGCAATGGAAGCTGCTAAAGCAATCGTTGCTATTCTACAAAACAACAGGCACAGAAGCAGATGTCTTATTTCCGAGATTTTTCCCCCCAGGATTATTATGATTAAAGATCCTTTCCTCCCACCCCCTGGAGAGGACCAGGGGCGGCTTGCCAGAGGTTTTTTAATGACTTGGGAAAAGGCTCAAATATCTCACCCGCCATTATGATAATCCACCCCAGGGGCAAACCACACATGAATATTACAGATTTATTTTATTTTTGTATCCCTGGAAAGGTATTATTAAGCTCATTAGAATACAAAAAAATATATGCAGTCAAATTTCAAAATTACATGGATGAAGGAAATCACCAAAGTGGCATCATACCATGTCTTGCACTTATATTAACTATATTGATTATAGTAACGATATTAATTATATTGTGTTAACAATATATTGAAGAGGCATAATACTGCAACTTATTTCAGATAAAATATTTGTATTGGCCAACCCCAATTTGTACCTTGAATGTGGGCTCTAGGAAAAGATTTAGTTCATGCTTAACAAGAGGTTAGCTTCTGTTTTCAGCCATGTGCTATTTGGGGAATTAAGCATCATGAATAATATAGGAAGTAAGAGGGATAGTCTAAAGATGGGATAGCAAATTTTATTTCGGAAAGAGAATTTAAGGTGTTTTATTTAAAGGAAAATTGCCTTCTTATAATGTAATAAGAAAGTTATATTTTCTTTCTTTCCTTTCTTCTTCTTTTTCTTTTTAACCATTTTTATCTTGGATATTTGATCTCTAAGATGAGATGACTGGAAAAGGCCATCAACCTTTTTGAAAGACTATTTCCCCCCACTCCCTAAAGGCCATTTGTCTCTTGGAGGCTTGGTCTGCATTACTTCCCAAGAGGCAAGCATTTGTCCTTGCACTAAATGCTGACATCTCCTGATAAGAGAGAAGCTGCAAAGGAGAGGAATTGAAGATCAATATGTTTATTTTGCTCTCAAGCACACTGATGTACCTTGGTGTATTGGGGAAGGGAATGGAGCTTGAGAGTGGGCCAATGGGGAGGGGTGAATATTTTGTGATGCGCTCTACCTGTGGGCTTATAAAGTTTACAGCTGCATTAAGAGGAGAAGTATTACCATTAGCATGAACAGTAGAGTGGACTCAATTGAAAAAGCTTCTAGCCACTCACCTAGGGCTATATGCATTATTGCATTTACCCCCGCCCTGCCTTCAAGCTAATTGAAAATGTCAGTCCATTTCATCAAAGTTACACAACTGTCCATCCTTTTCCCTGGTACAGATATTCCAGGAGGAAGAAAATGGAATACACAGAGCAACAGAGCTCACGCAATAGCCCATGTGTCTTAGATTTAATAGCTGATCACTAGCTGGACTGAAGCCAAGAGGCAGTTCACAAATTTGCTGCACATTAGAATCACCTGGGGAACTCTACTTAGCTCTCTGTGCCCAGGCTCCTCCTAGACCTATTAAATCAAAATCTCTGGGGCTGGGACGCAGACACTCGTTTTGTTTTGTTTTGTTTTTAAGCTCTTTAGGTAATTCAAACAAAAGCAGCAAAGTTTGAGAACCAGTCCAATAGGGGGACAAACTTATTTCATGCAGATACAGTGAGAGCAATAAATATGTAAAAAGGACATTAATTCATATATCTATTCTTTATATCTCATTATACTGTTTGAGTTTCAAACATGCTTCCCCCCGCCCCACCCCCCACTGCAAAAAGCTTTTCTGTTTCCATTTGGTTCAAGGCGTGAAAAGAGGGCTCCAGAGTGGTTAAACAGCTGCCTTGTGGCTCCGAAAAGGGGCTTCAGGGAGAAGCCCTGACGCCAGAGGGGCTCCTCAGAGGCCTCTGGGCTTTGGAGGCTCCTGGTAGAGCTTGAGGGTGAGCCTTTGAGAGAGAGACTCACCTAGCCCAGCCTGGGGGGCCGCGAGCCTGAGGAGACAGGCCTTGATATGAGTTTCACCTGCTCCTCCAGGACGGGTCTCCCCAGGAAATCACGGAGGCGCAAGTCTGCTCGCGAGAACCAGGGCAGACAGATCCAGAAGGGCCCAGTTCAGGTTTTTCTCCATGACAGTGGTGGCTTCACAGCGTCCTGGGTTTTACCCCACTCTCTTGAGAAGCTTCTGCATATCCTAGAAGAGGGCGCAGTCGCAACACTGGTTTTGCGTTTTCCGAAGACTCTAGGCGTTCTTGGCTTCTCCTGGGCCAATGGGGGAAAAAACAGTGGACCTAGCTTGTGCAGAGCCGCATTGTTGTGGTTGCAGTGGAAGCGCAGAAAGAGGTAAGTGCCCGCAGATGCGTGATGAACAGGCGGTGAACGGCAGTCTCCACCACGGTGGAATAATTCTGACAAATCAGGGAGCTCCTGGTGGAACAGGAGTAAAGTAAGCTCAAAACTGATGTTGGCTAGTTCCAAAGGCCGAGGAGAGCTGAGTGGTGGATTCCAAAGGTTGCACCTGGAAAAGAGGTTGGAGGGTGGTGGAGGCTAGAGGACGGGGAATACGTGGGTCGGTTCTGTGCAAACTCTGTTGAAGCAAGAGACAGGTCTGCCGGCCTGCTTGAGTGCAGCACTGTCTCAAATAGGCTTTTTCTTTTTTAGGTATATTTTTGTCTGTGCTGGGTCTTGCTTGCTGCACGGTGGCTTTCCCTAGTTGCAGCAAGGGCGGGGGATGGGTGGGGGCAGTAGGCTTCTCTTCATTGTGTTGGGTGGGCTTCTCATTGAGGTGTTGCAGTGGTTTATCTTGTTGTGAAGCACAGGCTCTAGGCCACTCAGGCTTCAGTAGTTGTGGGGTGGGATGCGCACCTCAGTAATTTCAGTAGTTGTAAGTCTCAGGCTTTAAAGCGCTAGCTCAGTAGTTGTGGTGGCCAGGTTGAGTTTCTCTAAGACATGTGGGATTTTCTCAGACCAGACATTGAACCCTTGTACCCTGCATTGGCTGGCAGATTCTTAACTACTCGGGCACCAGGGAAGTCCCTCAAATAGGCTTTGATTTAAATGAACAAGAAACACAACCAAAGACGAAACTTACTCCCTGCCCCCCATAGTTGGCTCTACAAGGAAAGGAATTCGATTACTTAACATTCCAAGTCACTAGAAGAGTGGCTCTCAAAGTATGGTCATCTAGTAACCAAGCAGTAACCTACCAGCCCTTCCTCGAGTGGGTCTCAAAGTATGGTCATCTATTAACCAAGCAGTAATCGACCAGGCCTTCTTCGAGCAGATTCCGTCCCTGGTATCCTCAGCTGTAGCTGCCCTCTAGTATCTCATGCATATTTCCTGAGTTTTCAGATGCTAAAACCCAGCACCAAATGGAAGAAATTAACCACTTGATGATCTGGAGCTTGTAGCCCCCCGGCCTGTGGCTCCTGAGGATTGATAATGTTAACTGCCCTATTACCTCTACATCAGCCAATCAAAATTAGACATGAGGTTATCACATTCCTGGGGATGCCCCTTGCCTATGACAGGCCTGTAAAAAATGCTTTGCTGAAACCCTTCAGGGAGTTTGGGATTTTGGGAGCATAAACCACCCCTCTCCTTGCTCAGCCCTACTGTAAACCTTTCTCTGCTCCACACTCCAGGGTTTAGGTTTGTTTGGCCTCACTGTGCTTCAGGCACAGGAACTTGGCATTCGGTGACAGCCTGAGAGTGTCCCCTGGTATTGTGTTAGATATTCAAGTTTTAAGGCCCTGTCCCAGACTTATGGGCTCAGCAACTCTAGAGGGGCTCAGTGATCTTTGTTATAATAGGTCCTCCAGATGATTTTCATTCACCTGAGAGTTTTAAAATAGCTGCACTGTCAGAGAACCAAAGTGTCCACCACCAGGTGAAGGGCAGTGGTGCCTGGAAAAGAAGGGGTCTAGCTAAGAGAAGTACAGCCGAATTTGCCCTGGTAGGAATGGGAAATATCTTTTCTCCATTGGTTGGCAGAGACTAGTATCTGTTGGCAGTGGTAAGGTTATCAAGAACGCTTTACGTTTCAACGCAGAGTGATGGCTCTTCTGGTTTTCCAGGGACTAGTCCTCTGTGAGCACTTAAAATCTCATTTTGGGAAACTTTTCCCCTTAGCTCTGGGTTTGAAAAACTTAGAGAATGATATGTAATTTGGGTGAACATGATTCAAGTTTTTGGCAAGTCCTAAGTATTAATTAAAGTTCAGTATGGACAACATCTAGCCTTTTTTTACATGTGTGTGTGTGCGTGCGTGTGTGTGTGTGTGCGTGTGTGTGTGTGTGTGTGCGTGTGCGCTTAGTCACTCAGTTATGCCAGATTTTTTGCTACCCTTGGGACTATAGCCTGCCAGGCTCCTCTGTCCATGGGATTTTCCAGGCAAGAATACTGGAGTGGGTTGCCATTTCCTTCAGGGTATCTTCCTGACCCAGGGATCAAACCCTTGTCTCCTGTGACACCTGCATTGCAGGGAGATTCTTTACTTGCTGAGTAGGGAGGTCTTTGGGGGAGGTAAATCTGATTGGGTGAAAGGACTTACTTTTAAAAGATTTTTGTAGAAACATCCCCTTCTGTTTAGTCTGCTGGTTCTGGCTAGATGTTGGTGTCATGAGGAGCTTTAAAATGAGTTTATTGATCTAGGGTGCATCCTGAGTGTGAGGGTTTTTTTAAAAGTTTCTCAGATAATCCTAAGGCACAGCCAAATTTAGGTACTATGGCTTAAGCTTTTGAACTGCTACCGCTTATTTTAACCTCGTCTTCCTGTGAGAACTGTACTTGAGGTTTGTGGCTTCTCTTCTCTTACTGTCTTATTATGAAAGTTATTTTCTTAAATAAGATTAAATGTAGAGAAAATGCTGCTGGTCCATCTGGTATACTGGATATCCAGAATAGTTAAAGTATGTTCCATTAAAAAAATTTGTATCATTTAAGTAGTGTCACTGGTGTTGTAAAAACTGACACATAGTTTGAATTAGTACAGTCTCTTTTGAAGTTGTCACCTCTGATCTGCTCCCATTGCTAAATATCTGGACACCTCATATTAGGAATTGCTTTTAAATATCTTTAGGGATTAAAACGAAGATTGCTATGTTATTTGTACTGGGACCAAAAAAAAAAAACAAAACAACTCACAAAGTTCCCTCCTGCACCTTCTACCCCCGTTTCTAACCCTTGGCAGCTTCTAATTTTTCCCTGTCTCCACAGTTTTGTTATTTTAAGAATGATATATGAACACGATCATGAATTAATCTTCAGAGATTGGCTTTTTAAAGTTTTTGACTCAGTATCATTCCCTTGAAGTTTATTTCAATTTTTGGCATATATTATTTATTCCTTTTTGTTGCTAAGTAGTATTCTATCACAATATTTGATCACAACTTGTTTAAACATTTACCCATCGAAAGAAATGTGGTTAGTTGAATATTTATGTTTAAGTTTCTGCAGGAACTTAAGTTTTGCTTTGGGATAAATGCTCAGTGATACAATTACTGGTTTGTAGGGTAAATCTAGTTTTAGGATTAAAAAAATAAAACTGTCAAGCTGTTTCTCAGAGTGGCTAAACCATTTTCTATTCCTACCAGCAATGTGATACAATTTTTCCTCATACTCACCAGCACTTGATGTTGTCACTGTATTTTAATTTTAGTTATTCTGTGATATCTTATTATGGTCTTAGTTTGTGTTTTTCTAATGGCTAATGATGTTGAACATCTTTTTGTGTGCTTGTTTGCCATGTGTATATTCTATTCCATGGAAATGTCTTTCCCTGTATTCTGCCTGCATCTGCCTATTTTCTAATTACATTTTTTGAAGTTTAGTTTTGAGAATACTTTGTATATTATAGATACAAGTCATTTTTCTCATATGGGATTTCAAATGTGTTTTCTCAGTGTGTAATTTGAGTTTTCATCCACTTAAAAAGGATATTCTATGAAGCACTCTTAATTCATTTTGATGAGATCCAATTTCTTGTTTTTGCTTTTATTGATCATACTTTTGTTGTCAAGTCTAAGAATTCCTCACCTAGCTCTAGATGCCAAAGATTTTCTATTTTTTTCCCTCTACTTTTTAAGGTTATGATCCACTTTGATTTATTTTTTATATAAGGTGTGGAGGTTTAGGTTGAGGTTATTATCATTATTTTTATTTGGAGGGATGTTCAATTGTTTCAGTACCATTTTTAAAGCCGTATTTTCCTCAAATATAAACTGGAGAGAAAAATAATCTAGTTTATGTCATGAAAGTGAACTAGTAAATATGAAAGCAACTAACTCAGAAAGTAAGGTTTCTTCTTTTTCTTTATGATTTATATAATTCTCAGAATTTATTTACTTGAAGAGTTTTTTTTTTTTTAACAGAACTAAGGGATTTTAAGGTTCAGGTACTATGCTGCTGCTGCCAAGTCGCTGCAGTCATGTCCAACTCTTAGCGACCCCCATGGACTGCAGCCTACCAGGCTCCTCGGTCCATGGGATTTTCCAGGCAAGAGTACTGGAATGGGTTGCTATTGCCTTCTCTCCAGGTACTATGAGACTGTCTGAATTATGAGTAGCAATTAGCTAAGCACAGGTGTAAAGCATTTGATTTACTCCCTAGTCATCTTTTTCTCTCATCCTGCTAAATCCACAGCCCTTAGCTAGTTCCAGCCAGTAAAGTCACAGTTTGTTTTACTGTTCAACTAAATTTCAGTTTAAATGTTCTCTCCAATATTATGTGTCTAGAATTGGCTATGTTGGTGGCTCTTAACCCTATTTGCATTTTATTAATATAATCAGCTGGGGAGATTCTATCATGGATATTTGAGGACAGACCTCTTATAAAAGGCCTGACTTATGGTTTTTGGAGCCAAATCATAGTCTACATTGCATCAAATCATTTGCTAGGTCACCTCTAAAAAGGAATTTGTGATGGCTAATGCTCTTCATTTGCCAATGTGCTTGTTTTGCTGCTTTTGGTGGGGGCCGGGGGCGGGGGGTGGAATAAGGAAAAATTGCCAGCAGTTTGGCTCCCTGAATTCTAACTTGATGCTGTAGAATTAGTGTTGGCTCAGTACACATCTTCAGATATTCATTCTGTCTCCTCCCAGCTGCAGGAACTTATATCCTTGGGCAGCTTTTTACCCACCATGCTCTTTTGGTTCTAACCTTAGCAAATAGGAGTCTCCCCTAAATTATTGTCTTTCCAAATGTTAGGCTTCAAGGCTTTAGCCAAGAATAGACAGAAAAGGAATTTTTAAAATGCAGAATGGGAAAGACTTCTGATGCAATGGATACTTAATAAAGATTTAATTTTGAATCAGTAATTTCTGTCATTGCAAAATAACTCCTTGGTGAAATGCTCATCTTTGGTAATTTTCTTAAGTACAGACATTAACAATCAAAATATGTAGTACTCTTCTTCATTTTCTAACACAAACCTATATCTAGATGAGAGGAGAATTCGTTGCATAACTTGAGTTCTGGTCTTACAACTCCCAAGTCCTGCATTCTTTCAACCATGCCTGCTGATTTTCTGTCTTCTTGAACATGAAGTAATGGCTTTCAGCTTGCATCCCCTTTCTCAGCATATTGCTTGATGACTAAGAGAAAGGGATCTGAAACTTGACTGCTTGGATTCAAACCCTGACTAAAATTTGCTTGTTGAGTACTCAAGTATGTTACCTGTTCGTGCCTCCGTTTTCTCATCTATAAAATAGAGACAATATTGCTTCTCTCAGGGAGTGTCTATGAGGTTAAAAGAGAAAATTTATACAATGCAGGGATTTATCAGTTCTTGTACGTGTGCTGTGAAATGTAGATCTCCTGTGTACAGACACAGTGCTACAGTTATCAATTGCTTACATGATAAAAAGTCTAAACCTAGTAGTGTGTGAAGAGAAATTTTAACATATGCACAGATTCTATGGATCAGCAATTCAAACAGTGCCCAGAGGAGATGGCTTGTCTCTACTCCATAACTGATGTCTGAAACCTCAGCTCATGAGGATTTGAGTGGCTAGGGCTGGAATCATCTAGATCATCTTAATTTCATGTCTGGCACCCGAGATGGGATGACTTGAAGACTGGAGCTGACAAGGACTGTTGACTGGTGTGCCTGCAGAAGGCTGCCCATGTGGTTTGGACTTCTTCTTTTTTTAAAAAAAAAATTTTATTTTTACTTTATTTTACTCTACAATACTGTATTGGTTTTGCCATACATTGACATGAATCCACCACGGGTGTACATGCGTTCCCAAACATGAACCCCCCTCCCACGTCCCTCCCCATAACATCTCTCTGGGTCATCACCGTGCACCAGCCCCAAGCATGCTGTATCCTGCGTCGGACATAGACTGGCGATTCGATTCTTACATGATAGTATATATGTTACAATGCCATTCTCCCAAATCATCCCACCCTCTCCCTCTCCCTCTGAGTCCAAAAGTCCGTTATACACAGCTGTGGCTTTTTTCCTGTCTTGCATACAGGGTCGTCATTGCCATCTTTCTAAATTCCGTATATATGTGTTAGTATACTGTATTGGTGTTTTTTTTTTTCTGACTTACTTCACTCTGTATAATCGGCTCCAGTTTCATCCATCTCATCAGAACTGATTCAAATGTATTCTTTTTAATGGCTGAGTAATACTCCATTGTGTATATGTACCACTGCTTTCTTATCCATTCATCTGTTGATGGACATCTAGGTTGTTTCCATGTCCTGGCTATTATAAACAGTGCTGCGATGAACATTGGGGTACATGTGTCTCTTTCAATTCTGGTTTCCTCGGTGTATATGCCCAGCAGTGGGATTGCTGGGTCATAAGGCAGATCTATTTGCAATTTTTTAAGGAATCTCCACACTGTTCTCCAAAGTGGCTGTACTAGTTTGCATTCCCACCAACAGTGTAGGAGGATTCCCTTTTCTCCACACCCTCTCCAGCATTTATTGCTTGCAGATTTTTGGATCGCAGCCATTCTGACTGGTGTGAAGTGGTACCTCATTGTGGTTTTGATTTGCATTTCTCTGATAATGAGTGATGTTGAGCATCTCTTCATGTGTTTGTTAGCCATCTGTGTCTTCTTTGGAGAAATGTCTATTTAGTTCTTTGGCCCATTTTTTGATTGGGTCGTTTATTTTTCTGGAATTGAGCTTTCATTCTTTTACAAGTGGTTGACCAGTTTTCCCAGCACCACTTGTTGAAGAGATTGTCTTTATTCCATTGTATATTCTTGCCTCCTTTGTCAAAGATAAGGTGTCCATATGTGTGTGGATTTATCTCTGGGCTTTCTGTTTTGTTCCATTGATCTATATTTCTGTCTTTGTGCCAGTACCATACTGTCTTGATGACTGTGGCTTTGTAGTAGAGCCTGAAGTCAGGCAGGTTGATTCCTCCAGTTCCATTCTTCTTTCTCAAGATTGCTTTGGCTATTCGAGGTTTTTTGTATTTCCATACAAATCTTGAAATTATTTATTCTAGTTCTGTGAAAAATATCGCTGGTAGCTTGATAGGGATTGCGTTGAATTTGTAAATTGCTTTGGGTAGTATACTCATTTTCACTATATTGATTCTTCCGATCCATGAACATGGTATATTTCTCCATCTATTAGTGTCCTCTTTGATTTCTTTCATCAGTGTTTTATAGTTTTCTGTATATAGGTCTTTAGTTTCTTTAGGTAGATATATTCCTAAGTATTTTATTCTTTTCGTTGCAATGGTGAATGGAATTGTTTCCTTAATTTCTCTTTCTACTTTCTCATTATTAGTGTATAGGAATGCAAGGGATTTCTGTGTGTTGATTTTATATCCTGCAGCTTTACTATATTCATTGATGATCTCTAGTAATTTTCTGGTGGAGTCTTTAGGGTTTTCCATGTAGAGGATCATGCCATCTGCAAACAGTGAAAGTTTTACTTCTTCTTTTCCAATTTGGATTCCTTTTATTTCTTTTTCTGCTCTGATTGCTGTGGCCAAAACTTCCAAAACTATGTTGAATAGTAGCGGTGAAAGTGGGCACCCTTGTCTTGTTCCTGACATTAGGGGAAATGCTTTCAATTTTTCACCATTGAGGATAATGTTTGCTGTGGGTTTGTCATATATAGCTTTTATTATGTTGAGGTATGTTCCTTCTATTCCTGCTTTCTGGAGAGTTTTTTTTATCATAAATGGATTTTGAATTTTGTCAAAGGCCTTGTCTGCATCTATTGAGATAATCATATGGCTTTTATTTTTCAATTTGTTAATGTGGTGAATTACATTGATTGATTTGCGGATATTGAAGGATCCTTGCATCCCTGGGATAAAGCCCACTTGGTCATGGTGTATGATCTTTTTAATGTGTTGTTGGATTCTGATTGCTAGAATTTTGTTGAGGATTTTTGCATCTATGTTCATCAGTGATATTGGCCTGTAGTTTTCTTTTTTTGTAGTATCTTTGTCAGGTTTTGGTATTAGGGTGATGGTGGCCTCATAGAATGAGTTTGGAAGTTTACCTTCCTCTGCAATTTTCTGGAAGAGTTTGAGGAGGATAGGTGTTAGCTCTTCTCGAAATTTTTGGTAGAATTCAGCTGTGAAGCCGTCTGGACCTGGGCTTTTGTTTGCTGGAAGATTTCTGATTACAGTTTCAATTTCCGTGCTTGTGATGGGTCTGTTAAGATTTTCTATTTCTTTCTGGTTCAGTTTTGGAAAGTTGTACTTTTCTAAGAATTTGTCCATTTCTTCCACGCTGTCCATTTTATTGGCATAGAACTGCTGATAGTAGTCTCTTATGATCCTTTGTATTTCTGTGTTGTCTGTTGTGATCTCTCCATTTTCATTTCTAATGTTATTGATTTGATTTTTCTCTCTTTGCTTCTTGATGAGTCTGGCTAATGGTTTGTCAATTTTATTTATCCTGTCAAAGAACCAGCTTTTGGCTTTGTTGATTTTTGCTATGGTCTCTTTTGTTTCTTTTGCATTTATTTCTGCCCTAATTTTAAAGATTTCTTTCCTTCTACTAACTCTGGGGTTCTCCATTTCTTCCTTTTCTAGCTGCTTTAGGTGTAGAGTTAGGTTATTTATTTGACTTTTTTCTTGTTTCTTGAGGTATGCCTGTATTGCTATGAACTTTCCTCTTAGCACTGCTTTTATAGTGTCCCACAGGTTTTGGGTTGTTGTGTTTTCATTTTCATTAGTTTCTATGCATATTTTGATTTCTTTTTTGATTTCTTCTGTGATTTGTTGGTTATTCAGAAGTGTGTTGTTCAACCTCCGTATGTTGGAATTTTTAATAGTTTTTCTCCTGTAATTGAGATCTAATCTTAATGCATTGTGGTCAGAAAAGATGGTTGGAATGATTTCGATTTTTTTGAATTTATCATGTTTAGATTTATGGCCCAGGATGTGATCTGTCCTGGAGAATGTTCCATGAGCACTTGAGAAAAAGGTGAAATTCATTGTTTTGGGGTGAAATGTCCTCTAGATATCAATTAGGTCTAACTGGTCTAATGTATCATTTAAAGTTTGCGTTTCTTTGTTGATTTTCTGTTTAGTTGATCTGTCCATAGGTGTGAGTGGGTATTAAAGTCTCCCACTATTATTGTGTTATTGTTGATTTCCCCTTTCGTAGTTGTTAGCATTTGTCTTACATATTGCTGTGCTCCTATATTGGGTGCATATATATTTATAATTGTTACATCTTCTTGGATTGATCCTTTGATCATTATGTAGTGGCCTTCTTTGTGTCTTTTGACCTCCTGTGGTTTAAAGTCTATTTTATCGGATATGAGTATTGCCACTCCTGCTTTCTTTTGGTCTCTATTTGCATGGTATATCTTTTTTCAGCCCTTCACTTTCAGTCTGTATGTGTCCCTTGTTCTGAGGTGGGTCTCTTGTAAGCAGCATATAGAGGGGTCTTGTTTTTGTATCCATTCGGCCAGTCTTTGCCTTTTGGTTGGGGCGTTCAACCCATTTACGTTTAAGGTAATTATTGATGAGTATGATCCCGTTACCATTTACTTTATTGTTTTGGGTTCGGGTTTATACACCCTTTTTGTGTTTCCTGTCTAGAGAATATCCTTTAGAATTTGTTGGAGAGCTGGTTTGGTGGTGCTGAATTCTCTCAGCTTTTGCTTGTCTGTAAAGCTTTTGATTTCTCTTTCGTATTTGAATGAGATCCTTGCTGGGTACAGTAATCTGGGCTGTAGGTTATTGTCTTTCATCACTTTAAGTATGTCTTGCCATTCCCTCCTGGCCTGAAGAGTTTCTATTGAAAGATCAGCTGTTATCCTTATGGGAATCCCCTTGTGTGTTGTTTGTTGTTTTTCCCTTGCTGCTTTTAATATTTGTTCTTTGTGTTTGATCTTTGTTAATTTGATTAATATGTGTCTTGGGGTGTTTCGCCTTGGGTTTATCCTATTTGGAACTCTCTGTGTTTCTTGAACTTGGGTGATTATTTCCTTCCCCATTTTAGGGAAGTTTTCAACTATTATCTCCTCAAGGATTTTCTCATGGTCTTTCTTTTTAATCTTGTTCTTCTGGGACTCCTATAATTCGAATGTTGGAGCATTTCATATTGTCCTGGAGGTCTCTGAGATTGTCCTCATTTCTTTTAATTCGTTTTTCTTGTTTCCTCTCTGATTCATTTATTTCTACCATTCTATCTTCTATTTCACTAATCCTATCTTCTGCCTCCATTATTCTACTATTTTTTGCCTCCAGAGTGTTTCTGATCTCATTTATTGCATTATTCATTATATATTGACTCTTTTTTATTTCTTCTAGGTCCTTGTTAAACCTTTCTTGCATCTTCTCAGTCCTTGTCTCTAGGCTATTTATCTGTGATTCCATTTTGATTTTAAGAATTTGGATCATTTTCACTATCAATATTGGGAATTCTTTCTCAGGTAGATTCCCTACCTCTTCCTCTTTTAGCACCGATGATAAAACATCTAGGTTAAAGATGAAAAGTTTCTCCACATTGAGGGACACTCAGAGAGGTTCACTGAGTTACAAGGAGAAGAGAAGAGGGAGGGGGTAGTTAGAGGTGACTGGAATGAGATGCGGTGAGATCAAAAGAAGAGAGAGCAAGCTAGCCAGTGGTCACTTCCTTATGTGCGTTCCATAGTCTGGACCGCTCAGAGGTATTTACAGAGTTATACAGGGAAGAGGAGAGGGAGGAAGTAGACAGAGGTGGCCAGGAGGATGAGAGAGGAATGAGAAGGAGAGAGACAAATCCTGCCAGTAACCAGTTCCTTACGTGTTCTCCACCGTCTGGAACACACAGAGATTCACAGAGTTGGATAGAGAAGAGATGGGGGAGAAAAGAGACAGAGGCCACCTGGTGGAGAAAAAGGAGAGTCCAAAGGAGGAGAGAGTGGTCACGCCAGTAATCTCGCTCTCAGGTAAAATTGGGTAGTGAAGTTTGGGTTTTTAAATGTACAAAATTGACAACAAAAACCAAAGAGCAAAGATTAAAAATCTAGAGTAGAGGTTGGATTTTCAAAAATACAATATTAAAGAAAGAAGCAGAAGGAAAAAGGAAAAAAGGAAAAAAAAAGAAAAGAAAAAAAAAGCCACAAGAATTATTAAAAAAAAACAAAAACAAAAACCAATAACCAACCAAAGACTATATATGGTGTTTGCCTTAAAAAAAAAAAAGTCATTTTTTTTGAATATTAATAATAGGTTATAGAAATAAAAATTAGAGGAGAAATAGAAGACTTAACTATTAAAAAAAAAGTTAAAAAAAAAGAAATGATTTTAGAAATAGTAAAAATATTTCTGGCCCTTCTCTGATGTTGTGGGCAGTGTGGGGTCATTTCCAAGGCGGTTTCCTCTGTTTAACTTCTTCTTTTTGCTGGGTTTTTAGGCTCGCTAGTTCATTCGCGCTGTGGGGAGGGGAGATGCTGCAAACAAATAGCGCTGTCGTGTGCACACAGTGTCTCAGCCCCGCTGGACCTGTCCCTTCTCGCGGCGCACAAACTGCTCCGGCTCTACGATGCTCAGCCGGGAACCGTCTGAGGCCAGCCCTAGGCTGCATGCACTTCCCCGGTCTAAGCCGCTCAGGTTTGGTGCTCCGGTAGCCCTCAGAGGCTCAGATTCGGTTGGGACTGCATTTTGTGCCCTTCCCGGGTCTGAGTAGCTCAGGAGTTTGGCGAACGCGATCACTGCAACTTGCCGCCTTTTCTGGCCCTGCTGCTCAGTTTTCTGGGTGGACCGCTGGCGCCCCTTGTGAGGCAGATGGTGACCGTCCAGCACCCCCAGAAGTCTTAGCAAAGAAGCCTGTTTGCAGTTTGGTAAGTAAAGTCTCTCTGGGTCTGTAATTGCCCCTTTCCAGCCCTTACGGCTCTGGCTGCCTATCCCCGGCAGGGGATGGTCTGCAGCTGGCTTTTTCCGTTCCGTCCTTTGTTCTGTGCTCGGTCCTGGCGGTGTCTTATGTTTGAGCTTTTCGCGTGGTAGCTATCCCACAGTCTGGTTTGCTAGCCCAAGTTAGATTGTTCTGGTTGCGCGTGGGGCGTTCCTGCCCGATTCTTACAAAGCACTGCAGCCCACGCCTCCCGTGTGTCCCTGCCCTGCCCCCACTTCCCAGTGGCGGATGCAGGCGTCTGTGCTGCTTTTCTGCTGGGGGAGTTACTGTTGGGCTTGTAATCTCTTGGTTTAAATTATTTATTTATTTTTCCCTTCCGGTTATGTTGCCCTCTGTGTTTCCAAGGCTCGCCACAGACTCGGCAGGGAGAGTGTTTCCTGGTGTTTGGAAACCTCTCTTCTTAAAATTCCCTTCCCGGGACGGAGCTCCCTCCCCACCTCCTTTGTCTCCTTTTTCGTCTTTTATATTTTTTCCTACCTGTTTTTGAAGACAATGGTCTGCTTTTCTGGTTGCCTGATGTCCTCTGCCAGCCTACAGAAGTTGTTTTGTGGAGTTTGCTCAGCGTTGAAATGTTCTTTTGAGGAATTTGTGAGGGAGAAAGTGGTCTTCCCATCCTATTCCTCGGCCATCTTAGGACCGCCAGCCTGGTTTGGACTTCTTATAACATGATAGTTAGGATTCAAGGTAGAGTGTCTCAAGAATGAGTGTCCAGAGTTCAAGCTTTCCAAGAGAATCATGCAGAAGCTGCGTGACCGTTATGACCTAGTCTTAGATATTACATAGCATCACCCTTGTTATAGTCTATTGCAGGAGTTTAATGTCTTTTTGTATAAGGTGTCAGCAGTCAGTACTTTAGGCCTTGCAAGCCATCCAGGCTCTATAGCAGATACTCAGTTCCACTGCTGTGATATGAAAACAGTTACAGATAATACCTATACTAATGAACATGGCTGTGTTCCAATAAAGCTTTATTTATAAAAGAAAATAGAGGCCTAGATTTGGCCCACCAGCCATGATTTACTGACTCCTGCTCCATTCTTTGAAGCTTTAGAAAGTCTGCCCAAATTCAAGGGGAGAGATGCCCACATGTGGATGGAAAGAATGGCAATGACTTTGGGGCCCTGTATGAAAACCACTACATATGGGATATTTACATGAAGATGTGTCTGCATATCTTGTTTCTCACATGTATGGTGAATATGAGGTGTAGGGACATCTTATATTTCAAAGTTTGAACCTGAACTTAATGACTTTGATTTCTGGAACAAATGGTAACTCTAAGTATGGTTTCCTTCAATTGCTTACCCCAATAAATATGCCACAAAAGATAAATTTCATGAAAACAATTGCTTTGTGGCAGATTTTTACTAAGTCTCCATGGACTGAATTATTCTTTTTCATTAGAAAGCTTGCTTATTTTATTTCTTTCCTAAAAAGGTTTATAGCTTTTTGGATCTTGTATTTCATTCTGTTGAGAGGATGATGCAAGTTTTTATAAATGGAAAAAGTGGAGCAGGCTGAGATCACTCAGATCATACTAGTGCTTACAGGAATAACTGAAAATGGAACCCAGGCTTCTGAGATTTTCCTGTCCTGTGCCCTTTCTAGTAGGTGCCATTGTCTGCTGGGCCTGGCAATAATCATTTTCGACCTTTACCTCTCTAGGCTATTGTGAAGTGGTTTTGGACTTTGTTAGTTTTCTTATGAGTTGATACTCAATTGTGTTCATAAAGTAGGTGAAATTCCTCAGGGAAGGATGGTAGCTATATTACTGGGTTATTACTCAAAAACATGGTGTTGATTATCTTTTTTTTTTTCTTTTCTTTTGCCCAGTTGTATCCTGAACTGAAAAGATACATTATCCAAAATGAAAGACATGCATCTGGTGGCAAAAACTAATTTAAGGGACGAAAATTCCTGATGGTTGCTTCAGTCAACCCTTAAAACACATGGAGCTTCATTAGTAAATAGACAACTTTCAGATCTTTCCCTTGGAAGAGATCACATAAGCAGCTTTTGTGTTGATTTCTCATTCTGTTCTTTAGAGACAGAACAAATTAGAATAATTGGCTGGTACAAGGAAGGCACAAAGAATGTTCTTGTATTTTTGTGTTGCATCCCTTAATAAGGGTTGAAAATGAGATTAGAGGTGGGCACTTGAAGCCCAGAAGGGCAGTGGGGAGAGAATATTGTTTCTTTGAAAAGATTCTTTCAGTGTTGGCCCAGAAGAAATGGGAAGCTGAGGAAATATTTTTTAAAAACAATGATTTTTGTGTTACCAATGGGAGTGTGGAATTAGTAAGAATGAGGAACCATTCTCTTCTACCAAAGACTCAGGAGCAAATGAAACCATAAATACTCCCCGCTCTTAGAAACCCTTTTGGAGCAGAGAATAAAGGCAGTGCATCAGGGCAGAGGTGTTCAGAGCAGAGGGATGGGAGGAGAACAGAAGGAGAATGGATATTTTTAGAGCTGTCTTTTTGAAATGTACCTGTCTGTCCTTCATTGCTGCTTTGCCACCAGTTTGATCCAGTAGAAATCCTCAAAGCAGGGGCAGCCATATTTTAAAATAATAGGATTAAAGCAAATGACTTTAATCCAGGTCTCTTTAGTTCAAGAGCACAAAGGAGAGGATGACGAAACAGGCTGCAAGGAATTGTTCACCGGGTGAATTTTCCCTAAACCTCACTAACGAGGAGAAAGGGACCACTGGGTTATGTTTCTTGCAGGAAAGCAAAAATATTGAAAGCAAGTGACAGAGTGTGCAGGCTGTTTAGAAATCAAGCTGTATCACTTGGTCACTTGCTGATGAGAACAGCTTTGGCTGAGACCTAACCATTTACAGTGAAGGCACATCTCTGAGTAATAAGTTCCAGGAGGGCCACAACTGAGTTTGTCTGTTTTTAGCATTTAGCATGGTTTTAGTATCTCAGAGCCCAGTACATGATTGGCATGTAGTAGACTTAAAAATGAATATTTGAAGATTGTCCAAATGAACGGACATGTGTGATTCATATCCGATTGGCTGGTCCTATGCCCTACAGTGGATTTTCTGTGTCACATTTTGAAAGTATTTATGATGGGGATTGACATTGTTCCCCATCTCATGGG
Organism: Capricornis sumatraensis; assembly: GCF_032405125.1. Lineage (NCBI taxonomy): Eukaryota > Metazoa > Chordata > Mammalia > Artiodactyla > Bovidae > Capricornis > Capricornis sumatraensis. The sequence goes on from NW_027184624.1 coordinate 3,025,881, forward strand.
TAAAGGTTATACATCATAGGACTTTACATTGACATCCTAAATCCCTCATAGGAATTACTTAACAAGAAATAAAATAAAGTTGGATTCTGAATAATTTCTAATTTATCAGTTGGTCAGAACACTGGCATTTCAGCCAGTCTTCTGGTGGGTCCAGTGATGTCCCATGATCACCCATACATAATCAGAATGACTTTAGGATTTGGGAGCCAGAATATTGCTCAGTGTTTATTGCTTTGCTAGTGCATTTTATAAAATAGACTATTGAAAAAATAGCTTTAGATACAATATAGCATTTTATGATTTAGCCTGAAATCTGAGAAATATAGAGGTTATCTGAAGCCTGTAATGGTAAAATTCCCTCTGCTATTGAAGTTATTGTCTTTAAAAAGAGATTTTACATCAGTAATGCTATATATATATTTTTGCATGATATTCAGGTTAATTTCCTGTTTTCTCCAAGGAAGCAATAGGGTGGTTGGTATGAGAGATGGTGTGACTTCCAAAGGTGAAATATTATTTTGTTGTAATTTCCGGCTACCTAAGGATGGGAGAGGCTCAGGACATTACAGTCAGCATATTCTGTGAAGCAAGTTATATTGTGGTTTATTTATGAACGTTTACATGTTTATTTTCTGTGCAAGTTTGTATTCTCTTTTTGAGTAGATAAGTGTTTTATAATTTTGAAATACTTGGAGTGTTATATATTGTGGTTTTATGGTACACTTAGGATGGAGAGGGCTCAGTAGAGTTCTTGTCACTATAAAGTTCTGTATGTTGAGTCTTTACTTAAAACAAGTCTATGACATATCTGCTGAAGACAAGGAGAGAAATAGTTTAACAACTGCAATTGATAACAGAAAATTGTATGTTTAATGCATTTATTATGTAATTATAAAATTAACAAATGACCATGGTAGAAATTTTGAAAATCTGCTAGACAGAATAGAGATTTACAAAATTGGGGGTAAATTTCAGAATGTAAAATTGTCCATGAATATCAGTGCTTTCACATTTTCCAAGACTTTAAAAAGACTCGACTTCTTAAGATTGCACTCAGGATATTTTATTTTAATGATCTTTTCATTATGAGGACACATACGTACAAATCAGTAAAAAAAAGAAAGGCATGTAAATTCCTGATGTTTCAGGTAGAAGTGGGAAAGGTCAACAAGCTGAAAGAACATGGATTAGCTTCTCTTTAATTGCTTACATAATTCTGATAATTAGTTTCTTGCAGATAAAGTAATTAAGGGGGAATCTAATTCAAGAAAAAAAAATGCATGAACCTCAGGCCTTCTTGAAGCTGAAGGTATTATAACTTTCCATGACCATGCTTTCTTATTACCTGTCGGGGAAGGAGTATTGTATTGCCAAGAATTTTCCCGAAGGGAAGTGCTTCCCACACAGGTTGTCATAAATGACTTTGGAATTACTGCTGCTGTATTACCACAATCTTAAACCAGGAAAATTTTGACAAATGCTGGACTTGGTGTTTTTTTTTTTTAGAGCTACAAACTGTCAAATGGCTCTGACATAACAATTGTTGGACTATTCTTCAGGGCTGTCACAATATGGTAATGACCTGAAAGTGAAAGCGCTAGTAGCTCAGTCGTATCCGACTCTCTGTGACCCCATGGGCTGCAGCCCACGACACTCTTCTGTCCATGGAATTCTCCAGGAAAGAATACTGGAGTGGGTGGCTGCTCTGTTCCCCAGGGGGTCTTCCAGACCCAGTGATTGAACCTAGGTCTCCCTCATTGCGGGCGGATTCTTTACCTTCTGAGCCACCAAGGAAGCCCAGGAACCAGGAAGGTGTGAGTCTTTGGTTTCAGAGTGAAATGGGAGCTGGAGTTGAGTTGGAGAAGAGGCCTTGCCTCTTTTAGTCAACAGTTCAGTGGCTTTTAATTAATTTATACATTTGTATAACTACCACCCCCATAAAGGTAGACAACAGTTCTAAAACTCTAGAAAGTTTCCTCCTAACCTTTTGCAAAAATCTCCCCATCTCCTACCCTCAGGTAACCACTGATCTAATTTCTATCTTTAGAGATTAATTTTGCTGATTTTAGAAATTTGTGTAAGTTGAATAATACAGAAGGTACCTTTTTGATCTACCTTCACTTGCTCAGCATATGGTTTTGGAGATTCATTCATACTGGAATGTTTTAAATCAGGACTTTAGCCTAGGTGGCTGATTTTGTGTGAAGACACCTGTAGGTACACCTGAGTCTCTGACATTGTCACTGTCTGTTCTTGGCTCAATCTTTTAAACTTTACTAAGAAGCACAAGGTTGAAGTAATGAAACTTATTGTCAATAGAATGGAGGTGAAGTGAATGTTGTTATGTAATTTTCTCAGCATAAATTGATCTCCTTGGAATCACTGTGTTGATAATCCATAAGGATATTCTTCCTAGAAAAATCTTGACAGTGTAAAACTTCTAAAGTATACTGTCCTTCTACTCTCTTAGTTTTCAACTTTGGGGAAATATTTCTGGAAAATTCAAACACTCACAACCTGAAAGAAACAGTTATTCACCTGAAGGCTATGAGTTGCCTAACCTTTACATGCTTTCTGATAGAACCCAAATATTTTTTGCAAAACAGTGCTTTCTCGTTGAATATAAACATATAGATTATTTAAGATGGGCAGGCATATGCAGTAAAGTGAAAAAACAGTCTTTCTGAGTTTCCCTTGTATTGTTTTTCATTCAAGTTTCTATTCAGTTCAGTTCAGCTGCGCAGTCGTGTCCGACTCTTTGCGACCCCGTGGATAGCAGCGTGCCTGGCCTCCCTGCCCATCACCAACTCCCAGAGTTTACTCAAGTTTCTAGAGTGTATGCTAAGAGTTTAAGGTAACCTCTGGTTAGTTTGGGGTCCTCTCTACATAAATGTTGAAGTACTCTATACCCATGTTTTTTTTATACCTCTCTTGCTTTCATTTTTTGTTTCTAGCTTCTTATAATCCATTATACTTTATCTTGCATTTGTTGAGGTGGCAGCTAGTGTAGGAATATTGAAAGCAGTGTGAAATGTTGATGTTCAGAATACATGTAGGCCAAATTCTCTATTGAGGAAAGGTCTGAGTTTATTACAATAATGCTTTCTCAGCCCTAGAAACTGGGCTATATCCTGATAGGTATATAGAATTCATAGGAAATGCCCTCAAAGAGCTTACCTGTCTTAGATACATATGCATGCATGTAATGATTACTTTATTGGCAGCTATGCTAACATACACACTCTATTTTGTTTTACATCATTATCATTGCCTGCTGCTCACCACTATATACCTTGCTAATGGTGTGGTTGCTCTGGCTTGTTAATTTCATGGCCAAATAATATGTAATTTATCACACACTTTAGTGTAGAAGATAGAGAGTCCATAAATTTCTGTATGCTTTTTTCCCCTTTTGGAATGCGTTAAACAGAGATCAGCCAAAGTAATAAATTTATTTCAAATGCATTTGATAGCTAAACATCAATTAGGACTGATGGGCAGTATTTCTTCTTCCAGCAACATAACTATTTTTTAAGACTAAACCACTGAATGTGGGTTTACTGAACATGGAACTCTGTTCACTGGGATCCCGTCTTAGAAAACTAAAAGAAAACTTGAATTGGATATGTGTGACTTATTCAAGTTGTAACTAATTAGATACACCCTGGCTAACTTAATTTGTCAGAATCATTTACTATTTTACTCCCTCCCTTCTCCTTTCCTGAGTCTCATGAGAATGGATCATGAGTATCTTAAAACATAGTAAATCATCTTTCATCCCTGTAAATCTAACTATAAAATCACACTTTCCTTATCAAGTGTAACTCACTGTCTCTTAGAGTAATTGTGGTTTTAATTCTCTACAAAGTTGAAACCAGCAGAGAGCAACATTTTCATGGAGTCACCACATTCTAGAGCTTTAGAAAGAAGACTTTAAAATGAAGAACAGATATATCATTTTCCAGCTAAAGCAGCTGAAGCCTAGAGTAGGAAGGTGACCATCCAGGTCAGGTAAAGAGGTTGACGATCAGGTTTCAAGCTGAGAAAGAGTCTATGGGGACTCAGTCTGAGCAATTCAAACACCGAAAGAAGACCACTAATGTCCTGGGAAGGCTGGCATCTGGCCTCAGTGTGGGATTTCAGACAGAGAGTGGGCCCGGGGGAAGTGAGCCTCTGCAGTGGGCAGAGGAGTCCATCTCATCTCCGAAAAGAGCCACTGACCTCAGAGTGGGTGGAATAAGCAGTGAATTCTAGTCCACCTGAGAAAGCAGGCCAATCTGATTAACTCTGAGTTTAGGTTTATCTTTCATACTTCTTGAGAAAGAACTGGACAAGGCCAAGTCAAATGCAGCCTCTTGAATTCCACACCCAGTATTTATTGGTGGAGGTGCTTAAACCCTCCAAATGATTCCAGTATTTTAATTTTACTCTGTATTTAATTCTGACAGTCCTATGATTACTTAATGAGCAAATAACTGGAATCAAAAAGAGTGTGAATGTCTTTTTAGTGTGAGGATGGGTGAAATGGAGCAGTCTGGAAGAGGGAACCAATACAAAGGGATCATGGTAAATAAAAACATCTTTTAGAAATGGAGAGGAATTTGGAAGGAAATTAGTGCCTGACACCATACTCTTCTCTCTGCATGTTTAGAAGCTAGTTTCTGATTTTATTTTCACAACACATCTCCCTGTGATGAATTGTATTTGACCTCCACACTGTTAATCTCCTGGACATATTGTGAAGTTTTGAGAATTAGAATTTGTCTTGAGAGCAGCTGTAAACATTTCCTGGAACCCCTCTAGGGTAGAAGAAAAAGGAAAGGAAAATGGAAACACGGGATAAAGACAGCTAATAATGTTGGAGATACCACTGGGATTTGTGATTTCTCTTTTTGAAATGGCTTCCCTGGTGGTTCAGGCAGTAAAGAATCCACCTGCAATGCGGAAGACCTGGGTTCTATCCCTGGGTTGGAAAGATCCCCTGGAGAAGGGAACAGGTACCCACTCCAGTATTCTGGCCTGGAGAATTCCATGAACAGAGGAGCCTGGTGGGCTACAGTCCATGGTGTCATAAAGAGTTGGACACAACTGAACACTTTCAATTCACTTTTGGAAACTAAATAGAAGTCAGAACTTGACTGTTTCTTGATCACGGTTTGTTTTCGTTTTTGTTTTTTTTTCCTTACTCCTTCATCAGTTATTCCAGTTGATATAATATTATGTCATCTTCAATTTCAGTATGAGTGCTTGTCTTGCTTCCATTTGTATTATTCATGCAAACGTTGATTAAACTGATGACCCCAAGTTATCAAGAAAACATTAAATACACTGATGAATACATTTGTTAATTTTAGAAAAAAATAATGAGTAAAGGTTAAAATACTCTTCTTAAATTTGTCACTTTAAAAAATTCTAATATGCATACCTCATTGCCTAATAATGCCAGAAAAATGAAAAATTCCTATGTATGAGTGAGTCTGTATATTTTTGGACAGGTATGACTATTACTGAATGTAACAGCCCAGTTTGCTGTCCATTTCCTGTCTCAAGAAAGTTGTAGCTTCTGTTGTTTCAGTTAGTTCATTGGATATCAGAGGTAAATTTATGAAGCTATACTACCTTTTACACTTAAAAAAAAATTGAAGTGTAGTCGATTTACAATGTTGGGTGTCAGGTGTACAGGTAAGTAATTCAGTTATGTGTGTGTGTGTATGTATTCTTTTCCATTACAGTTTATTACAAGGTATTGAGTAAGTTCTCTTGTGCTATACAGTGGGTTCTGATTGCTTATTTTATATATAATATACACTTACTTTGAATGCGTGATCCATGCTGGTCAGACAACATGATTATGTTCACTTCTGATGTAATCTTTTTAGGTACCACCTCAAAGTCTTTGATGAGATATTTTAAAATAATTTTAGGCTGTGTGTGTTCTAATTCCAGTGGTAGTTATTAGAGATATGGTTTTGCAGTAAGTATTTCTTTTTTTTTTGTTCTTGGCCAATTACCAAAATTCTTTTTATTTTCTGGTTGGTTTGCTAGATGTTTATGACTACAGTAAAAATGTTAAATTTTGTCTCATCTTAAAACATGATCTGAATTAGCAATGAATATTGTGCTATACATAGGGGCTGTGACATAAATACAGTTTCTGACTTCATAAACACATAATCTAGAAGGGAACACAGACACATATGTAACAACTGCATTGGTTTACTGAGTGAAATAGTGAGATGGATAAAGTGCTAGCAAGCTATGAACAGCCAAATCAGCTTCAAAAATAGATATGCAGTTATTTTAAAATATTCTATGTATTTTCCAGCTCCATGCAGAAAATAGTGTAAAAAAGGCATGGTTCTTACTATAAGCAATTTAGCATTTTGACATTTTGAGCATCCTCATAATGAAATTAAGTCCAGAAGGAGTTTTTTCTCCATGATCTCTTGAAATGGTCCTTGTTCATCCTCAGTATTTCCCATAATAACAAAGGTGCTTCCAAGGGCAGGAAACTTCAACATGATTAAAGTTTCATAAAGCAAAGTCAATTTTAAGAATATAATGTCCCCAAACTGACAAAGGTCTTGAAAAATAATTTCAAGGGAAGCATAAATTATTTTCTGCTTGTCAAAGGGCAAAAATATTTAGGTTGAGCTAATGAGTGGTAGAGTTTTAGAGTGGAGAATATCCTTAAAATATTACATCGATTTATACTGTCAGTAGAGGCTAACACATGAGATTATTTATATTTAAACAAATTTTAAAATTAAAAATGCAGTTTCTCCGTTGGATTTGCCATATTTCAAAGATTTTTTTAGCTACATGTGGCTAGTGAATACTGCATTGGATAATACAGATAGAAAACATTTTCATTATCGTAGAAAATTCTGTTGAGCAATACTAAATACATACCCAGATATTCACAGAGGAGGCAACCAAGTCTCAAGGAAGTAATAAAACTTCCAGAGGTCACACAGCTATGTTTTTAAAGAAACACACAGAATGAATGACACAAAGGAAGTAGTAACAGAGGCATTAAAGAAACCCAGCAAGTTTCTGGAACAGATAAAGTAGAGTTTAATAGTGCAGGCTTAGTTGTTAGCAGGATTGAAGCTCATGATCATTAGGAAGACCTACCTGACTGAATTTGGACATTTAAAATTTTATACAGTGAATTAAAAACAGAAAAAATATTTCAATTTTAATGAAAAGCTGCCAGCTCCATATTTTTAGCCATTGCTGTGCTTCCAGATTATGTTTAGCAGTTTAATATACAAGGCACCACTCTGAAGTATGGTTTATCTGACCCCAAGAAATGAAAAATCTTGTGGGTGTTACGGCTATATTTGAAAAGGTTGATTTTTAAATGCATCGTGCAGACTGGTCCTGTTTTAAAAGGGACTCCTGCCACCACATAGTCGAAATGTGAACTCTTTTCTCACTTTGCAAAAGTCAAAGATAGTCCCCGCATTTTTATTATTTCATTGAAATCCAAATATTATTTTTCCATTTTCTAACTTGTTTTCATCACAGTGTGATCAACTGTTGTCAAGAAAGGAAAGGTTAGATTTATCAATCAAAGTTTGATAAAGGCCCTCTAAATAATTGAACCCTCAGGAGAAACAATCCTCATGTATTCCTTTCTGTTGCTTCAATATCTTCATCAAAAGTTATTTCAATATGTTTGGTTGTGTAGCAGAGATTCTGTGAAGTGCTTATCCTCCTCAGAGGTCCAGAAAGCCTGCGAGTCTGTGGATAAAGGTGGGTAAGGAAAGAGAGACAGGGAGGTTGGAGAGAGACTTGATGCTGAGATAGGACAATGTTCTAAAACCTCCTTGGGTTGAAGGTAGGGGAGCAGAAATACCCATGAGTAATCTAGAATAAAAGTTAAATAATCAAAGAGATGAACACTGTGAAGGAATATGGTAACTTCCCTCCTAGAAATAAAAGTTATCCTTATTAATTCTCTTCCTTTTGCCCCAGAAGAGTGTTAGTTAGGTCTTGAGAGGGCTATTATTGGCAGAAATGGAAAAGGCAGTTTGAAGAGACCAGCTTGGAGCAGAGAGAGCAAGAAACCAAAGCCAGTAGATGGAAAGCAAACTTCATGGAAGTCTCCAACTCAATCTCTGGGAACTCCAAGTCCAAAAGGGCCCGCATGGGAACTGAGGAAGACTGGCAGAGAGGGCAAAGTTACACTGAAGGTACAATGTTTATTATGGGATTGAGCTCCTGAAAGGCCTTCCAGTAGCTTCAGACCTGCTCAAGACTCCTTCATGTCCTGCTGGTTCCCAGTGAGTGGCTCACCGCTTCAAGACCTCTTCTCTAGGCTAAAGAAATATTTGTAATATACCCTGCCTGTATTTGGTACTTTGGCACCCCAGACAGGGAAACTTGATCTGTTTTCAAATTCTGACGCTTTTACCCCAGCCCTGGAAATGCTGCAGGCAGCCAGTCTCAGCTAGAGGGAGCCACTTAGCCCAGGGTCGCATCACCCTTTCCTACAACGCCCTGCATCCAATGACAGATGTAAGAATATAAAGGTTAAGACATCCTCCTGAAGGGGGACATCCTCCTGAATGGGACATCCTCCTGAAGGGGTCATCTCATTTTAAGAACTCTCCCCCAAAGGGTCACCTGAGGTTTCTTGAGGCTGCAACACAGCTTTACTTCTACCTTTGCCCAATCTGATGTCCTTTTTCTTCCATCCATTGTTGATTCCAAGAGTTGTCCCTAGTTAATCTCTTGGATATTAATCACTGCCTCAGAGTTAGCTCTGAACATAGTGGCATTTATTTACGATTTGGAGGGCATACCTAGGCGTTGGTGTGACGCAGCACCAAATTGCACAAAGATTTCCTTCTGTTTCTCTCTCTCATCTCTGTTTCCATTTTCTCTCTGCTAGATTAGCCAGGGGACTCCCAAGTTCTTCATTCTGTAGTCCTGGTACCAAGATTCTCCTGGAAATTATAAACTTATTCGCCTTCTACATCAAGTACTTCTTATTTTTTCCCTAGCAACATAAATCATTCTTAAAAGGAATTAGAGTGTCAAATCTTAAATATATTTTAGTTTCTCCACCGCTTTATATATTAAATGCTCTTTCCCGAAGACTGCTTCTGACATTGGCCTTCACTGTGCTCTCAAACAGCCTCATTTGGAAGCTACTCATGTTTCCAAATGATGCCTTCTGCTGGTCTCCTGAAGTTCTTAAGTATGCCCTGCCTCCACCATTAGGTATCGTTCAGTAGTTGTCTACCTCAAGGTAATAGGGTATCTTTTGGAAGCTTTATTCTTTTATCATTTACACACACATACACACATACATATATATATATATACATATATATATATATGATTACATATATAATTCTAATGCTGAAGCATCTATGTGACCACAGCTTTATGTGCAGCCCACAGCTTTTGCTACAGTATATTTTCATTCAGCCTGGTTCAGTCACTGAGTCGTGTCTGACTCTTTGTGACCCTATGAACTGCAGCACACTTCCCTGCCTATCACCAACTCCTAGAGTCTACCCAAACCCGTGTCCATTGAGTCAGTGATGCCATCCAACCATCTCATCCTTCACCATCCCCTTGTCCTCCTGCCCTCAATCATTCCCAGCTTCAGGGTCTTTTGAAATGAGTCAGGTCTTCACATTAGGTGGCCAAAGTATTGGAGTTTCAGCTTCACCATCAGTCCTACCAATGAACACCCAGGACTGATCTCCTTTAGGATGGACTGGTTGGATCTCCTTGCAGTCCAAGGGACTCTCAAGAGTCTTCTCCAACACCACAGTTCAAAAGCATCAATTCTTCTGTGCTCAGCTTTCTTTATGACTATAAAGAACTCTCACATCCATACATGACTACTGGAAAAACCATAGCCTTGCTAGATGGACCATTGTTGAGAAAGTAATGTCTCTGCTTTTTAATATGCTATCTAGGTTGGTCATAACTTTCCTTCCAAGGAGTAAACGTCTTTTAATTTCATGGCTGCAGTCACCATCTGCAGTGATTTTGGAGCCCAGAAAAATAAAGTCAGCCGCTGTTTCCAGTTTCCTCATCTATTTGCTATTAAGTGATGGGACCAAATGCCATGATCTTCGTTTTCGGAATGTTGAGCTTTAAGCCAGCTTTTTCACTCTCCTCTTTCACTTTCATCAAGAGGCTTTTTAGTTCCTCTTCACTTTCTGCCATAAGGGTGATGTCATCTGCATATCTGAGCTTATTGATATTTCTTCTGGCAATCTTGAGTCCAGCTTGTGCTTCTTCCAGCCCAGTGTTTCTCATGATGTACTCTGCATAGAAGTTAAATAAGCAGGGTGACCATATACAGCCTTGACGTACTCCTTTTCCTATTTGGAACCAGTCTGTTGTTCCATGTCCAGTTCTAACTGTTGCTTCCTGACCTGCATACAGATTTCTCAAGAGGCAGGTCAGGTGGTCTGGTATTCACATCTCTTGAAGAATTTTCCAGTTTGTTGTGATCCACACAATCAAAAACTTTGACATAGTCAATAAAGCAGAAATAGATGTTTTTCTGGAACTCTCTTGGTTTTTCAATGATCCAGCAGATGTTGGCAATTTGATCTCTGGTTCCTCTGCCTTTTCTAAAACCAGCTTGAACATCAGGAAGTTCACAGTTCACGTATTGCTGAAGACTGGCTTGGAGAATTTTGAGCATTGCTTTACTAGCATGTGAGATGAGTGCAATTGTGTGGTAGTTTGAGCATTCTTTGGCATTGCCTTTCTTTGGGATTGGAATGAAAACTGAACTTTTCCAGTCCTGTGGCCACTGCTGAGTTTTCCAAATTTGCTGACATGTTGAGTGCAGCACTTTCAGCATCATCTTTCAGGATGTGAAAGAGCTCAACTGGAATTCCATCACCTCCACTAGCTTTGTTCATAGTGATGCTTCCTAAGGCCACTTGACTTCACATTCCAGGATGTCCCGCTCTAGGTGCGTGTTTCATTATCATTCAATTAATAAAATTCTAATTCCTATTATGACTTTATCTTTGACCTACATATTGATCAGAAGTATATATTTTTAAATTTGTATATTCAGCTGCTCCAGGTTTTAGTTGTGACTTTCAGGATCTTCAATCTTCGTTGTAGCATGCAATTTAGTTGTGGCATGTAAACTCTTTGTGGGATCCAGTTCCCTGACTAGGGATAGAATCAGGCTCCCTGAATTTGGAGTATGGAGTCTTAGTCACTGGATCACCGTGGAAGTCCAGAAGTATGTTTTTAATGTCCAAATATTTGATGAAATACTGGTTATATATTTTTAAATTTCTTCATTATTCTGAGTCTTGTTTTATAACCAGCATACAGTCAACTTAAAAATGTGCCCTGTACACCTCCAAATTTGTGTATAAATGTGCATTTCTTTCTTGATGCAGTGTTTTATGCAAATTTAGGCCAAAGATTTTTTCAATTAATTTAATTGGAGGATAATTACATTCACAATATTGTGATGGTTTTTGCCATACATCACCATGAAATGGCCACAGGTGTACATGTGTCCCCCCGAGTCTGTACCTCCTCTCCCACTTCCCACCCCACCGTATCCCTTTGGGTTGTCCTAGAGCACCGACTTTGGGTGCCCTGGTTCATGCATCAAATTTGCATGGGTCATTTATTTTACATATAGTAATGTACATGTTTCAATGCTATTCTCTCAAATAATCCCACCTTCATCTTTTCCCCCTGAGTCCAAAAATCTGTTCTTTACATCTGTGTCTTCTTTGCTGCCATGCATGTAGGATTGTTGATATCATCTTTCTAAGTTGTATATATATGCGTTAATATACAGTATTTGTATTTCTCTCTCTGGCTTACTTCACTCTGTATAATAGGCTTCAGGTTCATCCACTGAATTAGAACTGACTCAGATGCATTCCTTTTATAGCTGAGTAATTTAATACACAACTTCTGTATCCATTCATCTACTGATGGGCATCTAGGTTGCTTCCATATGTAGCTTTGTAAATAGTGCTGCAGTGATCGTTGGGGGTACATATGTTTCTTTAAATTCTGGGTTCCTCAGGGTGTATAGGCCAAAGAGTTTACCGATGGTATTCAGATCTTCTGTAGTTTACTGATTTGTTGTTGCTCTGAATTACTGATCTAGGTAATTTAGATTTTATTTCTAGTTAGTTTTTAGAATTTCCCTTCATATATTGCATTGAGGTTTAGTTTTATGACATGTTCCTTGTAAAGTAATGGTTGGTTTTATTATCCTGCCTTATCTCCAGTGATACTTTTTGCTTTCAAATCTCACATTATTTTTTTTCCAATTTTGCTGATTGTTTTTATGACATAATTTTTGCATCGTTTAACTTGCAGTCAGACTATGGTCTCTTGTAAGGGGCATGGAATTAAGATTTTTGTTTCAAAAAATCTTTGCCCTTTAATTTGAATATTTACAGTTAATATATCTTATTATAGACCATTTACTCCTTGTTTTCTACTTGTCCTACGTTTTTATGTTCCTTTGGCTCTTCCTTTTAAATTCATCAAACTCCATTTTCCCTTTATTAGCTCACAATGTTTATATAAGTAGCAATTACACATGCACCATGACTTATTAGCTCTTTTACTGTTTCTCAAGCAATGCTGAGACCTTAAATTTATTTTATTACTTTTTCCTCCTCCTTTTGTTTTTAATGCATTCTAATTTTTTATATATTTCATTATTACTCTTATGTGCAGTTAGATTTTATTTAGATTTATTCACTTATTTATCCTTTCTGTTCTATTTAATTCCTTTGTAAAGTCCTTATTTTCATCTATGATAATTTTCCTTCTGCCTGCAGGTCTCTCTTCATCATTTAATTCAGTTGGTTCCGATGAGAACATATTCTCTAAATTTTGTTTGTTTGAAGATTTCCCTATTTCATCTTCCAAACACATTTTCTCTGCCTCTAGAATTCTCAGTGGGCAGTTATTTTCTTTAGCACTTTCCATTATTTTCTAGTATTAATCTTTTTTGTTGAGAAGTGAGCTGTAATCGTAATCTCCTGCATTGTTCAAAGGTCAGCTGCTGTTGTCTTTCCTCTGGTTCCTTCTAAGATGCTCTGTTTTTCTTTGCCATTTGTGAGTTGTACTGTGGTGGTGTTAGATATGGTTTCTTTATATTTACTCTTGTTGCATTGTTTAGTGCTTGTTGAATTTATGGCTTGGTATATTCTTTTCAGTTTTGAGAACTCTCAACTATTATTTCTAAATATTGCTTTCACCCCAGTCTCTCTCTTCTTTTCCCTTTGGACTCCAATTTAAACATATGATAAAAATGTTTACTGTGGCCCATATGTTTCAAATGCTCTTTTCTATACTTTTTTATCCTTTTTGTTTTCCATGTTTAGCCTTAATTTTTTTACTGTTACTCTGTCTTCCAGTTAATTTATCTTTCTTCACCTATGTTACGTCCACTACTGAGTTTTAATTTTAGTATAATTTTGAATTCTGTCAATTCCGCTTCAATCCGTTTCTAGTTGTCTAGTTAAATTTTCTACCTTGTCATCTATTTTTCTGAACTTGGTAATATTTATCCAAATATATTTGAACTTTAATATTTAGGTCATCCATGATTCTGGTTCTGTTTTTCATTCTGATTCTCCTTTTCTTGGTTGTCTTGGTGGTTCTTCAATGAATACCAGACTTGGGATATGACAAGTTGTAGAGAATCTGAATGACATTACAGTTGAGCTTTGAACAACCTGGATTTAGATTGCACAGATCCACTTCTATATGGATTTTTTCCCAATAACTGCAGCACTACATCATCTCTGGTTGGTTGAACCTCAGATGCAGAACCATAGATGGGAAGGGCTGCCTATAAAGTGATGTGTGAATTTTTGACTGCATAGGGAGTCAGTGTCTCTAACTCCTGCATTGTTCAATGGTCAACTGTACCTTTTTCAAGAGAGAATTTCCTACTCCCAAGTAAGGAGCAGAAGGAAAGATCACCTCATTGATCTTCAGTCCTTGCACCAACATCATACTCATCTTCCTTCTTTATAGATGTTTCCTTTAATGTAGCTGTTTCATCAACCTTCCTAACACACGTTCATATGGACACAGAGACACATACACATACATATAGAAACTTCCAGTGTCCTAATTCATGTCATTAGCTTTCCACTGGGCCACTATTCTTTGGTGGGTTCTGAACCTCAGTTTTATCTCCTCAGCATTATAATAAGACTTCTGAGTCTTTGCTTTGACTTCAGTTAGCTTTTGTTTGACTTCTTAGCATCTTGCCTTGTCTCCCTACATGGAAAATGTGATACGTCAAGGGACCACTGTTGCTGAATTGAGCTCGAGTCTCTGAATCTTTCCTGTCTCTGGGATTTTGACCCTTAAAATTCTAGCTGCCTTGTTATTTCTAAATTCTCACTTTGCTCTCTCCTCAGTCCTATGACATTGTCCTAAGATCTACTGGCTTTCCTGCCTCTTAGGAGCCACATTTGGTTTCTCAGACTTTTGATTTTCATCAATAGTTTCTACATGACTGGGCTAGAAAAGCATGCGCAGAATGCTATTCTCACTTGAGTACTTTTCTATGGCATGGCTGCCTCATTAGCTTTATAACGTGAATGTGAAGTCTCAGTCGTGTCCAACTCTTTGCGACCCGCCAGGCTCCTCGAGCCATCAGGGAATCCTGGCTTTATAATGCTCACAGTCAAATGTTGCATATGATTTATCTGACCTTCCTAGTATGTGTTCCTCAGGTAAACTGATATAGTTGGAAGCAGAAGTCCTTACCTACTATTGGAAACTTCTGTTTTATTTTTCTATGAATTCTTTGATTTATTTTACTTTGTCGCATCTTCCATCCCTTTTTCCTACCCCAAATTCCCATTCCCCCAGTTAATTTTAAAATTAAAAATTATAATTAAGCTAATATGTTAATTTTCAAGGAATTAATTTTGCTTTGAAGGAGAACACAGGTTGGTGAATGGAATATGGAAAATGTTTTAAGACCTTTTTCGTTTCTAAGAGTAGTAACCAGCCATCTGCACCACGATAAATTAGTCAACTATGTAAGGAAGCTCTCATTATAAAATCAGCATTACTCAATAACAATTTAAAAATTGCTTCACTTTCTTACTCATGTCACCAATTTCCAGATGTTCAATAGGAGCTTAAAATCATGAGATAGGACATGGAAAATGGCCTATCTTAGTAACTATAATTATTGGGAAAATGAAATTATAAATAAGGATTTGCTATGAATATATTCAAACCTTTTGTTCCTAACCATCTTCCAGAAGAAGGTTCAAAAGTTTCACATAGAAACACCTCTTGATAAGTAAGAAACAGTAAAATTGTTCATAATAGTTCTTCTCTGATCCCATTATGTGATTCTCAGGTTCACAAAAAATTATTTTTATATGAACTTCACAAATGTTATTTTTACTATTAAATCAGTGGCCCCACACTTCTGAAACATGTGGCAAAATAGTTGAAATTGGAAAAATTTTCCAAAACCCAGGGCATATGACATACGTACCTATAGAACGCAATATTTCTGTCTAGTTCTGTGGTAGACTTTTTCATACCTGCCAGTCTAATTTGACTATTGTTTTTACAGTGCATTAGTGGAAATTAAATGGTAAATTCAGTCAAAGAGTCATTTCATACATCAAAAAGAAAAATCAGTCAACACAACTGTCTGACTGAAATAAATGAAGGAAACAATTCAAGGCAAACAATTGTGCCAGTAAACTTGTATATAAATGCAGTAGTGGCATCATGTGCAGAATTAATCTTTCCCCACTCTTTACTGGAGAACACTCTGCCAGCCAATTCAGTCAACTCAGATAATCCTGAATTTTAATATTCCATTTTCATTTATTCTCAGTTAATGGTGACTGCCCTTCCTTCTCCTTCATCTGTCAATCAGTGGAGAATGTCAGAGCAGGAGAATAGTAATATTGGCATACTGTAATGTCCTGCCCTGAATTCCACAGCTTCAAAATTCTTAAGCTAACTCAATGATCTTAAAGAGTCTGGTGCAGAAAGAATATCTAAATTAAATTAAAGACCGTTGACTGGCCTTCTAGCACTAACATCCCTTATTTCTGGTTCTAATATATCACAAAATACTCAAGAGGAAATTTTTGAGTGTTTAGCAGAATTATGTGGAGAAGGCAATGGCACCCCACTCTAGTACTCTTGCCTGGAAAAATCCCATGGACGGAGGATCCTGTAGGCTGTAGTCCATGAGGTCGCTAAGAGTTGGACACAACTGAGCGACTTCACTTTCCACTTCCATGCACCGGAGAAGGAAATGGCAACCCACTCCAGTGTTCTTGCCTAGAGAATCCCAGGGACAGAGGAGCCTGGTAGGAGACCATCTATGGGGTCGCACAGAGTCGGACATGACTGATGCAACTTAGCAGTAGCAGCAGCAGCAGCAGAATTATGGCTCCAAGGCAGGCACATTGAAAAGAAACATTGTCATCTATGATTGGCTTTAAAGTTGACTTGTCTTTTACTCATAAACCAGATTCAGTGTGAATTCAGTTCTGCTGAACGTTAGAGAATCTTTCGGAGGGGTGTGCCAATTGTTTTGAATATTTTTGCACTCTAACTTTTAAAGCAAGGTTGTTTTTCAAAGAGTTTAAGGGTTACTTGATACTATAAAGATTATTTGTATTTTTGAGTTGCCAGTTCTCTAGAACAAATTTGTGTGCTTGAAGTTCTTAACTGTGGTACATAGATAGCATGTGGAAAGCAAGCAAAATCGATGGTTTTTCTGCTTTGAGAGAATTCTGCCTATCTTTGTAAGTAACAGGACTCATTCCTCATGACGTAATGTTCAGAAAGGAAGGACAGGTAGTTTTCTTAGTTTAAGCTTATGACACTGAAGAGGACTCTAAGAATAGCTTTATAAAGAGGATCTGCATAAAACAGAAGTAACTCTAGGAAACATAGTATGTATTTTCTGATGGACTCTTATTTTTGTGGTGGTGAAAAGAGGATATGGCAAAGAAGTGACACTAATATTGGCATGTTACATCAGGCTGTTTCATGGGATGCAGGGCTAACACGTGGGCCAATAAAAGCACTTGAGAAAGAGTCAGCTCTCAATCATCCATCACCGAGTTTGTAGAGGATACTTATGCTTCTCTTCTTCTTTCCTTTAGGCCATTTTACTTTTCTCAGCATATTTGAAAGAAGGCAAGGTGAAAAAGAGTGGGTTAACTGTCAAATCAATCTGATTTTCTATTTTATAGTACCTCTCACAGTTTGAGAACAGATAGAGAGCTTTAGAATAATGGGAAAAAAGAGTCTCTTGGATCAGTAATAGACTCTCGTGATCATTGGTCAATCTTGTGCTCGTTTAGGAAGCTAAATAGCAATTGAATGTGCCAACTTCTAATTCAGTAACTAATTCAGTGCTCGCTTAGATAATACACCTAGGTAAGGAAAAAAATTATTTTTATTTGCCTTGTCAGAGCATTAATGGATGTTAGGGGGAATCTGTGTTTATCTATCTATCCATCTAGATATAGATACATATTTTGGATTTGCTAGATATATTCTTCCCATACGTGTTTCCCCTCAAATCTGTTCCTTCTCCCTTTCTTGCTCTTCTGACCCCTAGAAGTTACATATACAAGGACCCACTGTTAACATGTTTAGATTTAATGAGAATCCTTGATATGTAGTTGAGGAACAGGACGAAGGGAGAAACCAAAGTCTTTTTCTGTCTCTATCTTGATCTTGCTGGTATCTCTGGCAGGAATGTCTTCAGCTCTGTGACCCCTGGTCCTAAAAAGCCTGTCAGCCAGGTGACCATAGATGCTGTCTTGATTCTTGGTGATATCACCTTCTTCCTTTGACCTCCAGCCTAAGAAAATAGCAGTCTTCTGCTGGTAATAATCTCTGGATTGTCACACATCCCTTGTTTGGTCTCACAGCTCTTCCATGACTGGTATAACCAATTCTCTGTACTTAATTCCCTTTATTCTTGCTTGTAAAATGGTTCTCTTTCCTTGGTTAGACCCTGGGATACAATGATAGGGCAGTTTTTCTCATGACTAACTCACTAATCAGTGAGGATCAACAAATTCCCAGTAACATTAAGGCCTAATTTTACTAACTCATTAGCTGCATTTGACTAACTGGAATATCTGCGCCATCCATAGAGTAGCTTTAAGGTAGCATGACTTGGGGGGTCTTGAGAAAGGTTGTAGGACCTTTATACCAACTTCATAAATTCTCCTCCCAGTGTCACATGTATAATGATTTCTTAGTCTCACAAACTCTGAGAGCTAGAGGGGGAATTATAACTATGCAGCATAATTTCTGGAATCAGATGCAAACATTTAAAACATCAATCACACCTGTTTTTTCTATGACAATATAAATATTTCAAATATTTGGCCTATATGAAACCTAGTAATAAATGCAATTTATGATCAACGTCCCTATGAGAAATGCCTACTACCACATTTAATTTTTACTAACAAGGCACCTTCCCCATGCAATAACAAATATGAATCATTACACAATACTAGGAGTACAAGTAATATCAGATTTTTTCATATAAATAACATTTATTTTGGATCCAGACACAAACCACCAAGTTGGGCAAATGTACAGTATCATCTAATAGTGGGAAACCCTTCCATTATTTTGTAGAAGAGATCGGAGGCTTCTTCTATACCAGAACAAGTGAAGAGAGACTTGGTCCTCATTTGCAAAGGTCATGCCTGCCAATACTTTTTGATCAGACCAGGAATGATCCCTTTGAAGGTCGAGGGGATTTCAGAATATCATGATTTAAAATCCACTCCACAGACACAGCACATTTAGAAATCCTGTCATACATGGGTGCCATGTTCAATTTCTAACCACTTTCCTCTTCTTCATCCTCACTTACCTCACAGTAACTTAGGATCAGATCATCCTTGTTAGACCTTGACACTCACTTTGTCAACCCACTGATATGCCAGTTTCATAACTGACTCTCTGTAAAACTGAGGCCCCAGTTGTAGTGTTTGCCAATTTCCGTACTGTGACTGCTCCCACTGCGGTCAGTTTCACATTACCAACATGATGTCAGTGAAGGCAGAGTTAGGCACAGATTTTTTAAATTATTTCCACCATACAAATTTAAGACATATAAATAACCTCAAGAAAGAGCATAGATTATAATAAAATGCAGTATAGTACTTAGGAAGTGATGAGTTTTGAATATCCATTAGTATTGTTTTTAATAAAATTAATTTCACAGTAAGTTTATATCATTTAAATTTTAATGATGATTGTATTTAACAACACAAAATTCCTGAAAAAGATAAGTGGTTCTGGCAAGAGAATATGAGCTATCTATAGTACACTATCATTTGTCTTTCTCAGATTCTCAGAGGGGAATTCTTCAGGCAGTAATACTGGAGTGGGTAGCCATTCCCTTCTCCAGGGGATCTTCTGAACGCTGGGATTGAACCCGGTCTCTTGCATTGCAGGCAGATTCTTTACCCTCTGAGCTACCAGGGAAGCCTTTGGGTGTCCTCAATCTCCAGACACAAAGAGCCATTGTAAGAACTGTCAGCATCATGGTCCGTGGTCCTGGGTATGTCTGCTTTGAAAGAAGTGTGAAGAGAATCCTATTTACTATTCACCTTGTTATATGGAGGATTGAGACCTAGAACTGTGGGGCTGACTGTGCCTCTGGAGAGAAGGGAATTAGGGTTGGAGTATTGTAGGGAAGCTCAGTTTTGTTTTTGTGAGTATAGAGCTGCTGCTGCTAAGTCACTTCAGTCGTGTCCGACTCTGTGCGGCCCCAGAGATGGCAGCCCACCAGACTCCCCAGTCCCTGGGATTCTCCGGGCAAGAACACTGGAGTGGGTTGCCATTTCCTTCTCCAGTGCACGAAAGTGAAAAGTGAAAGTGAAGTCGCTCAGTCGTGTCCGACTGTTCGTGACCCCATGGACTGCAGCCTCCCAGGCTCCCCCATCCATGGGATTTTCTAGGCAAGAGTATTGGAGCGGGGTGCCATTGCCTCCTCCGGAGTATGGAGCAGTAAAACACAACAGGAGCACTGATTTATCAGTAGACTATTTGGCTACATAAAATTTTGAATCAATCACCCTACTCTGAGAAATGTTCCTGCTGCCCCCACTGTTTTAGGATATCACAGAGGGCTCACTTACAGTGCTCCCTGATGAATGTAGACACCAGGTGCCATAGGGGGCTCCCCAGGTGGCACCAGTGGTAAAGGACCTGCCTGCCAAAGCAGGAGACATAAGAGGCACAGGTTTGATCCCTGGGTTGGGAAGATCCCCTTAGGAGGAAGTGGCAACCCACTCCAGTATTTTTGCCTAGAGAATTCCATGGACAGAGGAGCCTGACAGGTTACAGTCCTTGGGGCTGCAAAGAGTCATACATGACGGAAACGACTTAGCATGCATGCAGCTACCAGCTGCCCTTTTCATGACAGAGCAGTCTTGGCTCGCACATTCTCTAGTACCCACCAATTCTGCTGTTACCTAGTACCTTTTCAGTTCTACGGGCTTGGAGATCATCTTCAGAGTTACTTCTTTTCTTTCTGTTGTGCTTGGTGAAAGATGTCTAGAGCCAAGTTGCCTAGCTCTGGAATAGCAGATTTCACGGGACAGCTGCTTTGGTTTCACATTTAGTCCTTCTGTTTTGTGAGACTAGATCCTAGGGTGGCTGAATCCAGACCATTTTGTAAAATAGTCACTCATCTGTACCGGTAAGCCACTTCTCTCTGATGATAATGATGTTGCTTGACTTAGTCTTCCTTTAGGACATGTCTTTCTTAGCAGCTCTATGTAACATCTTGAAAGTCTGGTTCTATCATCTATCCCAGAATATTCAGTTGCCATATATGCCTATGTATGTCTTAATCCTAACTGTAGAACTGTTTCAACCTTTTTCCCAAGAAATTCTTGTATTTCTATTTTAAAATGTGATGCAGAAAGATACTTGGAAGTGTGACCTTCCTGTGATGCTTAATCTTATGTGTCAACTTGACTGGGCCATGGAGTGCCCAGGTATTTGGTTAAACATTATTCTTGGTTCTGTATTCTGAATGTCTGTCTCCCCAAAATTCATATGTGGAAATTCTAATGCTCCAAGAATGATAGTATTAAGAGTTAGGGGTCTAAGGAGGTGACTTAAGAGTCATGAAATGAATTGTTATGAATGAGTTTTCTTATAAAAGAGGCCCCACAGAGATCCCTTATGTTTCCTGCTATGTGAGGATACAGTAAGAAGTCTATAATCCAGAAAAAGTCAGCAGCCAACCATGTTATCACTCTGATGTACAATGAAATGAAAATTGATGTACAATTTTCAGAACTGTGAGAAAGTTATGTTATTTATAAGTTGTCCAATTTATAGGATTTTGTTATAGCAGCCCAAGTGGATTAAGACACTAAATATTTCCTCGAGTGTTTTTGGATGAGATTAAAATTTAAATCTGCATATTGAGTCAGATTGCCCACCCATAGTGTGGGTGGGCCTCATCTAATCATTTGAATGCCTAAATAAAACAGAAAAGCTGACCTTCCCCTGTGAAGAGGGAATTCTGCCAACTTGTGTCCTTTAAACTGGGACGCTGACTTTGCTCCTACCTTTAGACTCAAACTAAAACATTAGCTCTTCCTGACCTCAAGCTTGCTAGTTTTTTTTTTTTAATTTTTATTTAATTTATTTTTTAATTGTTTATTTTACTTTACAATATTGTATTGATTTTGCCATACATTGATTTGAATCCACCATGAGTGTACACGTGTTCCCCATCCTGAACCCTTTTCCCACCTCCCTCCCCATCCCATCCCTCTGGGTTACCCCACTGCACCAGCCCCAAGCACCCTGTATCATGCATCAAACCTGGACTGGCAATTCATTCCACATATGATAATACACATGTTTCAATGCCATTCTCCCAAATCATCCCACCTTCGAAGCCTGCTAGTTTTTAGAATGGAACAACATCATTGGCTTTCCTGATTCCCAGGATTGTGGACTTAGACTTGAGTCTTCAGCTTGCTTACCACCTTGTAAATATTGAGACTTCTGCATCTCTATAATCCTGGGAGCTAATTCACTGTAATGAATGTGTTTGTATATAAACGTATACATATATTGTTATAAACACATATATACATATTTGTTTATGCCTTATTGGTCCCATTTCTCTTGAGAACTGTAATACATTGCCTGATATTCTTAATTTTGACTCTTGACCTCAGCACTCGACTATGGAACATGGTATAATAATTTTTTATTTAACAGTCATTTCCTTATTGAATACATTTTTAAATTAGAAAGAAAGATATTTTCTTTATATTTGTAGCAATACAAAATTTCCTTTTTTTAATAGATGTAGATCCCAATGATTCTTTCAGTTAGCTGATTTAGTATTGATGAAAATGATGGATAATATTTTTAAACCATATTCCAACTACATAATCATAAACCTTTACACTTAATTAATCATAGTTTACATGTTTGGAAAATTAAATCACTCTTAAGGAGCCTAAGTAGTTATTTATGTATACTATACAAAATTACAGAGGCAGAAATTTGTTGATACTCCTTTTACGGTTCTTTGGAATTTCCAAAATATTTTATAAGGTTTAGGTTACTTTGAAGTAGGATTAGCATTTATAAGTAAGTAATCAAAGTTGAAAGAAGGAGCACCAAACTAAAAGTCAAGTCTCTTAAAAACTAACCTTGACTCTGACAATGATTAGCTGTTTAACTAGTTCACATCAGTGGATCTCACTTTCATTATGTTCAAGTACTGGTATTAACCAGATAATATCTATGCTTTTAGTATTATTTCATCTATAGGCAACAGTGTAAGATAAGTTTCTTTGTTCTGACTCATCTAAACTCATCTTACTGACTTGGGTTTTTCTCATCCTTCTTCTATGACCACAGAATGACTCCCTCCTCTGGCCAGACTGCACTAGGGAAAAATAAATCTGATACTCATTTGTCATAAGTTTAAATAATTTAAAAGGGATTCAAGTGTTATTGACTCTCTGTTGCTACATTTGTTTTGCATTTTAACAAGACCAACATTTTGAGCTAAATGAATGAAACTCAAAAGTGGAATTTCAGATGACAGTATAGTTTGGGACATAGGCGTTTTCTTAGCCATTTGAATAAGTTTCAGGGTGATTGTCTATTTCGCTTACCTATAATATTGAGAGAAGAATGTACAAGTCAGCATTGGCCAAGAGGCAGAGGAACTGCTGCTAACCATACTTCATTAATTTTTAATCAAGTGTTATGTACTAGACATTTTGCTGGTTCATAGGTATGTAGGGTTAGTGAAGATGGTGCATAGAGCTTATTAACTACTTGTACTTACTTGTAACCATGAAATCTACAAACTTAGAGAAATATTGAAGACCCCAGGCCCACAATGCCCTTCATTGCATAACAGTCTTCTATTCTTACTTGATAGAGTTTGAAACACTGTTAAAAGCTGGAGGAAAGATTAGAACAATTCTTCATATCTTACATCAGCCCTGAAATAACCTCCACACTTTCTCGTGTGTCTTTCCTGTTTTTTTTTTTTTTTTCTCCTTTTTTGCTTTATGGAAGAAAGGTCACTGAAACCAGTAAACTATTACTGAGACAGAGACAAGTGAAAAAATAGTATCAACACATTTTGATAATTGATCCCTGAAATTGTACAAATAGTATGAGGTAATTATATAATTAAGTTGTAAAATTATATAAACTTGTGAGATTGAGTTTAATTGAAAATAGTGTTACTGAAAATGATTAAGTACCAGTTAGCAATATTTATTTGACCCAAATATTCAGTCACAAGCTGGACACTAATAGTAATGTTCAAATTTATAATCAACAGTAAATACATAGACTAGAAAAAGTTCTTTTATAGGACTTCTATAGCCTCCTAAATTAATTCACCAAAGCTCAAATACTGTCCTTTATAACATTGGAAATGAAAGCTTTACTTTTTAATGGGAAATCTGCATCTCATTGTAAAAATGGAACCCTTCATTCCTGGTCTATACATATTTTCAGAAGCAATAGTTTTTGGATTGCCAGATACTTAGCATAAAGACAGTCTTGAAAATTCATTTCAGGCATGAGGCACCTATATATGTATAGAAACAGGACTATTAAAATGAAATAACCACTTCCTGGGACCAAAAGTTTCTAATGATGAAAACTCTTCAAAGTGATACCTTTTGCCTTATGTTTTGCAATCCTAAGCCTGCAAGTACAAAAAAAATTGAAGAATGAGAAATAGATACAATTTATGAGTATTATTGATATAACTGCAGTTCCTGGTACTACTTGGGTCAACTATCAAGGAGCAGGGAGAATTTCAGCAGTAAAACTGTCTTTTCAGATTTATCAAATTTTTTCTTAAACTTGATCATTGGCATATCCTACGCGCAAACATTGTTACATTTTTACTTGTGACATTTTCCTGCTTTGCTAAGGAGTAAAGTATATATTAGACTGGTAATATAGAGCCTCAAGTTCTGGTCCCAAGTTTGTGATTTGGAATAAGTCCTGTATCTTATATAAGCCTTCTGTTGTAAAAGTAAAACTTTCATTTCCAAAGTTTTAGAGAACAATATTTAACAGTGGGTTTAAGTTTATGAAGATTTTTTAAAAGTCCTATATAAGAATTCCCTCTAGTTTTGATTATATTGACATTTGATGATAAATTTAGAAGGTGGATCATGACCCCAGTTACCAGTGCTGGGTACTTTCTACAACACCAAGATATCGCTCACCTTAAAAATCAAAAAAGTAAAGTGTGTTCAATTCAGATTGGTATGACCTGACACCTTGGTGTTGAGACTTAGGCTAACTAACATTTGTGAATGAATGTAAGCTGTGTCTCAGAAGTGCGAGTAGATCCGTTGGTATTTAGCTTGAGTTTAAAGTCAACAAGTTGGAATATATATTTCAGGAAGTCACATGCGTCTGTAGATCAAATGATCCTGGCGTTTCTATGACTTTGTTGTGAAATGCCTAGCTGATAGAGCCTCAGAAATTATCTGTACTTTGTGTAGGAGAATATAAGGACAATGTGGCGGATGTGGCTGATGGACTAATGATAAGTCATACTTTCCTGAGAGTGTGTGCAGAGAGATGGGGCCGTGTGGCTACTTCCCTCCAAAATGAATGTAAATGAGAAAAACACATACATCTTCAGGGACAAAGCAGTTAAGAATAGATGTACCTTTCCTAAGGTGTCTTTTATTCAAATAAAAAGAGAGTGGATCCCAAAGACTGAGCCAGGGACAGGATTCCTGAAGGCCATTAAATGAGAAAACCCCAACTGGACATTCAAGTGTCAGAAATAATATCTGTTGTGTGAAGCCACTAAACTATGGAGAGTTGCTGGCCATATTGAATTATTACCAAACTTTCCTAATACAGAATTTGATTTTTTTTTTTTTTTTTGCAAATGATAGCACTAACTCAAAGATATTTAAGGGCTAAGGAAAAATGATACCATCAATTTGTTTGCAGTCTCTCAGTTTATATGGTTTGCATTTATGTTTTTTTCCTGTTTATGCTATTTGTCCCTACTGAGTAGTTGAGGGGCACAAATTCATAAAAAAGTTACTGGAGAAACCAAGGTTTAGGAAACTTCCCTTAGAACACATTGCTAGCTGAGTGTCACAGTGCAGTGGAGATTTGTAACTCAGGCAAATGGATCCAAAGCCCACACTTTTCCAATGTTCTTCTGCCTGAAAAAGCCTACAGTTAGTTACACCAAGATATCCATGGTGGTACAGATGCAGTCTTAAGGTCCAGCCATGTTCTTCCTTTGCAAGTTTTATTGAAGTATATTCTGTGTAGAGGAAAGTACAAATATCATAAATGTTTCACTTTAAAGATGGTGACAAATAAACCGCAACCATGTGCCCATCATGCAGATAAAGACAGAGTCCTCCGTACTCCCTATACTAATTCCTTTCAACAGTGGACTGTTCCTAGCCTCTTTTAACCTATAGACTGGCTTGACTGCATTGCATCTTATATAAATTTGATAATATAGTATGTATTCTTTTGTGGCTGGTTCTTTTTTTTTTTTTTTTTTTTTTGCTACTTAGTGTATTTAAGAAAGTCTCACTGTTGGGTGAAGTGAAGATGATTCTTTTTCATTGCTGTGTGTTATTTTCTTGTGTGTGTAAATCACAATCTATTAATCCATTCTACTACTCCTGGGTAGTTTTCATTTTGGGCTTATTAGAAATAATCATACTCAGTGAGTCCCACATTTTCCCAAAAGAGCACACAAATGACAAAACCAAAGGGCACAGTGTTTCATGCTTGCCGTCTTCCCCTATTTTGCAGTCCTTCACATTTCACTGGACTTATTCTTAAAGGAAAGGAAACAAGTAGAGGACACTTGGCATCCATCTTCTATCTGGATTACACTGTGTGTTTTAGTATTTTTATTACTTGGATACTGTATAGGTCTACCTTTTTAAATATGCTAAATGTAGGAAGTCTAATGTTAATTTATTTTTTATATAAATTACACACAAATTAATAAACATTTCAAAGTTGAAAATATCAACTTAGTATAGAGAAAAGATCATTGGACTTTGAATTCTGGAAAAGTAGATTTAATTTCTATCTCAGGGACTTTATTTCAAAAAACCATCTTCAAGACTAAAATTTGCAATATGTATGATGGAGTTATATTCCTGCTGCAAAAACTTTTTATTGTGTAGATGTTACATTTGCGAAGGCTCAGACGGTAAAGTGTAAAGCGTCTGCCTGCAATGCGGGAGACCCGGGTTCGATTCCTGGGTCGGGAAGATCCCTTGGAGAAGGAAATGGCAATCCACTCCAGCACTCTTGCCTGGAAAATCCCATGGCTGGAGGAGCCTGATAGGCTACAGTCAGACACGACTGAGCGACTTCACTTTCACTTTGGTAACCCTAAGGGCAGTACACAAATATTGGTCATTATTAGGGATAAACTTGCAAAGCAAGTGGGTGCTAAGTCTGAGTGTTCATAATAGCTAAAACAAATCTAGGGTCGAATCTGTTGAGATTTTCTTCATTTAATTTTCTTTTCTCTCTCTCTCTCTCTGTGTGTGAATGTACTTTTAGGTCTACTTTTATTTACTTAGACAACAAGAGAGTGAAGGAAAAAGAGAGAGGGGAAAGCTATCCAGGAAAAATTAAGCTTAAAATTCTTGCCAAGAACTAGACAGGCTCCCCACAGAGTGAGGTGTTACGGTTATGGATATCCATTGCCCCCTCTCTGGGGACTCATAAACTGGCTAGATGTCCTCCAGTTCCTACCCTGGACATTAAGCAGCTCAGGTGCATTGTCAGCATGTGATTGTACCCTCCCCAAGGGATCTGCACCCACTCCTAATCTCCCTGCTACAACAGAAGTGCACTGCAATCAAAGACAAATTTGTAGGTCAATGAGTTGGAAACTGGTTGTCTTTAACTTTCTGATTTTTAAATACGTTTTGTACAAATTGGTTCCAAGGAAAAATAGGATGGGATGGTGAAAAATAAGAGCTGCCACCTTGCATTAATATTCACAATATTGTCTACTTACTTTTGGTTTCTGGATTAATGTAGCTCTGACTTGGCTCCTGTCTCTGTCAATAATAAAAAGATAATAAAATGGATAAATGGAAACCAGAGAATTTGCAAGCTGCATGATAAGTGTGATTTTTCATGTTAAAAAAAAAAATGTTCATCTGGGAACAAACTAACTTAAAGGTTTTAAAACCCAATTTCAGCTTAGCGGCTGGGGTTTGTTTGAAATCTTAACCACTGACTGAGGTGTGAAACTTACATTTGATACAGTAAATCTTGTTGACTGTTATTTTAAGGGACTGAAATGTGCTTTTATTGCAAAATTGTCTCAAATAAAAAATACATTTTTACAATGTCACTCTGTCATAAACTTTCATGTCAGGTTTTGGCTCCACAATGCATGCAGGGGAAGCATTATACAGAAATAAGAAGGAGGCATGCATAATAACTTGTTTTATTTTCCATTGTAAGAAATAGAGATGGTCTCATACCATTCTTGTTATCAAAATACTAAATATTACATACTTGATCAGAAATGATCAGTAAGCATATCTCAAGTCATAAGACTATTGCTTATTGTTGCAGAATTGTTTTCTTGGTTGGATATACTATAATGCCATATATATAAGAAGTTCTGTGAAATGTGTTTATAATTTTTCACTTAACATAGCTCCTGAAATAATTATTAAAAACTCCAGGCCAAAATTCTACAGGAGAGGGGAGCTTGATTTATATGATTCTCACACTAACATTTCAAAACTTGAGTTTTCTCAAAAAAGGTTTTTGACAAATTGTGTTGTAATTAATTAAGTTGTAGATTTCTCACTATGATAAGTACTATGATTTCAAGTTTAAAAGTAGTTAAAAAGATTCCATTTGTATGAATAAAATGTCTACTCATGTCTGTGTTTGAGAATGTAAGGATACACATTTGAAGTGACATTGATAGCACAACCATTGGCATATTATGTTAAGTGTCAATAGATATCAATGATAGGAAAGAAACTGGCCAGCAATTTTTGTCTCAGGGCCATTTCTTTTTAGAATGTATTGTTTGTTTAGTGACTTTAGAAATCTGGGCACACATTAAAACTATTAAAAAATAAAATAATGATGGTGGGAAAAATAATTCCAAGACATTGCTCACATGTTTCAAAAACACCAAAATAACATAATTCTCCAAGAGAAGTCCCCTGCCCTTAGACTTAGGCTCGTAGGGCTTCATTGTATTTATATGTAGGCACACCTCAGAGATTCTGGAGGTTCAGTTTTAGACCATTGCAGTAAAGCGAATATGATAAAGTGAGTCACATGAATTCTTTTGGTGTCTTGAATGCACAGAAAAGTTATGCTTACACTATACTGTAGTCTAGTGTGCAATAGGATTATGTCTAAAAAAGTACCTACCTCAATAGAAAATACTTTATTGCTAAAAAATGCTAACCATCATTTGACAACACAGGGTTGCCACAAACCTTCAATATGTAAAAACCACAATGTATGTGAAGCTTGATAAGCTAAGCACAATCAAATGAGGTATGCTTGTATGTGTATATTCACAAATAAAGAGCGTTGTTCATATTGTTCCTTCCCTTACACTGCCACTAGAAAATGCTCTTGCTGCCGCTGCTAGGTCACTTCAGTCGTGTCCACCTCTGTGCGACCGCATAGACGGCAGCCCACCAGGTTCCCCCGTCCCTGGGATTCTCTAGGCAAGAACACTGGAGTGGGTTGCCATTTCCTTCTCCAATGCACGGGGTAATTCAAACAGGATAACCAATGTTAAAGTGCTTTTCAAGCTTAAAATAAAATCTCTGACTCTTGTGCCAACCCCTGAGTTTGGTATACTCTTTACATTTATGAATCTGTTGACTTTTAGAATGACTTTTGTGATTTCAGCTCAAGTCTCAAGTGAGTTGTAATCTCCACTTGATATGTGGGTGTTTAGTGCTTGCTTGAAAGTCCCTTGGGCTGCAAGGAGATCCAACCAGTCCATTCTGAGGGAGATCAGCCCTGGGTGTTCTTTGGAGGGAATGATGCTAAAGCTGAAAGTCCAGTACTTTGGTCACCTCATGCGAAGAGTTGACTCATTGGAAAAGACTCTGATGCTGGGAGGGATTGAGGGCAGGAGGAGAAGGGGACGACAGAGGATGAGATGGCTGGATGGCATCACTGACTCGATGGACGTGAGTCTGAGTGAACTCCGGGAGATGGTGATGGACAGGGAGGCCTGGCATGCTGGGATTCATGGGGTCGCAAAGAGTAGGACACGACTGAGCGGCTGAACTGAACTGAATGCTTCCTTGGTGGCTCAGTGGTGAAGAATCCATCTGTAATGCAGGAGACATGGCAGGAGCTGAGGGTTCAGTCCCTGGGTTGGGAAGGTCTCCTGGAGAAGCAAATGACAACCCAATCCAGAATTCTTGCCGGAAATATCCCATGGACAGAGGAAGCTGGTGGGGTCACGAAACAATTCAGTATGACTTAGGGACTAAATAGCATCAACAGCAACAGAGGCCAACTTGCTGTGTTTTTTCTTAATTACCGTTCATAACATTTCTGACACCAGATGTCTGGGATTTTTCCCACGCTGATTCTCCCAACTTGATATCCTTTATTCAATTCTGACACTAACCAGAGGTAGCATAGAGCCTACTGGTTAAGGGTTCAGTCCTATAAGACTGCCCCTCCCTCAACCCCTAACTTCAGATACTAATCACTAGTAGTAGGTCTTCAGGTTACCTAAAATTTCTCACCGACTTGGCTGCAAATTGGAGGTTCCCACAGTACCATCCCTGGTTTCAGTAATTTGATAGAGCAGCTCATAGAGCTCAGGAAAACAGTTCACTTCTTTTATATTTTATAAAGGATACAAATGAAAAGCTGGATGAAGAGATACATAGGATGAGGTCTGGAAAGATCTTGAGTGTAAGAGTCTACCTTTTATAATTAAAATGCACTCTCCTCCAGGCACGTAGATGTGTTTACTAATGGGGAAATCCTCTGAACCCAGTACTGATAGGGTTTTTCTGGAGGCTTCATCATGTTAGCATGATCACAAACTGCACTTTCAACCTTTTCCCCCTCCTGGAGAATAGGAGATGGGACCACAAGTCCCAGGCTTCTGCTCACAGCTTGATCTTTCTGGTGACCATCCTCCACCCAAGAGCAATCTCATTAGAACAGAAAGATATTCCTATCACCTAGGAAATCACAAAGAACTTAAGAGCTCTGTGTCAGATGGTCCCATCACTCAGTAAATTAACAAAAGTCTCAAGAGCTTTGTGTCTCTATCTCCAAGTTCAAGAGTTCTGTGTCAGGCACTGGGGGCCTGACCAATATATATACATATATATAATATTTGTCTCTTATTTTACAGAGGGTCTACACTGCTGAAGAATGAGACAGGCTTTTATCTAGGCTTCCATGATAAACTCAGGGCACTGAGTTTTCTATCATATTAAAAATTCTAAGGAGATACTAGCATCATTAAAATATTGTTTAATTATACCTTTTATTAAGTTTTAATGTGTTTACCGACTGCTGTTGGATTGTTAATAAATAATCTTTCCAACAAGAATTTTATGATCAAGAGATACTAAATAGAAAAGCTCTTTAGATTTATCCATGTTATGATTTTGAAAAGTAGTAAAGTTAGGCATTTCTGAAGTCAGAAAACCAGTAAGAATAAGCTGCTGAATTCAAGTTAGTAAAAATATTGAGACATTTCTTATCTGTATGAACAGCAAGAATCTGAAAGCATGATTCCAGCAAATACACTCTTTGAGAATCAGACCATATGTCACTAGAATTCTTAATAATTTAAGGTGAACTAGAAAATAAGACCAGAAAGATTTCATTTACTTTCAACCTAATTCAACAAACACTTATTGAACTCTTATGAAAGGAAGGTTCTGTTTCAGAGACTGTGCATATATAGATGAATAAAAAGAAAACAAACAAAAAAACCAATTCTGACTCTTGCTGATCTTATCAACAACATTTATGGTGGTTGAGGATATACTACATAAAGCCTGTTTTCTCTGGTTCATCGTACTTAAATCAGGACAGAGACTCTGGGTATCTACATTTTCCAGATGAAGATCAAGACCTCTGTAGGAAAAATCCAAAATGATTTGTAGACCTATGCGATAATTTCCTGCTGATTGCTATCTAAATTCCTTGGGAACCGACCCTGGCTTATACATACCTATTGCTATAGTTCCTACACACTTGTTGCTCAAAGTATGGCCTGTGGGCTAACAGTATTTGAGTCTACTTGAAAAGGATAGATGGCAACTTTTCTCTGTTTGGGAGTTTTGTTTTGGGGGGAGTTTTACAATTATCTATTCAGTTTCATTACTGGCAATTAGCCTGTTCATATTTTGTATTTCTTCCTGACTCAGACTTGGGAGTATGTACATTTCTAAGAATTTGTTCGGCACTGAGGGCCTCAAGACAACTGGCTCCTTGTGGGGAGAAGCTCTGCAACTGTGATCTGTTTATGGGTCGCCCACCTGGGGGTTTGGTCTTGACCATACCACTGCTCCTCTCTTCCTGCCTACCTCATTGTGGCTCCTCCTTTATACTTTTAGTTGTAAAGATCTGTTCTGGTAGGTCCTGGTCTTTTTCATAAATAATCTTCTGTAAATAGTTTTAATTTTGGCGTGCCCATAAAAGGAGGTGAGCTCAGAGTCTTCCTACTCTGCCATCTTGGGAACTCTCTATTTCTTAACGTTCTTTATTACTATAAATAAGAAGTGAAAAGTAGTTATTCTGTTTAACTGCTAATATATTAAATTAAATCAACTAAGTATTGTGTGGATGTTTTAAAGTATCAATAATTAAATGAGTTAAGACTTTATTTTAAAGAGATGAGGGAAGAAGTTTAAATTACAAAATTTTTAGTAAAGTATTAGCCTGTATTCAGTGAGTATAATGCTTGCAAAGATGCAACCCACAAATACATTTCACTCAATGTACTCATGTTACGGCAGTTACAGAGTAAAAGTGAAAGGGAGATCAATTAAGATAAAAAGGAAAAAGATGACAGGAGATATATAAACAGAAAACAAGAAGAAACACTAAACAAAAAGGCAGAAAAGAGGAAGAAGAGATGGAGGTATAAAATAACAGAAGAAGAGAAGAAAGAGATTGAGTACAAGTGAAAATGAGAGACAGAGGAATTACTAGAGGAATGGACTTTTTTCTGTCCTCACCTTAATTTCAGTGTGTTTATGCACTTTAGAGCAGTTTAAATTGCTATCTCTATGTTTTGAAAAGTAATTACTGGGCACAGTTCTTTAACTGCTCTTTACCAAGAGCATTGCTGAGGCCCTACTCTGAGTAGTATCACTGTGGCAGGCTGTCAGAAATGGTAGAGTTCTCAGCTCTACACTGCCTGGTGTCATGGCAACGTCTCTTTTGAAAACAGAATTTGCTACAAGAGCGTGAGTTTGAAGTAAATAAAATTGTGGTACGATGGAATCCTCCCATTTATTGCTAGGTGGCTTCTCAAATATGAGGTGGAGTCAGCACGCTGGGCAGCCTTTTTCCTATTAACCTTGAGCCCAACACATGTGGAAAGATACGACCACACTCCATCAATTCAATTCTCATTTTAAGGTTGATGATGTTCCTTTGTTATACCTTCTCATTCTCATTCTAATTATGTGTTTTGACTGAAAAATATATTGACTTGGAATTGAACTAAAATGGCAGGGGTATAAAATGTTTTAAATTAAAATCCCCCCAAAGGAAGTGGAAGATCACACAGCTATTGTGAATTTCTTTTTGTTTTGATTTGTTTTAGCATTGGTTAGTCTATGGACTCTGAAGAAAGCTGAGCGCCGAAGAATTGATGCTTTTGAACTGTGGTGTTGGAGAAGACTCTTGAGAGTCCCTTGGACTGCAAGGAGATCCAACCAGTCCATTCTGAAGGCGATCAGCCCTGGGATTTCTTTGGAGGGAATGATGCTAAAGCTGAAACTCCAGTATTTTGGCCACCTCATGCAAAGAGTTGACTCATTGGAAAAGACTGATGCTGGGAGGGATTGGGGGCAGGAGGAGAAGGGGACGACAGAGGATGAGATGGCTGGATGGCATCACTGACTCGATGGACATGAGTCTGAGTGGACTCCGGGAGATGGTGATGGACAGGGAGGCCTGGCGTGCTGCGATTCATGGGGTCGCAAAGAGTCGGACACGACTGAGGAACTGAACTGAACTGAGTCTTAAAATTAGTTTCAGATTTTTAAATTTTTTCTCATTTCAACTGAATTTCGATAACAATATATATTTGCCTTTTAAACCATAAGTGAATTTCATGTTTATGAATGTGAAGAAATAATAGCTAAATAAAAGAGGAAAGTTTAAAAACTCTTGCAAACACACAAGTCAACAACACAAACTTTTCTCTAAATTGCTCCTTCCTAATGCTCTGTATTTTTTCCTTCCTTCCATCAGCTAAGACATTTATATCATTCAAACATGAAAGTGAGAAAAGTACTAAATTTATATCTAAGAGAGATCTGTGGTACAGGTCCTCTAAGAGGAAAGGCAATATCAAGGAGAAAAGAAACAAACTGAATTTTTAAAACCTATGATAAGCAGACACAATGCAGGCAATAGAACTAAATTTCTAAAACATGTATATTTAGTTTCTTCCAAAACATGAGACAAGCTACAGCTATAATACAAGACCAAACTACAATGAAAGAATATTCAGAAAACAGGAAGAGATTGGGGAATTTTTAAAATAAGTAAAATTTTCAATAGAAGGATTAAAAGATAAAGCACAAAAACCTTGAAAATTAAATAAAAAGATAAAAAGAATAATATACATGAGAAAATAAAAGATTATTCCAGGAGTTATACCTCAAGGAGATAGAAAAAGGTCTACAGAAAATACAAAAGGGAAAAAATTTATCAAAGAAATAGTATTTCCAGAGCTTAAGAGCATACATCTTCATATTGGAAACATTTGTGTTAGAAATACATTTGCCAGACAAATGCATCAGGTGTTTGAAAAATACTTACATCTATCAGAAAATCTAAGGACAGAGAAAAAGAATACTAGAAGCTTCTGATGGGAGGAAACAATAATTATCAAAAAATAATGAAATAAAATAGAATTCAGCAGCTGTAGATTTCTTAATGGCAATGTTGGCTGTTATAAAATAAAGAAATGATGTCTTTAAATTCTGAGGGAAAGTATTTTCAATCCAGGATTCATACTCAGGCAAACTATCCATAGACTGTGACGTGAAAATAAATTCTTGTTAAAGTATACAGGTTCTTAAAATTAATTATTCTTGATTCTCCCCCTAGGAGGCTACTATAGGATATGTTTCTGCAAAACAAGGAAGTAAACAAAATACAGGAAGGACTTGAAATCTGACAAAGGGTGTATCCATAGCAATAGTGCTATGGAGTTTGACTCTGACTGTTATGCAGGAGCACCGGTCAGCAGCCGGTGCGGACTGGAGCAGTGGGCTGGATTGCTGCAGAGACGAGGTCTTCTTACAAAACAGTCATGCTCAATTAAAAACAAAAATCTGGTTTAGTTAACCTAAAAATTTACCAATAGGCATTTGAAAGGTCAGTTGAAATATTTACAAAATGTAATAATGACTCTAAATGAAGCTGAGAAAATAGGAAGAAAGAGGCAATTATTAACTCCATGGCAAAATGTAGGAGAAAAAATTCGATCATAATATATACTACAAAGGCATATTAAATAATGCAACCCTGATTTGCCATGAAAAATATTAAATGACATTGGGAGTCTGAGAAGGTGTGTGTGTAACTGTGTCTGTCTATATATCTACATGCTAATATGTATATTTGACTGGGGACAGGGTGAGCTTAACTCCTGTAACAAAATTAAACTGATGATATCTGAAATTGATAACCAAAAAGTAGTAATGCCAATCAATTATTTTATACTATTGTGATAAATGTAAGAAACAGCCCAAAGGATTTAGACCTTATGGAGCAGAAGTTGAGTACAGAAAAAGTGAAGGGGGCAACTATATGTGTAATGAACTTTTAGGAAATAGGTGATTTAAAATTATGTGCATTCATTATTAGAATCTAAAAATTTAAACATGATTCTGAAAAGAAAGAAACATAGCCACTCCCAGGTATAATGTTTTCATTTACTGATAGAAATGTAGATCATTTGATGCTGTCAATACTACCATGATTTTGAGACAAACTGCGCTATATGTGCTTAAGAAAATGATCCTGAGTCATACCTTTATTTCTTGTAAATGACTTGTTTACAAAAGGAAGAACTTTGTTCTATCCTAAGAAATTGGGTAAAGAATTTACAAGATCTGAATGTATGACATCTACTCAGTGGATGGTAGATTGTTCAGATTTTTAAGAATTTGCTGTAGATATTAGTTGAATTGGTGAATAATCTTAACCAAGGGGATTACAATTCAAATATGGATGTATCTTAACTTGTAACATGAAACTAACCCTGAGACAAACTCTGTGTGTCTGTGTGTGTGTGTGTTGGAGGAATAAGGAAAAGCAGAGTGACAAGAATTGCATAACTTTCCTATGACCTAAGGATTAGTATACTGATGCTTCTGATCCCTAGGGATTATGGATGAATTGTGTCTACTCCATAGCATTATTTTCTTTGGGGCAATGCATGCCAGAGGAAAGTCTCTCTTTGTGTCTTTAGATAGGTCTAGTGGCTCCTGTCTTTTGAGGTTTTAGCCATTACATTGACAGCATTTCTGCATCATTTCTAGTTTCTTTATCTTTATTCTCACCTACATTGCACCTGGTGTGCTCAGGTCCCTCCAGACTATTTCTAGCACATTACTCACAGCACCAACCACAGGGATGAGGCCCCCAACATCAGTACACAAAAAGCCTAATTTAAACCCTCTTTCCTGATACAGGGATCCAGCGTTGAACACCTCTTAATCGTGACACAGACCACTTCATGTGCCTCACAAGATTTCTTCTTAATTCTTCTGTTAAGAGTCTTTATTTAGTTATGTTGATTACTAGCAAAGCATTCTTGTTTGTCTGATGGTGCCTTAGCCTTGCAATTGTGATTTTTATTTTCTTTTAGTGCACCACAGTCTGTGACACTAAGAAAAGGGTTGCCAAGAGTCAAGCACTCTGGGGATACTTTGGAGGTCAATGACTCTCTAACTACAGCACCTGTAACATTGATTTGCAAGATAGATGTGCTTTTCCCATAAAGTACATTCATAAATGGTCTCTCTAGGGCTAGGATATTTTATGCTGTAGGAAAGACTACTGGAATGTTGAAGATGACTACATGATAGATAGCCAGTTCCCTCTGAGGTTGAAGGGAATTGTGGAATCAATTAACTGTTCATTAATAAGCTTAGAAAAATCTAGTATCAGTTTGAAATCAAAACTACATAACCTACCTTTTTCTTCTTCTCTCTCTTTTTTTTTTTTTTAACAGAATATCTAGACATAGGACCAGCCAGTATGTTTTGCCTTATACAAGCCTCCAGTCCTTGCTGACTGGTTCAGTTCGGTTCAGTTGCTAGTTGTGTCTGACTCTTTGTGACCCCATGGACTGCAGCACGCCAGGTCTCCCTGTCCATCAGCAATTCCTGGAGTTCACTCAAACTCATGTCCATTGAGTCAGTGATGCCCTCCAACCATCTCATGCTCTGTCCCCTTCTCCTCCCACCTTCAGTCTTTCCCAGCATCCGGGGCTTTTCAAATGAGTCAGTTTTTGGCATCAGGTGGCCAAAGTATTGGAGGTTCAGCTTCAGCATCAGTCCTTCCAGTGAATATTCAGGACTGATTTCCTGTAGGGTGTACTGGTTGGATCTCCTTGCTGTGACAGTTACCAGTATTAACTTAATTCAGTTTAATCTAATTCAATCAATAGCCATGTCCCAATGACATTGTGCAGTATGCACAACTTGCCATACAATTTGACTACAACTCAGATCCTGTCCTGAAGAACTCATAGTCTAGTAGGAATAAACATATAACTAATTAAGCATATCAGTCATGACTGATATGGGAAAGAAAACACTGTGACTGTCACGGGGCAGACATGCCCATGAGTGTCCAGGAGTCTCTGGCAGAGGGGACGGTTGGCAGTGGCCTGCTTCCGGGCTGGAGGCACTGAGTCTAGCAGTGTGTGCATGGGACATTTTGACCTGTCTTCTACTTACACTAGGTTATCATTATCTTCATTACCTCCATGCGAGTTTGGCCCCAGGTCAAGCAACAGGGAGGGAACACAGCCCTACCCGTCAACAGAAAATGTAATTAAAGATTTACTGAAGATGGACCTCCCATCAACACAAGTCCCTGTTTGACCCTCAGTCAGTCTCTCCCATCAGGAAGCTTCCATAAGCCTCTTATCCCTACCCATCATAGGGCCAAGAGAATCACAGAAAACCACAATCACAGAAAGCTAACCAAACTGATCACATGGACCACAGCCTTGTCTAGCTGTATGAAACTATGAGCCATGCCATGTAGGGCCACCCAAGATGGATGGGTCATGGTGGAGAGTTCTGACAATTGGTGGTCCACTGGAGAAGGGAATGGCAAACCACTTAAGTATTTTTGCCGTGAGAACCCCATGAACAGTATGAAAAATTAAAAAGGTAGGACACTGAAAGATGAATTCCCTAGGTCGGTAGGTGCCCAATATGCTTCTGGAGTTCAGTGGAGAAATAACTCTAGAAAGAATGAAGAGATGGAGCCAAAGCAAAAATAAGACCCAGTTGTGGATGTGACAAGTGATGGAAGTAAAGTCTGATGCTATAAAGAGCAATATTGCATAGGAACCTAGAATGTTAGATCCATGAATCAAGGCAAATTGGAGGTGATCAAACAGGAGATGGCAAGAGTGAACACTGACATTTTAGGAATCAATGAACTAAAATTGACTGGAATGAGGGAATTTAACTCAGATGACCGTTATATCTACTACTGTGGGCAAGAATCCCTTAGAAGAAATGGAGTACCTTCATAGTCAACCAAAAGAGTCCTGAATGCAGTACTTGGATGCAGTCTCAAAAATGACAGAATGATCTCTGTTCATTTCCAAGGCAAACCATTCAATATCACAGTAATCCAAGACTATGCCCCAATCAGTAATGCTGAACAAGTTAAAGTAGAACAGTTCTATGAAGACCTACAAGACTTTCTCGAACTAACAGAGTTGTGTGACGAGAAAGCCCTGATCATAGAAAACTCTTCTAGCAACACAGGAGACGACTCTACACAAGGACATCACCAGATGGTTAATCCTGAAATTATTTTGACTATATTCTTTGCAGCCAAAAATGGAGAAACTCTATACAGTCACCAAAAATAAGATTGGGAGCTGACTGTGGCTCAGATCTTGAACTCGTTATTGCCAAAAGCAGACTTAAATTGAAAAAAGTAGGGAAAACCACTACACCATTCAGGTATGACCTAATTCAAATCCCTTACGATTATACTGTGGAAGTTACAAATAGATTCAAGGGATTAGATCTGATAGACAGTGCCTGAAGAACTATGGATGGAGGTTCATGACATTGTACAAGAGGCAGTGATCAAGACCATCCCAAGAAAAAGAAATGCAAAAAGGCAAAATGGTTGTCTGAGGAGACCTTACAAATATCTGCGAAAAGAAGAGAAGCAACAGGCAAAGGAGAAAAGAAAAGATAGACCCATTTGAATGCAGAATTCCAAAGAAT
The DNA here is from genome assembly GCF_032405125.1 of Capricornis sumatraensis. Lineage (NCBI taxonomy): Eukaryota > Metazoa > Chordata > Mammalia > Artiodactyla > Bovidae > Capricornis > Capricornis sumatraensis. The sequence goes on from NW_027184624.1 coordinate 3,065,171, forward strand.
AGCAAGGAAAGATAATAAAGCCTTCCTCAGAGATCAATGCAAAGAAATAGAGGGAAAAAATAGAATGGGAAAGACTAGAGATATTTTTAAGAAAACTAGAGATATCAAGAGAACATTTCATGCAAAGATGGGAACAATAAAGGACAGAAATGGTATGGACCTAACAGGAGCAGAAGATATTCAGAGGAGGTGGCAAGAATACACAGAAGAAAAATACAAAAAAAGATCTTCATGACCCAGATAATCACGATGGTGTGCTCACTCATCTAGAGCCAGACATCCTGGAATGTGAAGTCAAGTGGGCCTTAGGAAGCATCATTCTGAACAAAGCTAGTGGTTGGTGGAATTCCAGATGAGCTGTTTCAAATCCTGACAGATGATGCTGTGAAAGTGCTGCACTCAATATGCCAGCACATCTGGAAATCTCAGCAGAGGCTACAGGACTGAAAAATGTCAGTTTTCATTCCAATCCCAAAGAAAGGCAAAAATGGTCAAACTACTGCACAATTGCACTCATTTCACATGCTAGCAAAGTAATGCTCAAGATTCTCCAAGCCAGGCTTCAGCAGTATATGAATCGTAAACTTCCAGATGTTCAAGCTAGATTTAGAAAAGGCAGAAGAACCAGAGATCAAATTGCCAACATCCACTGGATCATGGAAAATGCAAGAGAGTTCCAGAAAAGCATCTACTTTTGCTTTATTGACTATGCCAAAGCCTTTGACTGTGTGGATCACACCATAACTGTGGAAAATTCTGAAAGAGATGGGAATACCAGACCACCTGACCTGCCTCCTGAGAAATCAGTATGCAGGTGAAGAAGCAACGGTTAGAAGTAGCCATGGAACAACAGACTGGTTCCAAATTGGGAAAGGAGTACATCAAAAGTGTATATTGTCACCCTACTTATTTAATTTAAATGCAGAGGACATCATACTAAATGCTGGGCTGGATGAAGCACAAGCTGGAATCAAGAATTAGGGGAGAAATACCAAAAACCTCAGATACTCAGGTGACACCACCCTTATGGCAGAAAGCGAAGAAGAACTGAAGAGCCTCTTGATGAAAGTGAAAGAGGAGAGTGAAAAAGTTGGCTTAATGCTCAACATTCAGAAAACGAAGATCATGCCATCTGGTCCCATCACGTCATGGCAAATAGGTGGGGAAACAGTGAAAACAATGAAAGACTTTATTTTGGGGGGCTCCAAAATCACTGCAGATTGTGACTGCAGCCATGGAATTTAAAGACACTTGCTCCTTGAAAGAAAAGCTATGACCAACATCAGTTCAGTTCAGTCACTCAATCGTGTCCGACTCATTGCGTCCCCATGGACTGCAGCTCGCTAGTCCTCCCTGTTCATCACCAACTCCCGGAATTTACTCAGACTCATGTCCATTGAGTTGCTGATGCCCTCCAACCATCCCATCCTCTGTTGTCCCCTTCTCCTCCAACCTTCAATCTTTCATAGCATCAGGGTCTTTTCCAGTGAGTCAGTTCTTCACATCATTTGGCCAAAGTATTGGAGTTTCAGCTTCAGCAACAATCCTTCCAATGAATATTCAGGACTGATTATCTTTAGGATGGACTGGTTGGATCTCCTTGCTGTCGACAGGACTCTCAAGTGTCTTGTACAACACCACAGTTCAAAAGCATCAATTCTTCTGTGCTCAGCTTTCTTTCAAGTCCAACTCTCACATCCATACATGGCTACCAGAAAAACCATAGCTTCAACCAGATGGACCTTTGTTGACAAAGTAATGTCTCTGCTTTTTAATATGCTGTCTCGGATGGTCATAGCTTTTCTTCCAAGGGGCAAGCATCTTTTAATTTCATGGCTACAGTCACCATCTGCAGTGATTTTGGAGCCCAACAAAATAAAGTTTGTCACTGTTTCCATTGTTTCTCCATCTATTTGCCATGACGTGATGGGACCAGATGTCATGATTTTAGTTTTCTGAATGTTGAGTTTTAAGCCAGCATTTTCACTCTCCTCTTTCACTTTCATCAAGAGGCTCTTTAGTTCTTCTTTAGTTTAGCTCTTTAGTTTTCTGCAATAAGTGTTGTGTCGTCTGCATATCTGAGCTTATTAATATTTCTCCTGGCAGTCTTGATTCCAGCTTGTGCTTCATTTCTTCATTTCTGGCCCAGCGTTTCTCACGATGTACTCTGCATATAAGTTAAATAATCGGGGTGACAATATACAGCCTTGCCGTACTCCTTTCTGTATTTGGAAGCAGTCTGTTGTTCCTTGATCCACCTAGACAGCATATTAAAAAGCAGAGACATTACCAACAAAGGTCCATCCAATTCAAGCTATGGTTTTTCCAGTAGTCATGCATGGATGTGAGAGTTGGACTTGAAAGAAAGCTGAGCACTGAAGAATTGATGCTTTTGAACTGTGGTGTTGGAGAAGACATTTGAGAGTCCCCTGCACTCAAGGAGATCCAACCAGTCCATCCTAAAGATAATCAGTCCATAATATTCATTGGAGGGACTGATGCTGAAGTTAAAACTCCAATCATTTGGCCACCTGATGCGAAGAACCGACTCATCGGAAAAGACTTTGATGCTGCAAATGATTGAGGGTGGGAGGAGAACGGGACGACAGAGGATGAGACGGTTGGATGTCGTCAGCGATGTGATCGACATTAGTTTGAGTAGGCTCCAGCAGCTGATGATGGACAGAGAAGCCCAGTCTGCAGAGTCAGACACTACTGAGCAACTGAACTGAACTGATCACAGGATCAAATTTTTGTACCTGAGGATAATGTACATGAGAGTATATATGTAAAAGTTTAAAATTTTGCATTAAAACATTTAAAAATTCCTTGTACTCATGCATCTATTTTCACCATTTTCTAGTGATTTTGGATTCTTTTTTTAATCTTATATGGAATGGGAATAGGAAAGGGAAATGAGAATATTAATTCATTTGTGTGAATATATTTTCTGGAGTAGAATTTGATGGGACCAGATGCTAGGTCTCCACTTCGGAGCTTCCTTTATCCAAAAAGCACGGATTTCAGTATCTAATCCAGGATACTTCCCTGGTTCTTACTGATCACCTGTTCAACATTATCCAGATAAACATCATAATTTTTTTGTTTTCATGTTGAATATCAGCAGTGGTAAGAGTTGCCTATCATGCGATTACATTGATCCCTGAGTGTCAAAGGGTAAACCTTTCCAAAGTCATTTAAATTAATTGAGAAGGCAAAATGTTAATAAGTCAGTACTGTAAATAAGCAGGGGAAATTTGATTCCTGAGCATCATCCCACTGGTAAAACTGGGTCTAATAGGTGGAAGAACGCGATGAAGTATGACTTTGTTTGAGAGTAATGTTGGATGACATGCTTGGCTGACCAAGTCAAGAGTTAAATGTAATCAGAAGAAAGAATTGTTTAAAAATGTTCCCCTACTTCACTTTGGTGGAATACCATCGCACAGAACAGATTCAGAATTAAGAGGCTTGTGTGTATTTAGCTTAATTAAATATTTAATCAAATGTCATCTACCTGTTATTTCCACTCTACAATTTTCCATGACACCCAGAAGAATTAGCTATTTTTTAACATTTCTGTTGACTTTCTTGAAATAGAACACTATTGTTTGATGTTTCTATCCATCTTTTAATTATCCCCCAAATGTCTCCCTCCTTCATCATCTTTAGCTTCACTGGGAAAACCAAGTGGGATTAGTAATCACTCACAGTATTTAGAAGTTCAGCTGACCTTAATGAAAAGCCCAGGACCCATCCAGATTGAAAAATGAAATTGCTGTGCCTTGTGATTTTTCACATATTTCCACTTCACTCCCTGTAGCCGCATCTTATTCTTAATGAGAAGGAAAATGTAAACAGATCCATTCCATAAAACAATGGAACAGGGACTAGAAACCAGGTAGAGGCCATTGAATTAAAAGGTATAAGAGAAATTGACTGTAAAATGCAGCTAGTCCTATATAAAAAAGTCGGCTTAGGAGGATTGAATGATAAGCTAAATTAACATGTGTGAATTTCCAGAAGAGAAAAAAACAGCTTTGAAATCTTAGCAGCTTTGTTTTACTTTTAGTGTGCTTTAGGTTCAAGATCACAAGCTCAGTGCAATGTTTTAAAAACGGAAGAAGATGGAAGTAGGAAAGAAGTCAGCCCAATGAGTGTATGGTTACAGATCGCAATCAAAGAATATTGTTCTGATTTGCTTGCCTAATATTAAATGGATATCAGCATATTTTTCAATAGTTTGGAAGATTGTTTCATTTGTGATGAGGAACAAGAATTGTCTGGGTTGTGGCTTCAAAATAGCTTGCGCGAGGTTTGCCGTAACAAGGAAGCCATGTTAGTGAGAGGAATTTTGCAGTGTTTGCTAGGGGGCACTGCAGAGCCGTTTTTGTCTTGTCCCTTTGAGTTGTTTATGGTTTGTCCATTTTAGTTACCTGTTTCTGTGAAAGCTGAAGTATTCTATTGTTAATTACAGAGTTTTTATCGACTTTCCCTGTACCCTTCAAATTCTGTTTTCTGGTGGGATTTTGTTGAACTGGAAACCCTAGGTTATAGTGGGGTGTTGATCTGAATCCAGCCTCCACTAGGAAAAGTGAGTTTTGTTTCCCCTAAACTAGCCAGGCCTGAGCACATCCCTGAGTTTTTTGCTGAGCATCCAAATCTTAGGCTTTGTATACTGAGAAGCATTCCTTGGTTTTTGAACTCAGCCTGAAAGATTTCTGAAAATGAATGCTCTTTTCCTTGTCATCAGTAGGGCCTGGTTATCACCATAGCATGATTAAATCATAAGAGTATAAAAAAGCACCTGAAGACATAACAGTCCTATCAATCTTGGTTCAGAGATTTTAATCTTCTGAGGGGAATAAATACTATAGTCATCCCCAAGGCAGTGCTGCTTTTACCTCAGAGCACTATAAGCGAGCCAGTTTGGCCTTCTTCTGAGCCATTGGTTAACAGTAGAGTTCTTTTAACTAAACGGCAGTAGATGTTTTCATGGCCCAGGTAAATTCACTCAACGGTTAAATTCTTTAGTCCAAATTCTCAGAAACTAAGGAAACAACTTTCACTGTAAATGCTCCAACAAAAGGCAGTACACTCATAGGGTCAGCAGAATAATGGAGAACTCTTGAACTTGGATATCTATAGTGATTTTCAGACATATGTAGCCTCAACTCATTATGGAGGGTTAAATCAGTGAGCTGCTTGCAAGGTCAAGCAACTGTCAGTAGATTCTGCAAGGGAAGGGCCATACAGATAGCATATATTGTAAATCAGTACTTATTAAACTTTTAAACTAAAACTCATTTCATTTCCAAGAGGCCCAGTTCTTAGGGTGGCCCCTCTGATGACCAGTGGACATGTTACTAAGACATGATGGAGCCCCACTCTGGCCATCACTTACATTCAGATTGTTTGGGTGGCTAACTGCTCCCCGCCCAATATCTAGTTCTTAGTTACTCCCTTACTATCACAATACCAATTTTATTGGGTGTATTAGTTGCCCAGCCAAAAATCTTTTTCTAATGTTTTTTGCAGCTGAAGTTTCCTGTGTGAAACAGTTCTGACCAATGAATTTGAAAGTTTCTGTTAGTGCTTCTAAGAAATCCCCTAAAATGAGACAGACTTGGCTGGTATGTCCCTTAGCTTTTTGACTTCCAGTCTCCTTTATTGTCTGAATACAGATTCAATGATGATGCAGAATAAGAACTATCATGTGACTATAAGTTTACAATATACAATGGGATGTTTGAGCTCAGTGATGGAAGGAGTCAGACTCCTAGTGCTGTCACTAGGAGAGACATTAAAGATAAAATTTATATTTTATAATATAAAATATTTTATTATATAAAATGCCATATTTTTTTTTATTTTTTATAAACATTCTTGAAGTAAAATTGGTGATCCAATTATTGTTGGGGCATTCATCCTCTGACTTCTCATAGCATATCCTATCACTCTTTATACAGTATAGAAAGTACAATTTTGGAGTAAAGTCCAGGAAATTCTCTAAAACATAGATCCTCTAAAAATGCAAGGCATAGGTTAAACTTTAGTAGTTTCACATCTAAAATGGGAATAAAAATACTAAAACCAACTTGTTGTCACAAAGAATTAATAAAATGAAGCCAAATCACCAACACTGTTCCTGGCATATAATACATACTCAATATTATTTGTATAAGACAAATATCAATAATATGCATTTTATATATATTACATACCATTTTATTTTACAGGAAACAAATATATTTTATGTTATGGAATTTGAGCATCATGTTCTACATGTGAATTTATTATATGTCATATATGTATTTAAATACTCACTGCTAGTCATCCAGCAATGTGCCAGGCACTGTTCTATATCTAAGTGAATGCAGTGGTGAACAGAATGTCTTGACCAAGTTGCAGTCTATTATGCTACAGAAAATATACCTTTGTATCTGTTACATCAATATATTGAGTAGTCATGAAAGGATTTGAAATGTAATGTAAATTGACTCTTGCAAATGTACATTGGACAAGTCAACTTTTATACTTCTTTTACAAAAGATCATTTGCCCAGAATGCCAAGACCTAGCCATGTACTTTACTGTGTCTGTAATATCACAGATAATAGCACAGATGACAATCTGAATGTAAGTGATGTCTAAAGGAGGACTCGAGCGTGCCTGGGAGACATCATCACAAGAGAAGTGCCCTTCTGGACATGCAGTTATTTGCAGCCTAGGAATTCAGTGTCCAAGGTGTTCATACCACCTGAACAGTGTGACTACAATTTTCAACAAATTCCCCAAGTTTTTCTCAAAAATGAAAACAGGATCTTACAAAGAGGGAACATGATATTAATCATTAATATTTTCATCAACTATTTTCCAGCATTCTGCCTTCCAAGCATGTGTAGGATTGTATTCCCGAGCACTCTTGTGTTTGGGTGGAAACGTGTGATTAGTTTTGGCCAAATAGTTGTGTATGGAATTCTTTGAGTATGATATAGATCACTTATGGGCTAGGATATATAGTAGCCGATGTGTGTGCGAAAGTGAAGAGCTCTTTTTCCTTTAGCACCATGACCTGCAGTGTTCAGGTCATGGAGGTTGGCTGTTCCATCAGCCCAAATCTCTGAGTGACTACAATGAGCAGAGTACCCCCACCAACCCCTGCATAGACATGTAGCATGAGCAGAAAATAAATATCGAAGTTCTGGCCATGTGGTTTCAGAGGTTATTTATTAATGTCACCTGACTTTATCCTATCTGATACTGCTGTGGTCATTATATCTGAATCTACCTTGAATCTCTGTTGTCCTCAATTTCCATTTCATGTCCTCCTCAATGTATGCTAATCTTATTTTTCAAGTTACATCTTTAATCTGTCTTCTACTTAGACTAGGCTGTCATTGTCTTCTGCCTAACTCTGCTTATCTCCCAACTGAATCTCTTGCTATCCACCCTATGAGTCTCAAACTATTCTCCATTTAGTAATGAGAGTTATATTCTTATAAAATTAATCACTCTGTCACTCCCACAATAGTTAGTATAAAATCAAATTCTCTGTGAAGTTCAAGCAGACCATTAAACACTCACCCTGAGCAACCTGCCTAATTTTACTGTAGTCCAGTTTCATTATTGATCATTTTGTTCATTAAAAATATCCACTTTTTTCCCTACCTTAGGGCCATTGCTTAAACTCTTTCATGTTTTTGAATTTTCTCCCAAGTGATCTTTACTCTCATGTCAGGAACTGTGCCTCTTTTGTTCAACGTTATAACCAGATGACTGCTAGTCCCTGCTACATTGTAGGTATTAAGGCATTTTTGTTGAATGAAAGACTGAAGGATAAAATAAACAAAGGAAGAAACTTCATGAATTCTGTTGAGGATTTGAAAGCTAACTATTGCACTAATGAGAAAATTTAAAGCAGAAATGGGGCATTTTAAAGTGCTTCAAACCAGGTACATATACTTGATGAAGTAGTCCATCCCAATTGGAATTAAGAGCCAGTTTAGTTCAGTTCAGTCCAGTCGCTCAGTCGTGTCCGACTCTTTGAGACCCCATGAACTACAGCATTCCAGGCCTCCCTGTCCATCTCCAACTCCTGGAGTCTACCCAAACCCATGTCCATTGAGTCGGTGATGCCATCCAGCCATCTCATCTTCTGTCATCCTCTTCTCCTGCCCTCAATCTTTCCCAGCATCAGGGTCCTTTCAAATGAGTCATCTCTTCACATCAGGTGGCCAAAGTATTAGAGTTTCAGTTTCAACATCAGTCCTTCCAATGAACACCCAGGACTGATTTCCTTTAGGATGGACTGGTTGGATCTCCTTGCAGTCCAAGGGACTCTCATGAGTTTTCTCCAACACCACAGTTCAAAAGCATCAATTCTTCTGTGCTCAGCTTTCCTTATAGTCCAACTCTCACATCCATACATGACCACTGGAAAAACCATAGCCTTGACTAGATGGACTTTTGTTGACAAAGTAATGTGTCTGCTTTTTATTTTTATTTTTTTGGATAAATACCAAATTTATTATTTTAAACATAACTTTATATAGTACATACCACATTTATAATTAGAGCCAAGGTTGGTCATAACTTTCCTTCCAAGGAGTAAGCGTCTCATGTGCTGCCAAAATAGAGATTGTGTATGTTTCACACCTAGAAAAGACATAGCATATAACTGATTTACAAGAAAAAATAATCTACAAGTTTCCATAAATTAAGAAAGTATCATGTTATGACTTTGATCTAGATTGTATATGGTAGATAACAAAAACAAAACAAAAAGGGCCAGTGTAACAAAATATGAAGGAATATTTACAGGATGTTAAAGCCATTTGACAATGAACTTATACAGTACCTGAGAAATAAAAAAAAATTTGCCATATGGAAAAATAAAACATTAATTCTTCTATATTCATTGAAGCTGCTGAAATGGAAATACCTCTGAATATCCCTTTCTGATTAAAAGGGAGGTGGTTTAAAGGCCATGCAGTTTAATTAAAAATGGTACTAGATAGAAAGTCAAGAGAGCTGGCTATAATCACAGCTCAACCTTAAATACATGGCCTTAAGAAAGGTACTTTCACTAGGTCTTGGTTTACTCAATAGAACATGAAGAAAACAATATCTACACTACAGGTCTGCAATGAAGATTGAATCAGGTAGAATGTGTTGAAGTTGCTAGCCAACGACCGTTTCTGGTAAGTATTTCAAAAATTCCCTTTCCTTGTGCTTGGTGGCTTAGTGCTATGCACAATGGGGTGTAATACAGTTAATTTTAAAAGGTATTATATATTGGACAGACATGTCAAATTCAAATTTAGAATTATTGGAGGAATACCCTGGCAGTTCAGTGGTTAAGACTCCATGCTTCCAATGCAGGGGGTACAAGTTTGATCCCTGGTCAGGGAGTTAAGATCCTACATACTAAGTGGCACAGCCAAAAAAAAACAAAAAAAATTAATAATAATAAATTTAAATTATTGGAATGAAGTGTTTGTGTATTTGTAATTTTGATAGATTCTTCCAGTTTTACCTCCTTAGATATTTCATGTATTCACACATCTATCCACAATGTATAAAATAACCTCTTTGCCCTAGATTTACAAATCAAAACAATGTGTTCATAAACTTTTTTTATTTTCACTGATGTGATAGTGAAAACTCATATGTTTTTTCGTAGGCTTTATATCTGCCTAAAGGTATAATAGGTTGGATCTTAGTTTCTCCTACTTCTAACTGTTTATTGGAACATCCCTAAAAATTCTTGACAAATAATAAGTTTAGGGTCACTTTGGGAGAACAAGTGGACAAGAAAAGAAAGTGTGGAAACCTGTTTTAAAAACGCATTTACACAATTACTTTGTGATGGACCTTTGGTAATTTATTTCGTTTCTCTGAGCTTTAGTTTTCTCTTCCATAAATAAAATTACTGAATTGTGAAATTTACTGAAAATCTTATGCAGTACCTGCCATTTAGTATGCATATAAGACAATTTAGAAATGATTTAAACTCTTTATTTAGTACTAAATTATGATTAGGTAAATGTGTATGTTTCATGGTTAAGTGATTTTTATCCTATTTGTATGTTCTTTTGGAGTTTAGATACCTAAATGCATTAATACAGAGCAGGTTATGTCCTGTACATTCTAGGTAAGCAATGTGATGTGTATTTACTGAAAATGCATAGTTCACTCAGTAAGTTAGAATGCTGTATCCTATCAGTAACTTTGGTTTCTTTTAGGATTTCATAACAAGTCCCAATTGCAACTTCTTTCAGAAGAGCTTTGTCTAAAGCTTTTGGAAATGCAGTGTGGAAATAGAAATTTTCTAGTGCTGAGTTGTATCTCCTGTGTGTCATGTGCTAAGTTTTGTCCAACTCTTTGCAGAACCATGGAATGCTGAGTTATACATGGTCTCAATCCTTCTTCCTCAAATCTAGTGTGTTGTTTTATTTAAGACTGATGAAACACGTCTCATTCCTGTCGTCTATTATTTCCATTACGTCAGATAATTGAAATTTCACTTTTGTTTTTCCTCCTCTATCTTGGGAAAATTGTACATTTCTAACCTGCTGGGAGCTTTAGCCTAATCCTTGAGGTCAAGGTAGAGAAAAATATCAGTACATTCTCTGGTCTTCTGTGACGTCTACTTAATCTCCTTGTACCCACTGAATCTGTTTTTAGTCACTTTCACCACACTTCATAGTACTTACCACAAATGGTAATTCTATATTTATGTATGTATTAACTTCTGAAAGATTTGCCACCTTACAACTAGAATACAAGTCCCATGTATTTAGAGAACATTTGCTTTATTAACCATGATGCACCAATTCCAAAAACTTGACTCAGCCTATAGTGCTTATAAAAACATATTTATTGAATAAATAAGTACATTCCCATACTGTCAAATACCTTTAAACCTCTCTTAGGAATAGATTACTTATCATATTATGAATGATTTAGTTCAAAGCCCTTCTACATGTTCCTCTGTGTTTCTCTTTAAAATGTGGTCTTTATAAAACATGGCAAATTTTACTGGTTTTCTAGGCTGATATAATTCTCTGAGTTTCATTTTTTCCATTTTAGATACTTTCCACATCAATTAGAAAGCAATGAAACAAAATATTTTTAGTTTCTAAAGCATGAGACTATAATGCATTTGTTCTTCCCCTACAGCTATTGGTAAAATAAAAGGCAGTGTTTCAGTTTCATAGGTTTCTCTAACTGCCTGGTGAATGCAGTCATTATTTTGGGGGGTACTTTCTGACATACATGGAGAGTAGCGTATAAGAGTCTGTCTTGAAAAATTCACTGTCCAATAGGATATAAAAATCTTAAGAGGTGTGACTACTGCCCCAAAAGCACAACAGAAAATCCTGAATTCAGTAAAGCTAAATTTATGTGACATATTGCAGTAAGGGAAAATACACTATAACTGTCATACTCTTGGTAACATCTCTGAAGGGGAAAACTGGGGAGGTGGGAAATATTTGCATGATTTTAGAATTTTAAAGAGTAATTTTCAGGTGAATCTTGCAAGAAGGGGAACTAGCTGGGACCAGGCAGAGTTTATGACATAACTGCTTTGGATTGGCATGTGAGGGTTTTGAAGTAAGGTATGACAAGTAAGCTTAGTCTCCATAAGTAAGCTGCTCTTATTTGCTCAGTCTTCTCTTCCAGGAGCAAGTATTCCCTGGAGCAAAAACCTAATTTTACTTTGCTTATTCTCTGTATTGTTTAACATAGTCAGAGGAAGTATGCTCAGCCTCTGTATTGTTTAACACAGGAAGAGAAAATTATTTTGGTATCAGGTTTCAGTCCTTCGTTTTTGTGATGTATCAGCTTTGGCTGAAGAAGACTATTATCATCTGATCACATGATAAATTTACATATGTATCACTGTTTGAGCTAGCCAACTCATTGGAAAAGACCCTGATGCTGGGAAAGATCTGAGTACAGGAGAAGTAGGAGGCCACAGAGGATGAGAGAGTTGAATGGCATTACCAATTCAATGGACATAAGTCTGAGCAAACTCTGGGAGACAGTGAAGAACAGGGAAGCCTGGCATACTATACTGCGGTCCTTCAGGTCCCAAAGAGTCGGACATGATTTAGCGACTGAGCACAGCAACACTGTTTGATGTTGTGGTTGCATATAAAGTTTCTGATAATAATCACTGCAACTGTTTAAGATTTTCTTCTATATGGGGGAAGATAATTTATTATATAAATGTTGTTTAATGGAATTGCAGCCATGAAACATTTAACTGAAGATTATGCAATTGAGCGCTACAACACAGACACATATGAATTATTATCATCAGAACTATGGTTCACTTCTAAGCCAGAAATAGTCCTCATTCTTAAGAATAGATCAAATCCCACACCCACATTATCTCAAATTATATATGGGTATTTCTTGTATTTGTCCAGTTTTGGCATCAGGGTAAACTGAAATAATAGAATGAGTTGAGAAGTATTCTGTCCTCTTCTATTTTTTAAAAATGGCAGCGATCCAAAAGTCTACAAGCAATAAATGCTGGAGAGGGTATGGAGAAAAGGGAACCCTCTTACACTGATGGTGGGAATACAAACTAGTACAGTCACTATGGAGAACAGTGTGGAGATTCCTTAAAAAATTGCAAATAGAACTGCCTTATGACCCAGCAATCCCACTGCTGGGCATACACACCGAGGAAACCAGAATTGAAAGAGACACGTGTATGCCAGTGTTCATCACAGCACTGTTTATAATAGCCAGGACATGGAAACAACCTAGATGTCCATCAACAGATGAATGGATAAGAAAGCAGTGGTACATATACACAATGGAGTATTACTCAGCCATTAAAAAGAATACATTTGAATCAGTTCTAATGAGGTGGATGAAACTGGAGCCGATTATACAGAGTGAAGTAAGCCAGAAAGAAAAACACCAATACAGTGTACTAACACATATATATGGAATTTAGAAAGATGGTAATGATGACCCTGTATGCAAGACAGCAAAAGAGACACAGATGTTTAGAACGGACTTTTAGACTCTGTGGAAGAGGGAGAGGGTGGGATGATATGGGAGAATGGCATTGAAACATGTATACTATCAGGTAAGAAACGAATCGCCAGTCTGTGTTCGATACAGGATACAGGATGCTTGGGGCTGGTGCACGAGGATGATCCAGAGGGATGATATGGGGTGGGAGGTGGGAGGGGGGTTCAGGATTGGGAACTCATGGACTCCCATGGCTGATTCATGTCAATGTATGGCAAAACCAATACAGTATTGTAAAGTAAAATAAAGTAAAAATAAAAAAGAAATAAAAAAGACTTTGTAAGGAATTGGTCATGTTTTCATTAACTGTTTGATCATAAAATTCTTTGGAATTCAGCCACAAAGCAATCTGTACACTACATTTTTAAAAAATTGTTCATCAACTCACAAATTTGAAAGCGTATCTGAAAAGTTTATCCATAAAACTCTACCTTCCTGTAGCTTTATCATGTACTATGGATATTACCTTAGCACTTTATGGAGCAGTGTCACATGCAAAACAAATTCCTTCTTTTTTTTCCTGAATGTAAAGTATTGTTGATTTGTTAACATTGGACTCATGGTGAGCAGCACTGCAAGTCATGCTTGAATGACACACATTTTTTCCTAAAAAGCACATCACAGCCTTCTTGTGCTTGTAGACAGCACTTCACTATACTGAGGCCATTTAAAATAGAGCAAAATCCCCAACAGAAAGCACAAAAACATGAAAAACTTGACACTAAATGTGCTTTAGAAAAGAAACTTGTTATATGTGAGAGCTGACAGGACAGGGCAATGTGTTGCCTGATTTGACCTCAGATAGAACATGTGTTGGGTGACTCAGATGATTCATTACTTTATATAAGTTTGTAAATGACTGTGAACTTGCCCTGAGTATCCATTTGGGGGGTTACAAACACATTTTGCAAGTAGTCAAATTTACAGATGCAGAATCCCTGAATAATGAGAAGCAACTGTACGTTAGTATGATCAATAGTGTCCTACGTTTCTCCAAGGCTCTTTTCATTGTTTCTCATTCTTATATTTTTCTGCTCTCAGATTCTATGATCTCTATCAATCTGTCTTCATGTTTACTGGTTTAATCTTCTACCAACTCCCATTTCCTGTTGACCCCTGAAGCAAAATTTTTGTTTGATTATTGGACTTTTTGAACTCCAGAATTTCCTTTTGGTTCAATTTATAATTCCTATTTTTCATTGATCTTTTCTAATAGGTGAGACATTATCATCACATCTTCCTTTAATTCTGTAAGTATGACTTTCTTTAGTTCTTTGAACGTATTTGTAATAGCTACTTTAAAGTTTCTGTCCTCATAGTACAACATTTGGACTCTCTAAAATGCAGTTTCTTCTGCCTGTTCTTTTAAATCCTGAAAATATGCTTTTTTGTTTATTTGCCTTTCTCATAGTTGGTATTTGTTTGGTTCCACACTGGATATTTGATAATATATTGTAGCAGTTCTGATACTAACACCCTATTTCTAGGACTATCATTGTTTACTAGTCTACTTGTTTGTTTGCATTTATTTTCTAGTTAGTTGCTGCTTTGGTTGAGTGAAATTAGTTTTTCCCAAATGTGCAACCCTTAATGTTGTGCTCAGAGAGTGCAGGCTTGAATATGACTCCTCCTACCCCACGAGGTTAAAATGGTTGTATCTCCGTCCTCTTTGACTATCTCTTTCTGTGAACTCCCTTTTATGCTACTGCTTTAGTTGCAGATGAAATATCATCTGCATTGCTATTGGATGCCACAGTTAGCCTATGCTAATTTCTAGCTGATTGCTCTATTATTTTGATAGCACCCTGGTAAATAAATTACTCTGAAGTCTGATCTGATTCTGCTTGAACAGAAACAATCTGATTCCAGTTTGTCGAAGTTGTCTTTGAGGCCACATGTTAAGGCTTCCTCCACCCCCAGGACTTTCCTGGGCGCTCAGATGGTAAAGCATCTGTCTACAATGCAGGAGACCCGGGTTTGATCCCTGGGTTGGGAAGATCCCCTGGAGAAGGAAATGGCAATCCACTCCAGTACTATTGCCTGGAAAATCCCGTGGACAGAGGAGCCTGGTAAGCTACAGTCCATGGGGTCGCAAAGAGTCGAACATGACTGGGCGACTTCACTTTCGCTTTCACCCCCAGGAGGGTTCTTCTTTGCTGCTTCTTTCCTCAGTTATTTCTACTAACCTTCTAGATGTTCTGCCTTTTCTCTTATTACTGTGACAGAGCTATAAGCCCCCAACTAATTTACTTATCACGAAAATCACGACTGTTGTTTCCCGTGTTCTTAGGCTTGAACTTCTCCACACTCTGTTCCATATAAGATGAGTCCTCTTAGGGAGAAGTATGGAATGCTTTGTTCTTTTAGCCTTCCTCTTCTTCTTGGGCAGAATGTAATTGCTACTGCTTCAGAGTTTAAGGTGAGGACAGCACCCTATTTCTCTTGCAGAGACACCCATGTTCTACGAGCAGAGTTCTAGGCAAAGATAATCTATGGTCATCTTGGGTTTCTTCTCCTAACAAGGAACCTTAGCTACACTTGTGAACTAAGACAAGGATGCTAAAGGTCCAGTATTCTCAGCCTGTCATGCCTGATATAGAAGTTTTGTCCTATGACAAGGCCCAGGTAGAGGAAGAGGGCCTCTACCTTCTTCTCTGTCATTTTTGCCTGAAATAGAGCTTTTTCCACATGAAGCTGGGAGAGGAAAAGATGGGAAATAGGTGGTCGGCTCCTCTTGCGTAGATACCGTAACCCTAGGCTTGGACTGTCGTGAAAGACTTACTCCATCTTCTTCACTTCACATGCCTAGAGTAGACCTCCTGTCACTTTACCTGGGAAGGGAAGGGGGCAAGTCATAGTTCAAATGGCACTGACACTGTTCTTCCAAAAGTTAGTCGATTTTCTTGAATGAGTGTTTCTCCATTTGTTATACGACCTTAGGATGACTTCCAGAGATATTTAACTTGTTTTCTATTCTTTGATCATTTGTTTTTTATTGGGAAGAGGATCCACAGAGTTCCTCACATCATTATTCTAGAAGTGCTTCTGACTTGACTTTTCTGGGATGTTTCACTGTTTATAACATCTGTATATCTAAATACTTTTCCCATCTCTGATAACTTCTCAAAAAATTGTATTGTGACAGAACATACATCATCCTTTATAATGTATTATGGTCACTTCATGTTGGGAGTTCTAATTGGAAACTGAGACAGGAAAGCCTTTTCTGCTTCCTTATTTCCATCCTTAATTGAGGTTTCAGCCACTATATTGTCAAGGAGTAACTGTGGGCATAGGAAGACAATAGAGAGTTTATTTCTAGTCCTATTTTCCAGTCCTTTCCTAGCTCATTGCTTGAGTATTGGAAATGCTTCTATATGTCTTTTGGCTCTTTGATAGGAAGTCAGCTCTTATGTCATCTGCCTGTATCCTCCACACTATGTTTGTTTTGTTTTAAACAGTCTTTTGGACTCTGTGGGAGAGGGAGAGGGTGGATGATTTGGGAGAATGGCATTGAAACGTGTATAATATCATATATGATATGAATCACCAGTCCAGGTTTGATGCATAATACTGGATGCTTGGGGCTGGTGCACTGGGACAACCCAGAGGGATGGTACGGGGAGGGAGGAGGGAAGGGGGTTCAGGATGGGGAACACATGTACACCTGTGGTGGATTCATGTTGATGTATGGCAAAACCAATACAATATTGTAAAGTAATTAACCTCCAATTAAAATAAACTTATATTAAAAAAAGCTATGTTTAAATCTACAAGCTCTGGATCTTACATTTTAAATCATTTTACAATGCCTTTCTCTTTCAAAAGTCACAACTGTTATAAATCACAAGTGTTTTTACTTTCAATAAATTGTCTTTTCAATAAGTCTTCAATAACCAAGACAGAGAATGTTGCTGTTTATTCCTGCCTACCCTTAAGGGCAAGGGAAATGGAAAGCTATCACCTCTGTCCAACTGTTAGGAGTAGAGAGAGCAGTGAACACAAGGAAACTTGGACCCAAAATGTCAATGAACATTTCACAATATTATCCTGCTATTGCTTTAGAATTTCTTGGCAAATCACATGGTGTTTTTATTTGGAGGAGGGGGACTGTGGAATGGTAAGTGTGGCTGCTAGTAAAAGCTTGGTTGGTTCCTTTCTTCTGTACAAACCAAATATAATTTAGAAAAGAAAGAAGAATAAAGAAGTGAGCTACTTACTTTCATATGGTTTCTTTTAAAATTATGATTCCTAAAACCTGTTTTCTCTTAGCTCTTTTCAGAGTTTCCATTCCCGTATGAAGAGTCCAGAGTGCCCTGAATGTCTGTGACATGCCATGTTCATCTTTTTTGCATTTATAGAATGTTGTGGTTTGCCCTATTTACATAGACTTCAGTTGAACATTGTCGTTCTCTGTTTTTTATGTGAATTCTACTTGATTTTTTCAGCCACATTTTTTCAAATATGTCTGAAAGTCAACACCACCGGAGCAACAAGGGCAAATGTTCCCTCTAAAAGAGGCAAAGAATTCGTTATAAGTAATTTTTACCTGGAAACAAATGGGAATATTTTGTAAAAAGTAATAAAATGAGAAAGCTACCAAAATTGTTAATCATTCTTTCCCAAGATCAGAA
Source organism: Capricornis sumatraensis (assembly GCF_032405125.1). Taxonomy (NCBI): domain Eukaryota; kingdom Metazoa; phylum Chordata; class Mammalia; order Artiodactyla; family Bovidae; genus Capricornis; species Capricornis sumatraensis. The sequence goes on from NW_027184624.1 coordinate 3,082,863, forward strand.
CACCCATCAGGTCAAAAGCCAGGAGAAAATTTTGAGGATCATTAAATCTGGTATGTTAGAATAATATTTTTACTGGCTAGTCTTTCCTGAAATGTCCAACTTTTTTCTTTTAATTTAGTCATCCAGCCCTGTCACTGGTCAGTGAGTCAAGGAATGGATTTAACAATAGATACTGATTGAGACGTTGCCTTTTCCTGACTTGATTTTCAAAAATCTGGATCCTTAATGAGATAGGAAGGATTTGAAGCATAGACAAATTATTTTAGAGAGTATGATAGTCAGAACAAAACTTTTCTGCTCCCCACCTTAAGAAAAAGGACAGATAGAGAGTAATTCAACAGTGGTGGATCCCATAGAGAGAATCCCTGTACTATCTTCATGGACTGATTCCTGGAGAGGTAGAATGGAGAGGCAGAAAATCCCAACCAGATTTTTGCTCCATGCCCAGGTTGCTCCTAAACAGATAGCAAGTTCCAAGTATAAAGAAGCTCTGTTTTTATCTCCGCCTTCTTCCTCTCCTTCAAAATTCCCATAACCTACCATTATGTTGTATGAGTGACAGAATAATCTCCCTATGTCCAAGACTTCAAATCAAGGCAGTGTTGAAAGAAGAGAGCTGTCAGACATGAATGAACCATGTATATGAAATTAAATTATATGACCTTGGTAATCTGTGTGGACTAATGACAGAGACCCAAACAGGACTAGGGATTAGCTGTGTAGACAAAAGATACAAAGGTCCAGATGCCTATAGCTTTTCTTTATTGTCCAATAAGACTGCTAAACTTGAGCTGTCACACTTGTTTTCTATTAGAAGGTAAAAGGTATTTCTTTTCTATCAAGTTTCTCATACAATATTTTCTTACATCTCATTGCCCCAAATAGCTATATAGCCATGTGTGCTTATTTGCTCAGTCGTTTCTGACTCTTTGCAACCCCATGGTCTGTAGCCCAATAGGCTCCTCTGCCCATCGAGTTTTCCAGGTAAGAATGCTGGAGTGGGTGCCATTTCCTATTACAGGGTATCTTGCTGACCCAGGGATCAAACCCAAGTCTCTTTGGTCCTCCATTGGCAGACAGATTCTTTACCACCTGTATAGCCATACCAACTGAAAAATAGGCTAGAAAACACAGTGTTGAGTGGGATAATGATGTGTTTGGTTGATTAAAATTAGGCTTCTTATTAAGGGCTTATATTCAGGAGTGCTCTAACTGTGGGACTCCAGTACTTTATCCCAGAAACTCTAGTAATCTTCTCGCTAGGCTCTTAACTCCCTCTTCTCAACTCAGAATATCCTGGGCTCCACTCGGGTTCTCCCTGCCTGAAATTACAACTTTGACTTTTTCTCAAGTCAATAAGTTAGATCTCTGATGGGTTTCATTTTGTTTGTTTCCCATCATGAAGGATCACTTTTCCTTCATTGCCTGATACCCAGTGTCTTAAAAACCTTTGTTTCTTTTGTGTGTGTTTCAAGTAGGAAGGGTTAACGGGGTCCCTATTATTTTGTAGTGGCTGTGAGTGGAAGCTCCCTACTCTATTCACTTTTCCCTCCTATTTATTATTGTACTCATAGCTCTCATCTGTTTGGTGAGTTCTTTGCAAATTACTTTGGTATTCTTTGTAATTTGCCAAAGTGTAAGTGAAGTTAGCATATGCACTTTACTTCCTGTCAGAGATAAAACTGCTTGTAAGTAGTCCTGTCTCTACTTACTAATTAGGCCTCCCTGCCCATAGAATTTGAGTCTGGGGGGGATGGGAATTAGTTCAAGAAGAGAATGTATTTGGAGTGAAATGGTGTGGACCCAGAAAGCAGTAAGCAACACCCTGAACAGACCTTTGTAGAAATGACTGAAGGCCAGGGTGTATGAAGAACAGATTAAGTTGGAATACTTATTCGATAACACTCCTGTGAACTTTAGCCTGATTCAAATTTGCAATTTGTGTGTGTGTGTGTGTGTGTGTGTGTGTGTATGTATAATGTTTAGCAGTTAATGTGTCATGATAGGAATGACACTGAATTTAAGGGACTGAGAGATAATTCAGGTCTGGTTTTAGAAAATGACTTCATTTTCTAGCATAAAATGTTTCAGGGTAGGTAATCTCCCATCTCTAAACTTCAGTTTCCTTTTCTTGCATATGGTAGGGAAGGGAATATACTACTTGATCTTTTTTGTTGTTGTCCGGCCACTTGCATTGTGTCCGAATCTTTGTGACCCCATGGACTACAGCATGCCAGGCTTCCCTGTCCTTCCCTATCTCCCGGAGTTTGCTCAAACTTACATCCATCCTGTTACTTGATCTTTACGTACTAAATTTCTATGTTTTATGACAGGTTTCTGTTTTAAGTGGACTAAATTACACTTTCTATATACCTCACAGAGCCTCTTTATACCTGAGCTTTCTTTCCCCTGTCCAAACTTTTGCAATTCCTGGTAACCTCCAGGGTTTGTGGAGGATTCAAAGAACTACATTAAGAATTTGGTTTGTTGCTCTTTCTTCCCTCCTGCAACTCAAATTTTTTGCTCACACACATACACAGTGTCACAAATAGAATTGGTGTCTACAACTGGAAATGCAGAAGACCTTGGGATATAAATTGTGTTGAATATAGTGATTGGGTATTTTCTGTTGACAGATTCGTCTTGATAATTTGAGGAGCTGAGATGTGCTTGAGTTCTCAGTCTTAGGGTTCACAACAGTTTTATAGATTGGAATTCTACTACGACTGTATTATTTCCAATGCATTTCACAGGAGCGAAATATCTTCATACCACTAAACAGCATCTACTTGCAAGTGAAGAGGGAACAAAAGCTCATAAAACTGCAATAAAATATTTATTTGTCTTCAGCAATAGGATTAATTTTATCACTGTAGATTTATGACCCTAGAAATTTGTTGGTGGATATTTAATATATCAAAATAGCAGAACAAGGAGCTTGTATTAAGAAATGTGTTGTGAAACTTGTGATTTACCAGAGAAAACAGATTTTTTTCCATAGGACTTAATAAAACAGCAACAAAATTGAATTAGCTTGGCATAAAGTTTAATTGCCTGACGAAAGATTTGAGACTGCTGTTGCATTACTGTTTATTCGATATAACATCTCTTGGACTTGTGGATCCTACCCCCCACCCACACCCCCAGACTGACTGGGAAAGCTAATGATGGCAGTAGGATTGTAGTGTTAGTGTCCAGGAATCTTCCTTTTGATTTCCTCTTCCTAACACGAAGGAGGAAGAGTTCACTGCAATGACCTTTCCCAAAGGAAAAACAGGACTGTATAGCTTGTTGCCTCCCTCAATGCAATTCCTTTGTTGAAAGCCTCTCTCTTCAAAAATTCCATAGCTCTTCAGTGCTACAGTACCTTGTGAGAGTGCGCCTTAGTGACATTCAGCTTATGCATTTGGGTTTTTGTTTTTGTTTTTGATAGAAATAGCCTGATAGTGGAAAGTCATGAAAGAATATAGTAAATCTACAACCTTCCAGTTTTCTCTAGTTTGAGTTGTGGCGGTAAGTAAGAATTACTATCTTTCTGCTCATATTTTGTCTGACTCTTTGCAACCCCATGAACTGTCCATGGAATTCTCCAGGCTAGAATACTGGAGTGGGTAGCCTTTCCCTTCTCCAGGGGATCTTCCCAATCCAGAGATCAAACCCAGGTCTCCTGCATTGCAGGAGGATTCTGTACCAGCTGAGCCATAAGGGAAGCACATATATATGTTTCTTATCTTTTGAGCTCCTATAAGAATTAGGTACACACTTAGGAAAAAAGCACAGTCTCTCGAGATTGTAATGTGGGAGCTAGACATCTTCATGTTCAGAAAGGTTAGAGGTATATGGTCTGACAGAGGCAGAACAACTTCGGTCCCCATAATTCAGCTACAACAGAATCTGAGAACAGAACTACTAAATTGATGATACGGCCGTAGAGTTTACAACCAGAGACTGTCTCAGTTCTTATCCATAAAACTTGTAACAGCTAACCTTCTTGAGGACTGCTTTGTGAATTTTCAATCAGAAGGACAGTCCCCAAAGAGTGGCTGAGTCTGGATCATTGTTATGGAAAGTAATTGAGTAAGTGAAAATATGTATCATGAGAAGAAGCCTGGAGCTTCCTTTGAGTTTTATTCGAATGAGGGGGAAAAAAGGATTTTTTGTTTGTTTGTTTATCCTAGTGTCTCCTGGGGTCTTGACAATTTGTGTTTTTCAAGTATGTCATCAAAAAAAGCATTCACTTTCTGTCCCAGATCTGATTAACTCTCTCAGCCATTGGCATGCTCTTGATAGTAGAAGCATATGTACATTTGATGGAGTCTACAGGAGTCCAGAACGTTGAAGCTTTTGGGCTTAGTAATACCCAGTGCTTTTAGGCCACCCTCAGCCCTGTTACTGATTATCTACCCAGAGAAGATGCTAAAAATAACACAAAATAAATATTTGACTCGAAAATTAGCCATTTAGACTAAAAATTCCATTCAGACATTAAAAAATTAGGTCCCTAAAACCTGTGTGCTTTTATGGCATAAAAGAGATTATCAATTAACTTCAAAGTAACATGGTTATATGAATGCTAGTGTCTGTCTCTCAGGTCCTGATTAGAGTATCCAAATACATTTAATAATAGGGAAAAACTCACATGCCTGCTTCTTACTAACAGAAAAGATTATATGACTACACCATAGAAAAGAAGAAAAAGTATATACTGTTGCAAAAAAAGTATTCACAGAAGTTGAAAGCAAAGAATGAACAAAGAGATACAAACTCATTCAAATAAAGGAGTCATAATATTAATGCCAAACAGGTAGAAATAAATGCCCAACATATTAAATGAACCAATACTACTGCATTATTGATGAAGGACACAGCCTTCCAAGAAACTATAAATACCAATATTCCTTGCATTAAAATAACCAACATAAAAATACATAAAATAATCAAAATATACAATCTGTGTAAATCTAAAAGATGTTGAAAGAACTTCCCTGGTGGCTCAGATGGTAAAGAATCTATCTGCAGAAGACCCAGTTTCAATCCGTGGGTCATGAAGATCCCATGGAGAAGGGAATGACTACCAATACCAGTATTCTTACCTGGAGAATCCCATGGACAGGGAAGCCCAGTGGCCTATAGTCCATGGGGTTGTAAAGAGTCAGATACTATTGAGTGACTAAGGACACATACACACACATACAAGAAAAGTGAAAAGAACACAGTCCTAATCAGTTCAGTTCAGTCGCTCAGTCTTGTTCGACTCTTTGAGACCCCATGAATCGCAGCATGCCAGGTCTCCCTGTCCATCACCAACTCCCGGAGTTCACTCAGACTCACATCCATCGAGTCAGTGATGCCATCCAGCCAGCTCATCCTCTGTTGTCCCCTTCTCCTCTTGCCCTCAATCCCTCCCAGCATCAGAGTCTTTTCCAATGAGTCAACTCTTCGCATGAGGTGGTCAAAGTACTGGAGTTTCAGCTTTAGGATCGTTCCTTCCAAAGAAATGCCAGGGCTGATCTCCTTCAGAATGGACCGGTTGGATCTCCTTGCAGTCCAAGGGACTCTCAAGAGTCTTCTCCAACACCACAGTTCAAAAGCATCAATTCTTTGGCGCTCAGCCTTCTTCACAGTCCAACTCTCACATCCATACATGACCACTGGAGAAACCATAGCCTTGACTAAACGGACCTTAGTGGGCAAAGTAATGTCTCTCCTTTTCAATATGCTATCTAGGTTGGCCATAACGTTTCTTTCAAGGAGCAAGCTTCTTTTAATTTCATGGCTGCAATCACCATCTGCAGTGATTTTGGAGCCCCCCAAAAATAAAGTCTGACACTGTTTCCACTGTTTCCCCATCAATTTCCCATGAAGTGATGGGACCAGATGCCATGATCTTCGTTTTCTGAATGTTGAGCTTTACGCCAAGTTTTTCACTCTCCACTTTCACTTTCATCAAGAGGCTTTTTAGCTCCTCTTCACTTTCTGCCATAAGAGTGGTGTCATCTGCATATCTGAGGTTATTGATATTTCTCCCGGCAATCTTGATTCCAGCCTGTGCTTCTTTCAGCCCAGCGTTTCTCATGATGTACTCTGCATAGAAGTTAAATAAGCAGGGTGATAATATACAGCCTTGACGTACTCCTTTCCCAATTTGGAACCAGTCTGTTGTTCCATGTCCAGTTCTAACTGTTGCTTCCTGACCTGCATACAGATTTCTCAAGAGGCAGGTCAGGTGGTCTGATATTCCCATCTCTCAGAATTTTCCACAGTGTATTGTGATCCACACAGTCAAAGGCTTTAGCATAGTCAATAAAGCAGAAATAGATGTTTTTCTGGAACTCTCTTGCTTTTTCCATGATCCAGTGGATGTTGGCAATTTGATCTCTGGTTCCTCTGCCTCTTGTAAAACCAGCTTGGATATCTGGAAGTTCACAGTTGACATATTACTGAAGCCTGGCTTGGAGAATTTTGAGCATTACTTTACTAGCATGTGAGATGAGTGCAATTGTGCGGTAGTTTGAGCATTCTTCGGCATTGCCTTTCTTTGGGATTGGAATGAAAACTGACTTTTTCCCATCCTGTGGCTACTGCTGAGTTTTCCAAATTTGCTGGCATATTGAGTACAGCACTTCCACAGCATCATCTTTCAGGATTTGAAACAGCTCAACTGGAATTCCATGACCTCCACTAGCTTTGTTTGTAGTGATGCTTTCTAAGGCCCGCCTGACTTCATATTCCAGGTTGTCTGGCTCTAGGTGAGTGATCACACCAGTGTGATTATCTTAGTCGTGAAGATCTTTTTTGTATAGTTCTTCTGTGTATTCTTGCCACCTCTTCTTAATATCTCCTGCTTCTGTTAGGTCCATACCATTTCTGTCCTTTATAGAGCCCATCTTTGCATGAAATGTTCCCTTGGTATCTCTAATTTTCTTGAAAGATCTCTAGTCTTTCCCATTCTGTTGTTTGCCTCTATTTCTTTGCATTGATCGCTGAGGAAGGCTTTCTTATCTCTTCTTGCTATTCTTTGGGACTCTGCATTCAGATGCTTATATCTTTCCTTTCGTCCTTTGCTTTTCGCTTCTCTTCTTTTCACAGATATTTCTAAGGCCTCCTCAGACAGCCATTTTGCTTTTTTGCATTTCTTTTCCATGGGGATGGTCTTGATCCCTGTCTCCTGGACAATGTCCTGAACTTCAGTCTGTAGTTCATCAGGCACTCTATCTATCAGATCTAGTCCCTTAAATCTATTTCTCATTTCCACTGTATAATCATAAGGGATTTGATTTAGGTCATACCTGAATGGTCTAAAGATTTTCCCCACTTTCTTCAATTTAAGTCTGAATTTGGCAATAAGGAGTTCATGATCTGAGCCACAGTCAGCTCCTGATCTTGTTTTTGTTGACTGTATAGAGCTTCTCCATCTTTGGCTGCAAAGAATATAATCAATCTGATTTCGGTGTTGACCATCTGGTGATGTCCATGTGTATGTAGAGTCTTCTCTTGTGTTGTTGGAAGCAGGTGTTTGCTATGACCAGTGCATTTTCTTGGCAAAACTCTATTAGTCTAATAGATGAGTATTTTTACAGGCTTGGGGATATCAGTAATCTACAAATAAACTAGGAAGTAAGCCAATACCCTTCAGAGTAGGATTCTTTCACTCATCTCTTATAAAACACCAGAAAAATTTGGTTGCATTTTGAGCCATAATGGAAGTATCAATATACTGCAAAATGCAGCCATTTAAGAGAAAATATTGTCTGACCATAATACAAGAGGGAAATAAACAAAATGAATAATACTCAGTAACTTGACCATCTCCCAAGTTTCTCAGGACTGTGTTACGACTCTTTCTGTAGAAGTTTTTTGTTTGTTTGTTTGTTTTTGTTTTTAGAGAATTTGTTAATCTAAAGACATTCTATGGCCATCACAGTGACATCACTTAGCACTTTTCTCTTGTGGTTAATAATCTATGTACTGTAATTCTTTCCAGATAGCTCTAGTTCTGGTAACACAAGACAATGGGTTAAAATCTGAGCCTTTCACACTTGCATTGAATACAGTGTGCCGTTGTCAGTACTAAAATGCCACTTAATTTTATTCCTTTATTTATTCTTATACATATCCCTATTTTCAAAGCCCTTTTCACTTTTTGACAGGTAAAAATTAAACTGATAATCTTCCTAACTGATTCTTAGACCAAAAGGGAATCTGAATGTAAGTTATATAATACATAAAAAGGTCAGTGGTAAGAATATTACATATCAACATTTATGAGAGATTTTCATGTGCTCAGAAGGAAATAAATGTCTCTATATGCTTCAAATACTAAAGAATAAAAAAGGAATTTTTTAAAATTTAAAATTTCATTGATTTAAAAAAAGAATATCTAAAATAAAGCACAGGTTGGCAAACTCTAGTCCATAGGTCACTTTTAGCCCACCACCTGTTTTGGTGAATAACATTTTATTGAAACATAGCTATGCTCTTTGACTTAAATTTTCAATGGCTGCTTTTGTGCTACAAGGGTAGTGTTGAGTCATTGTGACAGGGACTATTAGGCCTCAAAGTCATAGAGCCCTTTACTGTAACCTTAATCTAGGGCATATAAAGAAAAGGATTATGAAAAATAAAATTATAAACTGGTGATTTGAAAATTAATCTGAGATATGTCTGTTGTTTTAGCATGTTGTAACATGCATAGAAAACCATGTAATGTTATCCTATTTTGTTAGCATCATCTCATACTAAAACACTGGATGAAAAGCATAATGAAAAAAAAATACAGATGTGTTTCTCATATGCAAGTGAAGTATTGGAAGTAAATATTATTAAATCTAATTCAGCAGTATGTTTAACTATTAATTACCTGCAACCAAGTGAAAATTTATGGCAGGGTGTATAAATTATTTACTATAAGTAAATATGCTAATATGCCTAATCACATCACATAGCCCAAAGCAGAGAAATCATACATTAATCTTAATAGATACAGAAAAACAGTTGGTCTCTTTTTATGATAGAAAAATATTAATCTAGACATGTAAAATATATTCTCAGTGTGCCACAAACAGAATACATACTCTGATGTTTCTCACAGTTAAACGTCAGAGATAGTCTTTTAAAGTCATAAATGGTATAAGAATATCTTCTATTTTCATGAATATTTAAGGGAAAAAAATGAAAGTTCCAACTAGTGCATAAGACGTTAAAGATTTGAAAAGAGGAAAACATTAAATTATTATTTTCCGATTATATTATTATATTTCCTGAAAACAAAGTCTGGAAATTAATAGATCTGATAGTTGACCTCATTTAAGCTTCTTCAGTTGGCAGAGGGATTCCAGTGAGTTTGACATATAACATTTATTTGTTATGTCTTTGCATTTTCCTTCCTCATTTTTTCTTTGTATTTCATACCTTGACAGTCACAGGAAACTCTAAATCAGTTATTTCATGGAACATCTGTTAATTTGGGGTGTTCCTGTTAGTTTCAAGTTAATGCATCATTGGCTGAAGTATTTCAGAAATAGTGTTGTGTTCTCATTATATGTCCATTCTATCAGATGCACATGTTTTTCCTTTGTTCTATTACTGGTAGTGTTTACCTTCAATACGTTGACTAAAATGCTACTGACCATTCTAAACTTACTATTTTTCCATTTTTGTAATAGGTATTATATCAGGAGGTAATTTGCAACTATAAGAGTATCCTAGTCCACATTATTTTATTCATCTGTTTATTTATATGGGCATGTATTCATGACTTTCTATTTTATTCAATGGTTATAATTTGTTTCTATATATATTTAATTGCTCAAATTGTCCAGGGTGGCTAAATACTGAAAATTATCATATGGCCAGGAGCTGCACTGAATATATAAAGACATTTCCTATTCAACAATATCAAAATACACTGTTTCCTAGCTAAGTTTATATGTACAGCAATGTTAGATGTAACCACAAAAAACAAAAGCAATCTCAGGGTACGACATTAGAGGAACTAACAGAGATTTATACATCATTAAATATAGTGGGCTGTTGGATAGCCCTAAAATCATTAATGTTATTATGTTATTCAGGTGCTATTCATTACATCAGAAAATGCTCTTTGCAATATTAATGGAAGCAAGGTAACTAGGTACCAAATTGTATATATTATAATCTCAAACACATTAACAAATAAAAGGAGCAGAAATTATATTAAAATATGTATAGTAGATCTTTTCAGTGATGGAGTTATGAGTGACTATTATTTTTTAAGATTTACAGATTTGCCACTGGGCACACTATGTTTTTATAATCGAATGGGAAAAAAAAGCAAAACAATAAAAAGCATTGGATCAGCTTCCCACAAATATTGATTCAGTTATTGGGCTAAGGGAAGTTTTACTACCTGGGACGCTTTCATTTTCCCACTGTGAATCACTCCACAGGAGAAAAAAACATGCCAGCCTTTTTGTTTATGGACACTGGGCAGGATAATGCACCATTAAATCTAAGTTGGGATAATGATCATTATCTGCTAGGAGACCTGGAGAGGGTGGGTGTCCAGTAACTCTGTCTATATTCTACCATGGAAGCATTAAAAGAAATCTGCCCTCATATCCTTAGTGGGAAACATGGCCCTGAAAAAGGGTTAAACAGAAAGAAAAAAGGGTTAAACAGAAGTACACAACATAAACCACAAAAAATATAAGACCTATATGTTAAGTTCATTACTCTAAAAAAGATAAAATGTAGGATGTTCCTCTCGTGTGTACTATCATATTTATGAGGTCATTAATGTTTGCCAAAAACAGTACATGCAAAACTGTCTTATTCTTTCTTCTCTGGCATTATCATAATATGATCCTATATGGAGCTTTTGGTAAAAATTGGTATAGTCATTCATTATGCATTTATCTTATTTTAATCCTCTTTGGACTTGATCAGGATGACAATCCTTAGTGCTTGAGAAGTCACCATGAAAAGTATGAAAGCTCAAGATATATCTGCTTATTCACAAGTAAATAAATCATTCTTTTTAATCCTTTAATCTACTCTAGAAATTGAATAATCGAGCTAGAACAGGGATTGTTTCATCTGATTCAAAACATTTGGAGGTCAGAGTCTCAGATTTTTCACATGTTTATTTGCTCTAATTTGCATACTTAGTTAAAATGAACGAATTTGAAAACAAGTAACCAGAGGGTGCTGGATTAGCAGGAGTCTTAAAAGCTTTGCAGCTTCGTATAATTATTAAGGAGGCATGTTTAATTAATATAATACCCATTAGTAACAGTTAAATATAGCCAAGGTCAAGAAATGAACCCTTTTACCATTTACAGTTGGCATTTTAATTTTATAGTAATCTCAGCCCAGCAGAAATGTTCATTTATTTCAATGTAATATTCTGTGATACAGTTGGAACATCAAAAATCTCTCTTTTTCATGTCACTATAATACAGTAATTTACGGGTAAGAAATCATTTTAGTTTCTAGAGATATCTATAGGAGAATCTCATAAATGTGAAAGTTCAGTACTCAAAGGAATGAAGATGCGCATACAATTTCAAGTGACTGTGCTTTGCGAACTGGACTCTTTCCGAGCTGAGTGAAAGATAGAATGAAGAGACTTAAATAGTTACTCCGTTTCCTAATCCCACATCTTGTACCTCAATTGAAAGGGGTTAAGAGCCCATTAAATTCTCTTCTTGGTCCATAAGCTTCTTTTCAGTACCTTTCCCAGGTTGCAAAGAAAATTTCCTGAAGGTTAGCCATTAAAGATTACTATACTCCTGAAAATCCTTGACTTATGTCTTGAAACATGGGGTCATTTTAATTATCTATGGATGAAAGACTGGTTTGACTTCAACTCACTTTAGGTGTCTCTTATGATGTATAACATCTTAAGGTTCTGAAAAACTATCTCCCTCATTACAATCTAAGAAATATCATATTTACTCAGCTTTTTGTTTTTATTTCTGCTTTATGTAATTCATTACTACTATTTCATCAACTCTGATTTCTGTGAATGAGGGAAAAAAATCTACAAAAAAAAAAAAGAAACAGAGATTATGGAGTTATCTTTTTAGTTTCCATAATGAAGCTACCTTCTCTTTTGTTAAAGCTGTAAAAATTACCATCAATGAATATTATAAGAACCAGAGGATAAAGGAGGTGGGATAAGAAAGATACTGACTGTTTATGTGAGTGAAAATTTTCATGAATAATACCTGTTCTATGTTCTCAAATTTAAAAAAAAAATTACAGTATTAATTTTAAATTATTTTTATTGGAGTACAACTGCTTTACAATATTCTGTTATTTCTGTACAGCAAAAGTGAATCAGCTGTAGGTATACGTGGGAAAGATTGGGGGCAGAAGGGGACGACAGAGGATGAGATGGTTGGATAGCATCACTGACTCAGTGGGCATGGGTTTGGGTAGACTCCGGGAGTTGGTGATGGACAGGGAGGCCTGGCGTGCTGCGGTTCATGGGGTCACAAAGAGTCGGACACGACTGAGTGACTGAACTAAACTGAACTGATTCATGTATCTCCTCTCTCTTGACCTTCCCTGCCAACCACCCGTCACTCTCAAAATTTTTCAAAAGATAGTTTTCAGATAGAAGAGAGATGTAGCTCTAATAGTTATACTTTTCTATGAATTATATGTGTAATATATTTAATATATATGAAATATATGTTTATTATAGAGTTGTCCTATATTAGTTGTGATTAATACTTGGTCTTTTGAAGTTCAAGATAAATCAAGCAAGATGAATTGGGTAGGAACATTTGGACAGAGTAAGGTTTTTTCACATCTGAAGCTGAAATCTTTCACCTGGATGAATTTGCCAAAGCCCAGAGGATTTCCCACAGTTCTAAGGTTTGGAAACATGAAATTTTTAGAATTCTAAATACAATTTCTTTTCCCACAGGAGGACTCACATTAAACCAGCAAACACAAATAGTGTGTAATAACAGAATGGCAAGTTGTGAATGTAATGATTAGCAAAAAAAAAAAAAAGAAGAAATCACAGTACTCTCTATCTCTTTGAAGTGTACTCTGACTTGAGTTTGAGCGATCTGGATGTCAAAAGCAACTGGGATTCATGAACTTTTCTGTGTATATTTTACACCTCAGTGAAATTTACAAAAACAAAGTGAAATCTCTGAAACCCAGGGTCTAAGACTTTCCAGAGTAAACAGTAAGGACAATTCTCCTGGAAGTTTGGGTGGTGGTTTCTAAGGGCAAAGGGTAATAGCCACTGCAGTTGTCAGTTATGATTTGAAACTTTAATTTCTGAATCACAGATGCATGTGTTTCAGAGGAACCTTGGAAATTTGGATGGATGGTTGCCCTAAGAAGACCTTTAGTTTCTGAGTAGTGAGGATGACTCTTTAATGATTGATGGTTTTTCTGTCAGTTGTCTGAGATAACTTTTCTTACTTAATTTGGCAAAACATTTGCTGGTCTTTCCTCTAAACCAGAGGTCAAGATGTAACTCCTACAAAACTTTCCAATTGTTTCCATTTATTCCAAAACTTCTTGACCCTATCAACCTCTCTTACAGGGAATATTTCAAAATAATTGTAATTTAAATTTGGAGTTACAGCTCTCTGAAAATGTGACTCATGTATTTTATTGGTGGACCTTCAGCTCTCAGAAACTCTGAAGTATTGAACAAGTGGACGCATTGTGTTTATGGGTAATTAGAGCTACTCTCTCATTTATCACTGGTAGCTCAGATGGTAAAGCGTTTGGGTGATCTTGAGCTAATTGTGAAACGTCTCTAAGCTTTAGCTTCCTTGTCAATAAAGTTAGCTCCAACATATGTAATATTTTGTACATAATAGTATACAATGTATAGGTGAGGTGTGTTGTGTGTGCAGTGACTATGATAAGCATTGAGTACTATAAACGACTTTATCTCCATCCTTTGCGGTTAGTCGCTCAGTCATGTCTCACTCTTTGTGACCCTATGGACTGTAACCCACCAGGCCTCTCTATCCATGGGGATTCTCCAGGCAAGAATACTGGAGTGGGTTATACCATGCTCTCCTCCAGGAGGTCTTCCCAACCCAGGTATTGGACCCAGGTCTCCTGCATTGCAGGTGGATTCTTTACCCTTGAGCTAATAGGGAAGCCCCTCCATCCTTTATTGTTTAGTAAATACATTCTTACAAGTGTATCAACAATTGAATAGACACCTCTATGAGATCGTGAGGTCTCAGATAACAAAGGATCGGTTCTCAGCTGGTCAAATCTTGGTGGTGTTGGGGAAGACTTGAGAGTCCCTTGGCTGCAAGGAGATCCAACCAGTCAATCCTAAAGGAATAGGATATTTATTTCTGAATATTCATTGGAAGGACTGATGCTGAAGCTGAAACTCCAAAACTTTGGCCACCTGATGCGAAGAACTGACTCACTGGAAAAGACCCTGATGCTGGGAAAGATTGAAGGCTGGAGAACAAGAGGACGACAGAGGATGAGATGGTTGGATGGCATCACCAGCTCGAAGGACATGAGTCTGAGCAAGCTCTGGGAGTTGGGATGGACAGGGAAGCCTGGCGTGCTGCAGTCTATGGGGTCACAAAGAGTCTGACATGACTGAGCGACTGAACTGAACCATAATTTTGCTTGGGGATAAGAGGAAGGAGATTCAGAATGAAGCAGGGATAAGTGCCAAGAAACTTTGTCCCTCAGAACCTTTCCACATTTGAGTTTGCCATGTGTAAGAGAGAATATGGATTAGGAGTCCTGCACTTCTGATTTAACTTCTTCCCAGCTAGCATGAATCAGAAGCCCAAATTTCAGTGTATCTCTCTGCTTTCCTTTATTTTTATTTTCCTTCTCTTTCTTCTTGCTTTTTAATGAATTATCAACCTCTTTTTTTGTTTGTTTTTATTTTTTCCTTTTGTTGTTCTTATTGTCTAGTCGCTCAGTTTGTGTCTGACTCTTTGTGACCCCATGGGCTGCAGCATGCCAGGCTTCTCTGACCTTCACTGTCTCCTGGAGTTTGCTTAAAGTCATGTCCATTGAGTTGATGATGCCATCCAACCATCTCATCCTCTGTCACTCCCTTCTCCTCCTACCCTCAATTGTTTCCAGCATCAGGGTCTTTTCTAATAAGTTGCTTCTTTGCATCAGGTGGCCACAGTATTGTAGCTAGGCATCAGTCCTTCCAATGAATAATCAGGACTGATTTTTTTTTGGATTGATTGGTTTGATCTCCTTGCTGTCCAAAGGACTATCAAGAGTCTTCTCCAGCACCACAATTCAGAAGAATCAATTTTTCAGTGCTTAGCTTTCTTTATGTTCCAACTCTCACATCCATACATGACTACTGAGAAAACTATAGCTTTGACTAGATGGACCTACATTTTCAGGAGCTTTTCACAGTCTTCCATCTGTCTTTCCCTCTATTTCTCTTCAATCCACTTCATTTAACTAACCTCATCCAGCCTTTCCCTCAGGTCCCCCAACATGTGGTACTCATATGTTCAGCCAGGTTTTTCCCCTATTCCATAAGCCCTCTGTGCTCACTCCTCATGTTGCATATTGTCCCTTTCTTGAAGGCTCTTTGCTGTCCTTCTTCTATAATTATTCAAAACTCAATTGTACCTCATCTAAGAGGCCCTCACAGAAAAGGGCAGTGCTTTTTGAAACCCTTCTTTAAATGAAATCCCATAGCAAGTCTAATTTGTCCTCCCTGACCTGGTAATTAATTATCCATTGACCCCATCATATAGGGTATGTTGTTTTTCTTATGTGTTATTCTTCTTGACATAAAAAAAGATTTTAATGATTTGAACTAGGAGCTATGGCATTTTCTTTTTCATTTTCGTACAAGGCTCTGTGATATGAAGTTAACATCCTTTCTCTCCACTTCCCATTCACCCTCAGCACTTGTTAAACATAAAGGATACGTGGAACTTGCTGGTTTACAGGTTTTTTGTAGTCCTTGGTTCTGGTCCTTGGGTCTAAGCTGCAGTAGTATAATGCTAATTTGATTGATTTTTTGTTGTCACATGATTCAGGAATTAACTAAATCATTACAAATTTAGAAACATATAAGATATTATAAGAGAGCCAATGGATAGCACAACCTTAGGCCCAGGGGAGAGTGCTGTGCAAGTCATAGGTTGGTGGGGTTCGTATTTAATGATTTAGCCTTCTAATATTCCTTTGTAATTAAGAGATATGCAAATATATAGTTAATATTTAACAGTATTGGTTAAAAGAAGAGAAAAGAGAGAAAGGGAGGGAAGAGAGAGATCTTGAAGACTCTTTGAAATTCATGAACAAATATGATTGGATGGGCAAAGAAAAAAACCAAAGGCTGACCTCCTACAAATAAGCTCAGGAAAGAGAGAAGGGCTCCTCTGATATGCAAGTAGAAAGATTAGACCTCTAGCACCTTAGGAAATCTGAATAGTCTGAGCAATGTTGGCAGAAGCCACACTAAAGAGCTTGCACAGTTCTGCAAATGTCTCACCCAAAGAAATCTGGCATGGTGTTCATCATCCAGCTAATCCTAACATGCAGACATTTCTGAGAGTGAAATCAGATCTTTCTTTGCCAGAGTGTGTTCCTTATTTGGGCAACTGGGTCAAATCAAGAAAGGCCAATATAGGCTGCCAGAGTAGACAAGGAGAGGAGAAATAAAAGAACAAGACATATAATTCATCAGTGATTTCCTCCCAACATTCTTAGCCTCCACCTTGCCTCCATCTTACTGGTAATACAGGAACAAGGTCAAGGATCTGGTAAAAGGTATCTATAGAAAGGGAGTAAATATAGAAAATAAAGTAACTTAAAACATAAAATTTTCTTTCTAGGGATAATTGTGATGATAGTTCAGTAATAAAATAAGATCAGATGAAGTCTGAAGAAATGTTAGAAAACCTGGATAAAGTGGAAAAACATCTGTTTGAAGGCATCAGAATGTTAGAGACACAAAGACGTGTGGGCCAAGTTCTAGAGAGAAGGGAAACAGAGACAGGATTGACATTTGGCCCAGCTTTTCTCCTTGGGACATTTGCTGATTCAAATCTTACAGCCTAGGGGCTGAGAAGCCAAGGAGTTCAAAAGACTACAAGCAGAGAAGCCAAGTGGCAAAAGCTCAAGCACAAAGCAACAACTTTTTGACAAGCTAAGTCTCAACAGGGCTGATGGAACCATTGCATATAAAGCCTGAGCAGTACAAGTACTTGGGAATGTTCACATGGTAATTTCAAAGGGCAGCACCCATGGAGGAAGGACAAGCCAGAAACAGACCAACATTCACAAAGACTGAGAACCCCTTTGAATGAGCTCAAACTGAGAATGGACTCAGGTTACCAGTCCCCATCGTAACTGTCTGCTATGAGCAAAAAGAGATCTTTTCAAAAGAAAGATAACGACATCCAGAGTAGAGGTATCTTTACAGTTTCCTAAAGTGAAAGTGAAGTTGCTCAGTTGTGTCCGACTCTTAGCGACCCCATGGATTGCAGCCTGCCAGGCTCCTCTGTCCATGGGAGTTTCCAGGCAAGAGTACTGGAGTGGGTTGCCATTAAAATCAGCCCAGTTTCAATATAAAACATAATTTGACATACCAGGAAAAAGACTAAATGGTCAAGAGCCCCAAAAGGAAAAGACAATATAAGTCAGCACAGCAGGACAAGATATTGGAGTTTTCAGTCATTAGTTAAAACAACTATGATTTAACAAAGAAAATACACACATGGCAAATAAGTTTATGAAAAGGTGCTACATGTTATATAACGTTAGGGAATTTTAAACTAAAATGATGAGCTACCAATACATACCTATTCAAATGGCTGAAATCCAAAACAATTGAAATACCAAAGCTGGTGAGGACATAGAACAATAGGAATTCTCATTTGTTGCTAGTGAGATTTGACAGCTTCTTATAAAAGTAAACATACTTTTATCATACAGTAATCTTGTCATCATGCTCCTTGGTATCTGCCCATAGCAACTGAAAAGTTATATCTATATTAAAAACCTGAATGTGGGTGTTTATAACAGTTTCTTTCTTAATTGCCAAAACTTGGAATCAACCAAGATGTTTTCCAATAGATGAACCAGTTGGCTTCTCTGCTTATAGTCTTTTGAACTCCTCGGCTACATACAAAGGAGTAGCATTCAGCAATAAGGAAAGTCTATGAACCCATGAACAGACATGGAAGCATCTTAAATGCATATAGCTAAGTGAAAAAGAGCCAGTCTGCAAAGGCTATGTACATACTGCATGATTCCAACAGTATGAAATTTAGAAAAAGGCAAAACTGTGGCCACAATGAAAAGATCTGTGGTCACTAGAAGTTGTGAGAGGGAGAAAAGGATAGGTGAACCATGGAAATTTAAAGGCAGTGAAACTTCCATGTGTGGTTCTGTGATGATGGATACACTATTGTCAAAAATCACATAATGTACCAAACAAAGAGTGAAGTCCAAAGTAAACCATGGGCTTTAGTTAGTAACAATGTGTCAATATTAGTTTGGTAACTATATCAAATATGTTATACTACCATAAGATGTTAATAATAAGGGAAAGTGGGTAAAGAGGGCAGGAGGTATGAGAACTCTCTATGTGTTGTTCAGTCGCTAAGTCATGTCCAATTCTTTGCGAGCCCATGGCCTTCTGCTTGAATTTATGTCTAGTGAGTCAGTGATGCTGTCCAACCATCTCATCCTCTCAGGGTCTTTTCCCATGAGTTGGCTCTTCGCATCAGGTGGGCACATGTTGGAGCTTCAGCTTCAGCAACAGTCCTTCCAATGAATATTCAGGTTGATTTACTTTAAAATCGACTGGTTTGATCTCACTGCTGTCCAAGGGACTCTCAAGAGCCTTCTCTAGTACCACAATCAAAACACATCAATTCTTTGGTGCTCAGCCTTCTTTATGGGCCAATTCTCACATCCATACATGACTACTGGAACTCTATACTTTCTGCTTCATTGTAATATAAATTAGAAATTGCTCAAAAATAATCTATTAATTTAAAAACAAATCTAGACCTGCATACAAAACTTGCAGATGAATCCAGCCACAGCAGCATTATTTAAGTAATCCCAAAGTGGAAATAACCCAAATGTCCACTAACTGATGAATGAATAAATAAGTTACAATAATAACCATACCATGAAATGTGGTTCAGCCATATAGAGAAATCATGTACTGATACATGATTTCTTGAATGGACCTACAACATAGATGGACCTTCAAGCCATGCTAAGTAATTGTATAATTCAATTTGCATGAAATGTCCAGAATAGGCAAATCTATAGCAGCAGCATAAAGACAAAGTATATTAGTGGCTGCCTAGGGTTTGGAAAAATGGGGAGTAAGTGACTTATAATAGATTCTTTTTCTTTTTTGGAGAGAGGTGGACAAAAAATTTAAAATTGTGGTGGTAAATGCACAGCACATCAAATTGTACATTTGAAATTATATGGAAAGTGAATTATATCTCAATTAAAGTATTATTTAAAATTATGATTAGTTATTAAAAATAAATGGCAACATACACAATTTAAGCAAACATGGTGAAATGCAATCAAAAGAAAGTCTAGAATTTAAAAAGCAGTAGCTGAAATTAAGCACTCAGAAGAATGATTTGATGGTGTCATAGTCAAACAAAATAAAGGATTACTAATGTCAATTAAAAAATAACTAGACTAAAATTTGGAGGGAAAATGATGGAAAACAGAGAATCTATCCCAAAACCCTGGGGGCAGGAAAGACCATGGCATGAAAGTAAAAATGCCACCAGGCTCTCTTGGCACAAAGAGGGAACAGGCTGGCCTGCCTTCAGGTCATTGCTCTTCTGGGAGAGGGGCCTTTTACCCACCATGCAAAATGTTAGAGACCCTGCCCTCCAAAATGCCTTAAATAGCAGAAGCCAGGGCTACCACCCCAGCTCTCAGGGTAAGAGACAGCCTGGTTGTATCTGTCTCTTTCTCTCTCTCTCTCTCTTTTTTTTTTTTTTTTCATAATGGCAGAAATATGACCTAAGGGTCCTATCCTGTCCTATATATTTGAGGTGTTTCACTAGTAGTTGAGGCTGATTGGACAGGTTTGAGTCAAATTTACTTTGTTCCATTGTTAATTGAGAAACTATTTCAATAAAATTTTCTTAAGAAAAAAGGAAAAATGAGTACAAAAGACATATGGAGTACATATATAAACTACTGTGTCTAGCCAGGCCCAGGTCACACAACCTAGAGAGAAGACGCAATCTACCTGAATCACTAGGACTTCTCTGAAGGGAAAAAATGAGATTCTGATGCCAGAAGTGGAAGGAATGATTTAAAAAAAAAAAAGGTAAAATATAATCTAGATACATCAGTAGATATGTATTTCCCTGTGGTTTGAATCTGGTACAGACAATAAGAAAGGATGCAGCTCATAGTAGGGGCTGCTAGATTCTGCTGAGGAAAATGTGCTGTGGCAGTAGAGATTTTTAAGTTACATTTTAGAGTCCATATGTAAGTGACATCATGCATTATTTGTCTTTGTGTTATTTCACTTGGCATAGTGTCTTCCAATTTTATCCATGTTGTCTTAAACAGTTGGATTTTCTTCTTTTTTAAGATTGAGTAATGTTCCATTTTATATATGCATCATATTTTCTTTATTCATTAGTGTACTGATGGACACCTAGGCTGTTTCCATATCTTGACTCTTGTGAATAATGCTGCAATGAATATGGGAGTGTAGACATCTCTTCAAATAATGATGGTGTTTCCTTTGGAAGTGGTAGTGAGGAAGAGCTTATGACAAATCGACCATGTGTTAAAGATGTTGGAGGAAAGGTCATTTCAAGGTCATACATAGTTTAAAATCATGACATTCCAGTGAGCCTGTGTGCATGAAGACTTGCTCTTTTTTTTTTCTGAATTTGAATACACTGCAAAGAAGTGTTGCAAAATGTTTGATCAATATCAAATAAATAAATAAAAAGGATGGAAATACTTTGTCTTTTACTATGAAACTGGAGGAAAGGCAGGCCTTATAAGCAGCATGGGGATGAGGCCCACTAGAATTTTCTCTGATTATGGGGCTAATTTAGGAGAAGAAGGAGCAAGGCCAAGGAACAATTCTGAAAGCAAAATAAGACTGCTGAGTCTGCACCCAGTGTATGAGATTAAGTTTTAATGGCGTATGATGAAGTGGCCGTGACACAGCTGGCAGAGCTGGTTGAGTTGCTGAAAATGGCTCTTGAAGCTACAGGAGTTGGACAGTAGACACAGAAAAAGAATAAGGTGAATCCAAAAGAGTGGAAGGACAAAATTAATAAAGAGCAAAGACAAAATAGAGAATAAAACTGGTAAACTTGACAATACTGAAAGCGTGTTCTTTAGAAAGACTAGTAAAATAAGCAATATTTTGTAAATGCGATAGGGATGGGACTAGCTGTACAGCAGTATTTTTTTAATTACAAAAGAATACTATGCTAACTTTATACCAATACACTTGAAAAGCTGGACAAACTAGATGATAATGAATAAGTTATATGCATCCAATATTGACTCATATTTTGAGTAGAAAATATAAGTAGCTTTATGAGGTTAAAAAATATAATCAATGATCTACACTTAAGAAAGATATCAGTTGTTTTCCACTTTATTAAACAAAGCTAAGAGTCTCAAGACAAAAATCAGATTTATAAATTTACCCTAAAATTAACCAGAAGCACATTTCTTTTACGATATCAGGTCGTAATGAATATTAGCAGATAGATTCCACCACCACATTTTTTTAAAAAGTTATAATGATCAAGAGGCATTTATCACCGTAAAGCAGATCTTTTTTAAGGGAAGATAAAGTTGGAATGAGGAGAGAAATGTGCATATCCAATATCAAAGCACACTTCAAAGTTTCAGTGGTTTAAAAAAAACTACTAAACTATAATAGTACATCAATATATTGTTAAACTTGTATAGGAACCCATG
The DNA here is from genome assembly GCF_032405125.1 of Capricornis sumatraensis. NCBI lineage: Eukaryota > Metazoa > Chordata > Mammalia > Artiodactyla > Bovidae > Capricornis > Capricornis sumatraensis. The sequence goes on from NW_027184624.1 coordinate 3,104,805, forward strand.
TATATATAAGAAATACAATACAAGGTAAATAAAGTACAGACTGTCCTTATTGTAGAACTACAAAAATGGTCATACAAATTACACTGTGCAAAGTTGATCTTAATGACCAATGCGGAAAATATTATTGTTCCTTGATCTTAAAATCTTGCTGAGAAAACACTAGAAACTTGTTGGTTGTAGATATATATATAGACATTAAAAGAGTGACTTTACTGTACACATGAAACTACCACAATGTTGTTAATCAATTGTACTCCAATATAAAATAACAAGTTAAAAAATGTTTTTAATACTAAATGTAGAGCTTGATTTATATAATTGTTTTAGATGACAATTGCAAGTCATTATATAATAATGCTAACATATTTAGATATTACAGTGTTTATTTTACTTAAAGATACATTCGTTTAAGCTTTCAAAATATAGTAAACCTTATTCTTAGTTAAGAGACTGCAACCTAAAACATTAGAAATACTGAGAATTAGCATGTTTTATTCTATTGTCAAAAAAACTTACACGACTTCTAGTTTTGAGCCCAACATGAAAGGAGCTTGGAAGTTGCCACTCTGTACTAACAAGTAAATATCTGAACAAACTGAAAAATCAACAATTCTTAGATACATTAGAGAAGTAAGGTCACAGGAAAAATCACCATGCCCAAAACTTGAGAGGCAGACACAGAATATAATAGCTTACTGGAAGAGAAATGCAAGAGCAGAAATCACTGTGGAAACCAATACTGAGGTAGGAAAAACAACTGTATTTGATGTATTTGCCAAAGGCTCAGTGTGCAAATGTCTATATGATAAAAATTCCAGGGAGGCCTCTATACTTTGGTGAATTTTGTCTCTTGAGCTCTGCCAGGCGTCACTACTGGGTGAAGAAGGTCAGAGTAAATTCCTCTTCTGGCTGAGGAGGGAAACAGAAACAATTTTGAAATACACCAGAAAATTCTACTATTCATAATAAGGCCTGCCCTCAGTCAATTCAGTTCACTCACTCAGTCGTGTCCGACTCTTTGTGACCCCATGGACTGTAGCGTGCCAGGCCTCCCTGTCCATCACCAACTCCTGGAGTTTACTCAAACTCATGTCCATTGAGGCACTGAAGCTCTCCAACCATCTCATCCTCTGCTGTCCCCTTCTCCTCCCACCTTCAATCATTCCCAGCATCAGGATCTTTTCCAATGAGTCAGTTCTTCCTATCAGATGGCCAAAGTAGTACAGTTTCAGCTTCAGCGTCAGTCCTTCCAGTGAATATTCAGGACTAATTTTCTTTAGAATGGACTGGTTGGATCTCCCTGCAGTTCAAGCGACCCTCAAGAATCTTCTCCAACGCCACAGTTTAAAAGCATCAATTCTTCAGTGCTCAGCTTTCTTTATAATCCAACTCTCACATCCATACGTGACTACTGGAATAACCATAGCTTGGACGAGATGAACCTTTGTTGGCAAAGTAGTGTCTCTGCTTTTTAATAAGCTGCCTAGGTTGGTCATAACTTTTATTCCAAGGAATAAGCGTCTTTTAATTTCATGGCTGCAGTCACCATCTGCAGTGATTTTGGAGCCCCCCAAAATAAAGTCTGTCACTGTTTCCACTGTTTCCCCATCTATTTGCCATGATCTTAGATTTATGAATGTTGAACTTTAAGCCAACTCTTTCACGCTGCTCTTTCACTTTCATCAAGAGACTCTTTAGTTCTTCTTCACTTTCTGGCATACGGGTGCTATCATCTGCATATCTGAGGTTATTGGTATTTCTTCCAGCAATCTTGATTCCAGCTTGTGATGCATCCAGTCCAGTGTTTCTCATGTTGTACTCTGCATATAAGTTAAATTAACAGGGTGACAATATACAGCCTTGACGTACTCCTTTCCCAATTTGGAACCAGTCTGTTGTTCCATGTCCAGTTCTAACTGTTGCTTCTTGACCTGCATACAGATGTCACAGGAAGCAGGTCAGAAGTTCTGGTATTCCCATCTCTTGAGGAATTTTCCAGTTTGTTGTGATCTACAAAGTCAAAGGCTTTGGCATAGTCAACAAAACAGAAATAGACATTTTTCTGGAACTCTCTTGCTTTTTTGATGATCCAAAGGATATTGGCAATTTGATCTCTGGTTCCTCTGCCTTTTCCATATCCAGCTTGAACCTCTGGAAGTTCACAGTTCATGTACTGTTGAAGCCTGGCTTGAAGAATTTTGAATATTACTTGGCTGGCATGTGAGATGAGTGCAATTGTGCTTTAGTTTGAGCATTCTTTGGCAATGCCTTTCTTAGGGACTGGAATGAAAACTGACCTTTTCCTGTCCTGTGGCTACTGCTGAGTATTCCAGATTTGCTGGCATATTGAATGCAGCACTTTCACAACATCATCTCTTAGGATTCAAAATAGCTCAACTGGAATTCCATCACTTCCACTAACTTTGTTGGGGTCATGCTTCTTAAGGCCCACTTGACTTCACATTCAAGATGTCTGGCTCTAGGTGAATGACCACATCATCTTGATTATCTGGGTCATGAAGATCTTTTTTGTATAGTTCTGTGTATTCTTGCCACCTCTTAATATCTTCTGCTTCTGTTAATATCTTCTATTTCTGTCATTTATTGTGCCCATCTTGGCATGAAATGTGTTCCCTTGTCATCTCTAATTTTCTTGAAGAGATCTCTAGTCTTTCCCATTCTGTTGTTTTCCTCTATTTCTTTGCACTGATTGCTGAGGAAGGCTTTCTTATCTCTCCTTGCTATTCTTTGGAAGCCTGCATTCAGATGGGTGTATCTTTCCTTGTCTCCTTTTCCTTTTACTTCTTTTCATAGCTGTCTGTGAGGCCTTCATAGACAACCATTTTGCCTTTTGCATTTCTTTTCGTGTGGATGGTCTTGATCACTGCCTTTTGTACAATGTCACAGACCTCCATCCATAGTTCTTCAGGGACTGTCTATCAGGTCTAATCCCTTGAATCTGTCTGTCACTTCTACTGTATAATTGTAAGGAATTTTATTCAGGTCACATCTGAATGGTCTAGCGGTTTTTCCATTCAGTTCAGTTCAGTCACCCAGTCGTGTCCGACTCTTTGCGACCCCATGAATCACAGCACGCCAGGCCTCCCTGTCCATCACCAACTCCCAGAGTTCACTCAGACTCACGTCCATCGAGTCCGTGATGCCATCCAGCCATCTCATCCTCGGTTGTCCCCTTCTCCTCCTGCCCCCAATCCCTCCCAGCATCAGAGTCTTTTCCGGTGAGTCAACTCTTCGCATGAGGTAGCCAAAGTACTGGAGTTTCAGCTTTAGCATCATTCTTTCTAAGGGAATCCCAAGGTTGATCTCCTTTAGAATGGACTGGTTGGATCTCCTTGCAGTCCAAGGGACTCTCAAGAGTCTTCTCCAACACCACAGTTCAAAAGCATCAATTCTTCGGCACTCAGCCTTCTTCACAGTTCAATTCTTACATCCATACATGACCACAGGAAAAACCATAGCCTTGACTAGACGGGCCTTAGTCGGCAAAGTAATGTCTCTGCTTTTGAATATACTATCTAGGTTGGTCATAACTTTTCTTCCAAGGAGTCAGCATCTTTTAATTTCATGGCTGCAGTCACCATCTGCAGTGATTTTGGAGCCCCCAAAAATAAAGTCTGACACTTTCCACTGTTTCCCCATCTATTTCCCATGAAGTAATGGGACCAGATGCCATGATCTCCGTACTTTATCAATTTCAGTCTGTATTTGGCAATAAGGAGTTCATGATCTGTGCCAGAGTCAGCTCCTGGTCTTGTTTATGCTGGCTATATAGAGTTTCTCCATCTTTGGCTGCAAAGAATATAATCAGTCTGATTTCGGTATCAACCATCTGGTGAAGTCCATGGGTAGAGTCTTCTCTTGTGTTGTTGGAAGACGGTGTTTGCTCTGACCAGTGCATTCTCTTGGCAAAACTCTGTAGCCTTTGGCCTGCTTCATTCTGTACTCCAAGGCCAAATTAGCCTGTTACTCCAGGTATTTCTTGACTTCCTACTTTTGCATCCCAGTCCCCGATAATGAAGAGGACATCTCTTTTGGTTGTTCTAGAAGGTCTTGTAGGTCTTCATAGGACCATTCAACCTCAGCTTCTTCAGCATTATTGGTCAGGGCATAGACTTGGATTACTTTTATATTGAATAGTTTGCCTTGGAAACAACAGAGATCACTCTTTCATTTTTGAGATTGCATCTAAATACTGCATTTCAGACTTTTTTGATGACTATGATGACTCCTCCATTTCTTCTAAGGGATTTTTGACCACAGCAGTAGATATAATGGTCATCTGAGTTAAATTCACCCATTCCAGTCCATTTTAGTTTGCTGATTCCTAGAATGTCGATGTTCCCTCTTGCCATCACCTGTTTGATCACTTCCAGTTTGCCTTGATTTGTGGACCTAACATTCTAGGTTCCTATGCAGTACTGCTCTTCACAGCATCAGACTTTACTTCCATCACTTAGTAAGTCCTGCCCTCAGGAGGGACTGTTTTACCAGAGGTCCAATCTATTGGGTTTTGTTGGGTTTTGAGACTGACTGACCTGAAGGAAGGGAAATACCCTACCCTACCCACTTAAAGTGAGAGAAAATGTTGAGTGGCACTTCCCAAATTCAGTGCTGAGGAACACATGCTCATTATAAGACTGAGACCTAATCATAAGACTATAGATGCTTCTGCAGCCCCACATCACTGAAGATCTGTTTGCTGCAGTTAATTCCACCAGTATACTGTGTCTGGCGTTTCAAGGAGAAAACTGAATCATATGAAATGCTTGGTTAAAACCACAAGTGGCAGAAAAAGAGTGGAATATAAAAATAGGAACAAAGAACAATGGCAATAAATGTGAAACAGGATCAGATATGATAGATATTAATCTAATGATATCAATAATCATTTTAAATACCAATGATTATACCAATTAAAAGATTGTCACAGAGCATTTAAAAACAAGATCCATTTATAAGAAATCTACTTTAAATCTTCATATAAAGACACACATAACTTAGAAGCAAAGGGTTGTGGAAAGGGATATCATACTAATTCACAGAAGTTTGAGAAGCCGTATGAGTTTCAGTCAAAGCAGATTTGAGGGCGCGGAAAATTACCAGGCACGAAGAAGGCTTTCCATAATGATAAAGGGGTCAGTTCTCCAAGAAGCCATAACAATTCTTGATGTGTATGTGCCTGACAAGAAAGCATCAAATTAGTGAGACAAAAACAGAACTGCAAGGAGAAAGAAAGATGCCCAGCATCATAGTTGGATATTTATACACCCCTCTATCCTAAATGGAGAGATCCAGCAGGCAGAAAATCAGCACAGACATAACTGAACTCAACAACACCATTGACAAAATGGATGTCATAAACGTCTACAGACTGCTTCATCCAACAACAGCAGAATGCACATTGTCTCAAGCTCACATGGCATATACACCAAGAGGGACCACATTCTGGGACATAAAGCATGCTCTAACAAATTAAAATAGCAGAAATCATATGAAGTCTGTTCTATTATCAGACCATGATAGAAGTAACTTGAAATCAATAGTAAAAAGAGAGGTGGAAAATTCCCAAATACCTAGAAATGAAGCTGTTCAGGTATCAACATTCCATGGGTCTTGCCCTCTGTATGTGAACATGCACAATGACCCAGCACCCAGAGACTTTGAAAGATGGGGCCTGATTGTTCTCTAATTGTGATATACATCTATCATTACTGTGGTGGTTTGTGAACTTGATAACAGCTGTGAAGTTTGGCACTTCCTCACTGTTAATACATGCTGGTATCTGAAATTTGTTCTGTTGGGGGGACAGGCATTATTTAATTAAGTAATGGTAACTGAAATTCATGCACGAGCAAACTGTTCAGAGTGAGGACTGCCTGTATAGCATACATTGAGTAATGTTCCATGGTAAGAAATAAATACCTAGAGGCCTATAGGATGAGAATTCATATCTTGTTATGTGGAAGTCTTTCTCTAAGCGGAATGTGAAACAGAGATATAAAGAAAAAGAGAGTTGCTTTGACTTCATAAAAATGAAAGAATTCTGCATAGCAAAAGGCAACCCAAATAGAGTTGAAGATAACTGGCCAACTTGGACACATAAACATGTGACAATGTCTTTGGCCAACAATTCCTTTTCTTCACAATAGAATGAGGGAGGAAATCTCAGTGAGCCAAACCTCATGAATCGATAGATGAGAGGTTAGACTAAATTTCTCATATGGTGTGGATTTAATTTTATGGAATGCAAAGTATCTTCCAGTAGGAAATATGGAGTATTACCAGTTCAGTTCAGTCGCTCAGTTGTGTCCCCTCTTTGCGACCCCATGAATCGCAGCACGCCAGGAGTATTACCAGTCTTATCCAAATCCTTAGCAATGGACACAGGTAAACCTTGAATAACTGTGATGGCTGAGTTTCTTTTCTGTTCTACAAGAGAGAGAGAACAATTAGCAGAATGTGTGTTTCTCCAGGGCAGAATTCTAGTATTGTCTCTGGACCACTGAGCTTTGCAAAAAATCGAAACACACAGTCTCTGGCAAATCACTCTTAAACAATCCAAAGGGAGAGAAACGGAAAGGCTGATGAACTTGCTAGTCACCGTTGTGGTCCTGAGTCCTGAAAACAGTGATGATGGGGAGTATGTGATGTCACCCGTGTGAAACTTACAGGGCATGGAGATTGAGATGTACAGGGTGTAGATTCCAGTGAATTTGAGTAGGGAAGAATGCCTCTCAGAACCCACCTCAGCTGAATTACTTATGGTCTCAACTGGGAAATGTTGATTAAGAAATGAGAGGATACAGGCAGGAGCAACTCCTGAAATAGTGCCTAAATAACTCAAATATTCCTAAGGAATCCTGCGGACAACTGTGTCAGAGAGGAGCTGACAAATGGAATATAATAAGCACAGAGATCATGCCCTTGTCAGCTAGCGCACGGAGAGCATTACTGATCCTCAGCAAATCCTTACTGATCCGCAGAAAAATGTACTGTGACTGGGTCTAAAACCTGACTGGAATTTTCCATAGATGTGTGATATTGGAGATGCGTTTGCAGCTGCACTTGCCAAATCACCTTTTCAAAGCACAGTAGGTCATGGCCAAAGGAGCAAGGGCTGCTCTGCGTGCTCTCAGGCAGAAAAGGATTTTAGAAATGCCAAGTTCTCTTCCACAAAGGAAGGGGTTAGCAGATTATGAATTAGTGATTAGTACAAGTGTCTGTGATCCCTCAACTAATTTCCATCTTGAAGCTGGGATATAAAGACTCAGGTGCTGGGTGGTGAGCCACAATCTCTCGGAATAGGTGCTTAATCAAGACTAGATGGGCTGAATTTGGGTCTCGGCATCTGGTACCAGCTCTTTTTCCAGCAGGATGCCTTTAGACATGTCCCTGACACCTTTGCATCTATAGCTTTTTGTTGTTGTTTGGTTGTTTAAATATATAAACTGGTGATAACACTACTTGGTGGCATATTCTATTTAAAAAAAAAAAAAAGCAACCTTTCATTACTCAATGCAAATCAAACAGTAAATGCGTTCTCTTAGTAAACCTGCTTAACAATTTTCTGGACTCTTCTGGTCTGGGCCAGATTCAGAAATACACAAGTGAAAGAGGAGACAGTACATCATGTTTTATTCAATTGGGTCTTGATACCTATGTGTGACTCTTAACCAAGGAGTATGCAGTAGTTAGGGACACAGATTGAAATTGTTTAGAGTGTGTCCTAAACTCTGACTGCCAGGATTTAAATCTTAACTCTGGAAATTGTAAAACCTGGGAAAAATTGCTTCCCTAAACTTCATTTCCTGCATCTGAGAAAAATCACAGTATCTACCTTGTTGTAGACTGAATAATACCCTTGTCCCTGAATGTCCACATTCTAATGCCCAGAACCTGTGAATGTCACATTAAATGACAGAAGGGATTTTGCTAATGGAATTAAATGAAGGTTATTGACGGGAAGATTATCCTGGGCTACCTGGATGGGCCCGAAGTCATCACTGGTGTTCTCATGAGAGAGAGGCAGAGGGAGATTTGACTCCAAAGAGAAAGTGATGATGAAGCTGGGTTTGGATTGATGCAGCCCGAAACCAAGGAATGCTGACAAGGAAACAGATTCTATCTTAGAGCCTCTGGAGGGGACATGAATGATCCTACCAACTCCTGATTTCAGTTCAGTGAAACTGGTTTTGGACTGCTGTCTTCCAGAACCATGAGAAAATGTGTTTTGTTTTAAGCCACCAAGTTTGTAGTAATATTACGGCAGCCATAGCAAACAAATGTGTACCTCTTAAGAACTATTACCCCAGTTAAAATGTGTGACTGGAGGCACACTTAGTGGCATATGTGCGTGCAGCAGGTATGCCATCATAAGCCATTCTTAACAACCTGAATCCTTGGATTTGCAGGATCATCAAATCCAGTAGTGTGGTTGCCATTTATCTCCTTGTTCATCCTGGTAACATGTCTAGACAGCTAGTAGAGAGAGCTGGGTCCTTCTCCACAGGTCCTCTCACCTCTATTCATTAGAAAGAAAGTCAGAGTTGCTCGGCCATGTCCAACTCTTTGTGATCCCATGGACTGTACCCCCCGAGGCACCTCTGTCCGTGGGGATCCTCCAGGCAAGAATACTGAAGTGGGTTGCCATGCCTTGCTCCAGGGGCATCTTCCCAACCAAGGGATCGAACCCAGGTATCCTACATTGCAGATGGATTATTTACCAACTAAGCCACCAGGGAAGCCCATGAGTACTGGGGTGGGTAGTCTGGCTCCTTTCTTCAGGGGATCTTTCTAACCCAGGAATCGAACTGGGGTCTCCTGCATTGCAGTCAGTTTGTTTACCAACTGAGCTACCCAGGAAGCCCTAATTAGAGGGAAGAGGTCACTTAAGATGTTACTTAAGTCACCTTATTCTTTTCCTTTCCTTCATGACTCTTCATCCAACTGGTCTTTATAAATTTTAAAGAAAACAAAGTCATTTCTCAATGGATTCAGATACTACCCCAAATTAATATTCCCAGTAAGTTCTTGTTTTTAGTTCCAGAACCTCATCACCAGAAATTCCTGAGCCTAAATCCCCCCTAGCTTCTGGGATCACTCATTTTTCTCACTTCTACCTTTTCCTTTTAGTTGAGCCTTGTCATTTTAGTCCCTTCTTTAAACACAACTCATAATCAGGTGACATGGCCAAGTGATGAATGTATAGATGGTTTGGTTTTAATCCTGGGTTTTTTGCCATCTACTTACTATATGACATTGGACAGGCTCTTTAACCTCTCTGAGCCTCAGTTTCAAAACAATACATAATATTATAATAATACTAAAGATAGTAAAATAATAAAATAGTATAATAATACTAAAATACAAAAAAAAAGTAGTATAAATAATACGTACCCAAGATTGCAATTGTGAGGATTAAATTAGTTTAATATTTGCTAAGCACTTAAAATAGTACTTGTTACAGTGTAAGCACTGTAATTGTGCTTGGTAATAATAATAAATGCAATTCCAAGCACATAACTTACTCAACTTTCTGTCATAACTTTGAGGTATGTATTTGATGAAATCAATAAAATCATTCTGTTTCAAGGGGAACAGAAAAATATTTTTGAACAATTGTCCATGTGGCTATTTCACCACGTTTAGTGTTTCCAAATTTCTGTACAACAGCCTGGGCTAGTCCAGTAGCAAATTAGAAATAGAGCTTATGTTCTGCACCTTTTACCTCACTGTCCCCCACCGCCCCCCCCACACACAAATCCCCATCTCTTTGGACATAAACTTCCATTTGTCCTCCATCTTCTGTACACCTACTTCTAAGAAAGTGTCTGGGTCCATCCATGTCATTACAAAGTAGCACTGACATATAAACACTATCATGTGTAAAATAGCAAGCTAGTGGGAAGCTGCTGTATAACACGGAGAGCCCAACCTGGTGCTGTCCGATGACCTAGAGGGGTGTGACGGGAGGGCCGAGGTAGGCTCAATTTTATATATATATATATATATATATATATATATATATATATATATATATATATATATATATAATTATGACTGATTTGCTTTGTTGTATGGCATAAACCAACACAACATTGTAAAACAATTATCTGCCAATTTGAAAAACAAAGGTGTATGATCTCCAGCTTAGTGTGAATTTAAGACAAAGGTACCATTTACATCAGAGAGACAGCTTTTCAAGACTGGCTTTGCTTTTCAAGTTTGTTTTGTTTTCCTGTCTCTCCCAGCCTTCCAACCATGGACAAATACAGGAGATCTATATTATGGCTCAACACTTAGCACCTGTGCCATTCTCTGAGCCTGAAACGGGCATCTGGGCAACACTCCTGTCCTGGGACTGCTGAGAGGACCACGCCTAGCTCTGTCTCAGGCAAAGGATGAACTGCTGCTCAGGCAGCCCATTGCATCCCATCACCCTGGGTACACGGCAGTGACTGGTTCAGGGAGGGCCTGGGTGGGCTCCTCACAGTCAAGGGCTGTTTCTGGATCTCTAAGAAGAAAATATTTAGCGCAAGGAAGACATGCATCCTTGAGTCTGAAATTCTCAAATCTTCCACAAGCCACCTTCTAATTCTTAAGAGATATATGCAGGGAAAATGCCCTGCTTAGTAATAACTAGAGTTTTAGCCTGAAGTCCCACACAAAATGTCTAATCTTAAGAAACAGAAGAGGCCCTAGGTGAGATCTCACTTGTGGCCTAGACCAGTATTGGGCACGATATAGAATAAGGACTACCTGGCTCATAATTACCTGAAGTACTGTTGAAATCCAGACTGTTAACTCTTCCACAAAGCAAGGAAATTAAGAGTGGTGGGGCCAGAATTATGCAGTTTTCATGATTAGTAACTAGTCATTATTTCCAGTCTAACCTGAAAGCAATTTGGTCTCTTTTCTTTCAGGATCTTATCCTTACTTTGGTCTTACAGCTTCCAAACTGAGGAGGAGGAGGGACAAGTGTTCTGAAAAAGGAGGGGATCCAGGCAAGGAAACAGTGTTCAGTTTGAACATTTAAAAAATAGTTTATTCTGGGAAAATGGTGCAAGGAGAACAAAAGAAGGTGGGTCAAATTTTAGGAAAAGTAATGAAATTTAGTGAGCAAATAGCAGTTGAAGGGAAAAGCAAACTGAAATACAGCATCAGTTTAAACAGTTGATGTTAGAGACAGAAGTAGGAGCATCATGCCTACGGAGAGGAAAATACAGTTCTCCCATACTGTTGTCCCCAGGACTGAGCAGAACTTGGTTCATTTAACTTACTGGTTTTCAACCCATAGCATCCACCTGTAAATAAAACACAGGACACTGTGTTGTGATTGCATAACAAATTGTAAATATTAATCATCACAGGTCCAAAAAGCAAACATGCTATTGACAAAAGGTGAGTTGTACAAGGGGAAAGACAGAACTGGGGGCACAAGCAGTCACAGGCATAAAGAAAAGGACGGGATTAGAGTGAAAGGGAATCCTGTAGCTATGTACTATAGCTAATATTTCCTGAGAGCTTCCGTGTGTTGGACATTGAAGGCTGCAAATGTGTTATTATTTGCATCCTCACGGGCAACTCCATGCAGTGGTGGTGATCATCCATTTCCTCATTGTACAGGTGAGGAAACAGAGGCCCAGGAAGGTTGAGTAAATTGCTCAGGATTGCAGAGCTAACAACCTGAAGAACAAAGCTTCCAAGCCAAGTGGTCCATCTCCAGAACCAAGGCTTTTAGCCACTGTGCTACCACTTCTCCCTTCGGTAAAAGCCAGCAAAAATCGCATGGCATTACAGAAGAGAAGCGGCGTAAATAATGAAATGAATACGATGTATTGAAAGGAAGAGGGATGAGAAGTAGTGAGGGTAGGGGTTTATCTTCCTGCCTCATGTTAGGGTGCTAAAATCGATCTACAATGGATACAGCAGATGAACACAACGTTTAGAATTATGGGGGTAACATTCATGTGGCCAAAAACTGTCTCTGGAGAGGGGAATTGGGGTTAGAAAAGTTGAATTTCTGTATTTGAAATGCTATCATGTCCACATATTATTTTCATAAAAAATATTTCTATTTGTTTAGAAATAGCTTCAACGGTGTAAATGCATTAAAACGTGAAATTCAAAGTCATCTTTACATCTCATACATTTGTTAAGTGCTTGGCTTATTAGAATTGTTCTTTTCAGCTTTGAAGGTTCTTTTTTTTTAATGAAAAGCAGTATAAATTTTAAAATTTAAAAATTGTTCCTGGTAATATTGCCAGCAAGGCCGAGAGAAGGTGTGGAACTATTACAAGCAAACTGGATTTCAGCCCTGCTTCTGGGAGGCCGTCCTGACAACAAAGGGAAGGAGAGTCTCTAAAGTCAGGGAGCAGAAGCTTTGATCCTCTGGAGTTGTAACAAACAACTTAGAGTAAATGAACCAGGCGGCAGGGTGCCGGGAGGAGGCTGTCGGGCTCTCTGTGATGGTGTTCTTTGTTTTTGTGGGACTAATCTCAGAAATATTGCATTAGGCTCAGTGCTGTGCATTTTTAGGCTGGAGTTACCATATGTTTCCATCTGTATACTTCATGAACGCAAGCACTTTTATGCTTCCTTTAAAATGGGAATCTCCTATTTGAATTGCCTGGTGAAGACCTTTGAAGTGATTCATTAAGTATACATATGCGTGCTCTATCTCCATCTATGTATCTGTCAATCATCCTTTCCCTACTCACCTACCTGTATTAGTCTGCTCAGGCTGCTATAACAATATAGCATAGACTAGGGGGCTTAAACAACAGACGTTTCACACTCCTGGGAAGTCTAAGATCAAGGCAGATCTGCTTCCAGGTGAGTCCTTCATTTTTGGCTTGTAGATGGCCATCTTCTGCTGTGTCCTCCTCACATGGTGGAGAGAGAAAGCTCTAGTGTTTTTTTCTGTTTCTTATAAGAGCTAATCCCAGCTCTACCTTCATGGCCTCTGCTAAACCTAGTTACCTCCTAAAAACTCCGTTTCCTAATTGCATCACACATAAGGGGATAGAGCTTCAGTATATGAATCTGTGGAGGGGGACAAAAGAATTCAGTCTTAACTCTCTATATCTGTTTCTATCTGTCTTTCTGTGTAGAATAATAATAGTGGCTTATAATTCATTTCCCTGTGTTATTTTATCCTTCTCAAACTCGTGTGAGGTAAATTGGCCATAGGAAAATCACTGATTTCACTGAAACACTTGAAGGTTGAATTAACTTTGGGATCACACAATCAGTAAATGATGATGCCACAGTTCAGTCCACTTCTTCTCCATCCTCCTTTCCTTCTCCCTTCACTTTCTGACTCTATTCCAGCCACATTATTTACTAGCTTTTCCCTGAGGACACTGGTATCCTTCTGGGCCTTGGAGAGGTTATTCCCATTATCTGGAAGTCTGCTTCCTCGTATATCTGATTCAGTTGCCTCCCTCTACACTGTTCACATTGAGCCTTCCCAGTAAGACTTCTCCTGTCTACTGTTTAACTTGAAAACCTTGTTTCTCTGCCCACAAGGTCAATTTCCCATATACTGCTTAATCTCTATTGCGTTTGTTACTAGGCTTCCCTGGTGAGTCAGTCAGTAAAGAATCCACCTGTAATGCAGGAGACCTAGTCCGATATCTGGGTCAGGAAGAGCCCCTGGAGAAGGAAATGGCAACCCATTCCAGTATTCTTGCCTGGGAAATCCTGTGGACAGAGGAGCCTACAGGTGGGCTACAGTCCCTGGGGTTGCAAAGAATCTGACAAAACTTAGTGCCTAAACCACAACAACAACTTGTCAGATAATTTACATTGATTTCTGTTCTCCCCTCTGACTAAAAGATAGGCTACACAGAGTCAGGAATTTTGCTTTCATTGAACCTAATAGAGGCCCAGCAGAACTCTAGGGTCTGCAAGAACTGGACACAGTTGTAACTCTTCTGTTTGGTATTTTAGCAGCCTATCTCAGAGCCAAGCCAGTTATTGAAGAGAATCTTTTCTGATACTTTAAGCAGTATGATAAACTTGAAATAAACTTAAACTTTCCACAATTACAGAGCAGGCATGGATTCTTCCTTTGTTTCGCCAGACACATGAACCTGGATCCAAAATCCATCCTCTCCGGGTGAAGTGGGAATGCACAAAGATGACTGGCCTAAGTCTCAGCTGGATAAAAAAGATGCACAAAAGAGACATTTAAACATTTTCAAAAACTAAAACCATAAAGTGTGTTTCCTCTTCACACATCAGGGATTATCTAGCCTTTAGTGTGGTTAGAGTAGTGTGGGGTGGTAGGGGTTGGGGAGAGAGAGATGTAGAGAGAAGTAAGGATGAGTTGCCCTGTCTCTGCCTCCTCTGGACCTTAGTTCTTCCTGGACTGTCACTCCTTACACTCAAAGCAGATTTCAGGAGTCAGCACACATGGTCATGATGTGTGCCTCACTCCACAACCCAGTCACTGGGACCCAGAAAATTTTGCAACCTCAAGTCTCCCTCAACACATCATGACTCATATATATCAATGAGTAAAGACACATAAACTGTAGTAGATTAATAAGAATAAGTTTTTATATATATATAAATTACATATATACATATTTGTACATGAATCTGGGAAAGATGAGAGCCCATTGAGGCAAATGGCTAGGGGGAGAGGAAGCAGCTAAAGATAGCAGTGGGCACTCTGCCAGTTCCAAGTGTAGGGAAAATAGCCAGAAGTTTGGGTTGGCCAAGTTTACAGTCAAACCAGGGATGTCACAGTGGATGATACATGCAGGTTATTTTCCATCCTCCAAATGCAACTTCTCAAGTCTGGTATGTACTTTTGCACTGGGCTCATGTGTTTCTCACCTTGCAGCACACTTACACCGACATTCCTCACCCATGCACATACACCACACACGTACTCCTGCACACCGCTGAGAGTGTGGTCCTTTGGCTCGTGGTAGGAAGGAAACAGGTTAACAGTTTCACTTAAGTGGGTAGAGTCGTTTTCCAGCAAAGCCCGTTCATCATTGCACAGGATCTGCAGAGCAAGATATGCTCTTTATTTGTTGAGTTACTTCAGAGAAGAAAGAAGTTCGCTAATGCTCCAGTGAAATCCCAGGCAGGTGATGAAAGTACCAGACCCAGAGCACAGACGCAGCTTCCCTGACCAGGAGCCACTAAACACAACACTGTGCTCCTCCAAAGTCAGAGGGGTGCCCTGAGTTGGGGTCCCAGGTGTTCTGAGCATAGAAGTTCCTCTCTAAATATATATGGTGCTATCCCCCGTCGTGCTGTGTGGGTTTGGGCTGGGGAGGCCTGGGTGCTTCGTGTGAGTGGAACACCAGAAGTGTACCCAGTCATAGCAGGTGTGGTGCTGTCCCCCAACACCCCCTCTGTGCTTTGCATATATGAGTTCCAAGTCCAATGGCAGGTGTTGACACTGGGGCCTCCCATCCTAGATGAAATGTTGCGCCTCCCATGTATTCCACCCATGGTGTATTGGCCAGGTGGGCCCCAGTTGTACTGATGGGAAGTGTGGATACCAGGTCCTCCAGTCCTGGGAATGATGTTGTTCCCTCCTATACCACCACCACTTGCATCTTGGACAGGTGGGTTCTAAGCCAGGGGTGGGTCTCACACTTGCAAATCCAATGGATGCATTGTTGCTCTGGTGGAAAGTGGAAATTGACTTGTCCCTTAACACAAATTTCTTCTCCATGGTGATGGGATTTGTAACTGTAGATTTTCTACACTCGTGTGGGTCCTGGGTGCAGCGATGGGAAGTGGTCACACCCCGACCTCTAACCCTAAGGATGGTGGTGTCCCCTGCCATCACTCTACCACCTGGATTCAGCTCAGGTAGAACCCAGGCATTTGGCTTCAAGTTGAAAGCAGATATGTGCCCGGATGCTGGGATGGTGGCCTGCCCTTCCTACTGCAGCAGCCGTGCTGCAGTGAGATGACTCCCAGGTGGCCTGGCCCACAGTAGGAACACACGTGGTGCTGGGTGCCCCACACAGTTCTGTCCAAAAGTTAGGTGGGCCAGATGCTTCTGAATAATTGAGGCCTAGGGCATTCACACCAGCCTCAAAACTCCCACAAGCCTCCCATAGAGGCTGCAGGTCCCATCAACAGTGGGCCTGATACGGTACTACCAGACAGCAAGCTACTGTCTCCAGTACTGGGCACCAGGACCAGGCACTGTGGTATCCGCTCCAAAACCAGCAGTAGCAGATACATCCCTGGGGAAATACCTGAGTTGTAGACAAAGGCCGGCTGCATGTTGATGGTGCTGGTGGCAGACAGGGGATCTGGCAAGCCTGAATCCATTATGCTTCCTCTGGGTGTCTGGACTGCTGAAGAAGTTAGCTTTCTATCTTGTTCTAGGGCTAATGGGTTTCCCAGTGGAATAGACTTGGTAGGCTTCTTCCTACTGTTGGCCCCAGATGTGGGCTGAATGGTGAGTTCTGGGTCCAAGCTTCTGGGTTTCAGGCTTCACTTGAAACATGGGTGCCTCTGTTGACCAGATTCACAGGTAAATAAGTTGAGGCTTGGGTCCAGGCATTGCCACCACTGGGTGCTGTGTTCTCAGAACCAAGAACAGCCATGTGATATGGGTAATGGTTCTTCTTGGAGTCAGAGGTAGACTGAACAATAACAGTCTGAGGAGGAAGTGTTGTGTGCATAGCATCAGTGTCAAAGACTGGTTTGACATCTGTAGAGATGCTATCTGCTGGAGCATAGATAACTGCTGAAGCCATAGGTGGGGGGCTGGGAAAACCAGGAACTGAAGTCATAGGTGGGGGGCTGGGGGAAACAGGAGCTGAAGCCATAGATGAGAGGTTGGGGGAAACAGGAGCTGAAGCCATAGTTGGGGGGCTGGTTGAGGCAGGATTTGGGGATTGAGGGAAACAGCCAAAGCCCTGGGCGGGGGGGGTGGGGGGTGGGAAGACAGGGCCCAAAGCCGTAGATGGGGGCCCAGGGGAGAAGCAGCCAGAACCCTAGATGGAGGGATGGGGAAGACACCGGCAGGAGTCCTTGATAGTGGGGCTGGGGAAGGGGGAGTAGTGTCTGTGTCAGTGATGCCCAAATCTGAAGGAGGGCACACTTGCAGATGGCATGACTGGGGTGGCAAGAGAGGCTGCAGCAGAAGTGAGGGGCTGCTCAGTTAGAATGGGGAGTGGTGGGAGGGGGAGAATCTACACACATGGGTGTTGGGGATCAATTTTGGTTGGAGGGTGGCTGGGAGGAGAGGGTTAGGGCGCTCAGAGGTATGGAGAGGTCAGAAATAGAAGGTGGTGTTGCTTCGAGTGAACACTGAATGCCTTTATCCTCCGTACGGGTAATTCCCACAGTGAGATTGGAAACTGGAGGAAGAAGAGAACCTGCAGCAACAGAATGAGAGATCACGGGGGCTGTGTTTCTTGCCTCCTGACCCATATAAGGTGTCGGGCAAGGTGGAAGGCCAGCCGGATTGGGGAATCTGGAGGACAGGTCGGCCAAGTGGGTGGTGGTAGGAGGGACCTGCAAAATGTGACTGACCGGGGAGCCTGTGGTCCCTGGGGCAGGCGGAGGGGCACTGCGGCGTCGCATGGCCTTCCTTGCGTCCTTCAGGATTTTGTTCCGCTGACGCTGCATGTTTTGTTTCAGGGTGCCCGAGGCTTTGGCGAGAGTCATGCCTGGAAGCTTCCGAGGCGGAGGAAGGTCACTGCGACCCCACGGCAGAGGCAGCGGTGGTGGCAGTGGCGGCAGCAGTGGCGGCAGGGGCAGAAACTGCGGCATGGGTGTCTTCCGCTTGAGGGGGTGCCTACTGCGGGCAGATCCCAGGGGAGAAGAGCTGCTCCGTGGGGTGTCTGAAGGTTGTTCACGCCGCAGCGCCTTCCCAGCCATCAGCGACTCTGGGGAGCTGGGGGTGAGGTCTTCACCCCGCACTTCTATTGGCCTGTCGGGCAGCAGGTTGCAGCACGGACTTGGGGCAGAGAGCACCGTGGCCAGGGGGCCAGGCTGCGAGGGAGGCTGGCGGTCTCCAGCAGTGCCGTCTAAGCAGATGGCGGGGCTTTCGGAGGAAGAGTTCATCCGAGGCACCTGGGCTTCCTCATTGAAGTTGCTTTCTGGGTGCACCGGAAGGCAGTTTGCAGGCTCAGGACTGCACTGGAGGGACGTGAGGACCCCGCTGGTCTCCTGGGGCCTGGGCGTCATTGTCATATCCCTGTTGCAGTACGGACTTATCTTCCCATTGTCCTCTCCTTCAGCCTCTGTGTGACCTTCCTCCTCTGTCATGCCTTCCCTGGGCTCTTCTTGGACCATCGCCTCACTCTCCTTTGCGCAAGGAAGCGGGAGGTGACTGGTTGGTACCGGCTTCTCAACCTCAACTACCTGGGCAGGTAGCTCAGGTAGTGAACGCAGGAGAGTAATTTTGCGCCCAGGTGGAGGAATTCTGATGGTTCTCGAAGGTCCGGACATCATGGAATTACGAGTGGACAAGACGGGCTTCTTCTTCCGTGAGTTCCTCAAGTTCACCAGGGGTACGGTGCCCACAGGGGAGTACCCAGCCTGCTGGATGGGGTACCGCCTTCTTGGCGCGATGTCAAAGCTGGATGATAAAGGCAGTTGATGCTGGTGCAGCCTGTGAACAGGGTGGAAAGCAGAAGCTGGAGCAGCGGGGTGGCCCCGGCCGGATGTGATGGCATCCCGAGAGGGCAAAACCAGCGAGCGACGGCCCGGCGGGTGCTGGCGGCAGAGCCTGGAAACAACTTTACACAGGAAATTGCCCATATAGGACAGATTGTGCGCCAAACGCCCTGAGAATAGAGTGTGAAACTGGGAGAGCGTCTCCCTAGCTTCTGACTCCTCTCGTGGTCAAACACGCACTGGAGGGAGGACTCCTCAGCCGGGCACTTGTGATGCGTCCATGGTATAGGCATCACAGAGAAACTGTGCTGCGCGCCTGCAGGTGGCAAAGGGCGGGGCACAGGGCGGGGCACAGGGCGGGGCACAGGGCAGGGCCCCAGCTCATGACCTCTCCTGAGCTCTCTAGCAGCCTAGACTTCCCACTGGGGGTGGCAGGTGTTTGGCACCAGATGGGCCACCATTCAGAGACTGCTCAGGACTGTGGCGGCCTTCTCCTCCAGAGGTCATCCTGTCTAGCACCTCATCGTGCAGCCACCTTGGTGCCTGCATTTGTGTCGGCCAGCCCTTCCCTGCCTGGGTCTCAGAGGCCTGTGCAAAGCTGAGTGCAGGAGCCGCCAACGCCGTCGGAGGGCGTTCTGGCACCTATGGGGACCTTCCCAGCTTCACTGTGAAGCCTGGAGCCAGGAGCACCTTCTCCACTGCTGCTGCTCTGCCACCATCTCCAGCCGGCAGGGAACCCTTCCTGGCAGGTAAGGCTCTTTTCACTTCTTTTAGAAATTTGGTACAGCAGTTAAACTTTCGACTGTTCTTCAGGGTGTGCAGATGGTAATGGCTTAGCCAGGATTTGAACCAAGCCTGCTCTGGGCTGTGGTGCCTCCTTGTCATACATGCTTCATGTGTTGTTGTTCTTTTTTTGTACTCCTTGTGGCACTTAGCCCTAAGTGTCATACCTATAATGAGCCTATATCCTACCCTGTAGAAGGTTTTCTTTTGCTCAGTTCGTGAACTGATTGCCTACTGCACTGGGTTCTGATCTCAGAAGATGCAGGTTAGGGACCACCAGTTGTCAGCATAGCACCAGCGGAAGTTTTCCCTTTAGTCTAGTTTGAAGGATCCAGATATGTAAAGATCGTAGTCTAGATAAATCGTGGGCTTTCCTGAAAGAAATTTACCAGTGAATTATTCTGTATGGATTAGGAGCCAGTTTCTATGGATGGCCTTCCTGGAGTATGTTCAGTAAGGCAACTCATTCATGTCTAGAAAGCAAATACATCATTTATTGCAGCTTCATAGTGGAGCCCTGTGTCAGTTTAAAATAGTCAGCACAATTTGGTCACTGTGAGCATGTCAGCTTGGGCCAATCTTTACTACTGTGTATAATTCTAGAGATTCTTATGCCCAGGAGAGAAGACACACTCTTGGGTGTCTAGGACAAGGGAAAGATGTTATTATTCACAAGGTAGAAGCTTCAAAATAATAGGAAAGAACTTCAAAACCCTAGTCTAACATGGCTTGATTGAGTGTGAATCTTGTTTCTTTGGCTTACTTCATTGGAGTGTTTTCTTTCTCCTTGGCTGACATTGTGTGTTACACATCAGGCATGTGACATGTAGAGGTTTCAGAACCCAGAATTGTATTGATCAGTGAAACTTTATTTATATATTTTAGTTTAAAATCTATTTAAAATAACACTGGACATAATTCATATATTATACATTAGTTTTGCCCTCTGCTCTTCAGATTCTTTTTATAGTATGTCAGAGCAAATTTGGACTTCCATCCCCAATAAGATTTGAGATTGGAGGACACAAAAGCTTTTTCTCAGACCTAAATTATGTCTGAAAAAAGCGAGAAATATCATAAGCTCTACCTGACCTCTCTAGGAGCAGAAATGATTTACAGCCGTGGCATTTAACCATAATTCCTTGATCTCGTTTGAGAAGTTCAGTAAGGAACAATCTCTTGATTTTTGTTTCTTCCTTGCTTTCTTGTCTTGCTTACCAACAATCCATTGTAATCCATGAATTAATATGGCATCAGGCTGAATGTTCTCTGGAGCTCATTCAAGTAACTTTTTTTCCCTAAAATAACTCTAATTTCCTTGTTTTTCAGCTCCTCGTCTTTCCTTGCCCTTTACTAAAACCAGAACTCACCAAAAGCTGACTGGCTTTGTGCAGACCCTTCTTAGGACACTCTTTCCTTAATTATTTTACTCATCACTCTGTTTCATTTTTTGCCTTCTAGAAATATGTTGAAATCTTTCTGTAGTTGATGACTTCCACAACATCTTGGCTTTTATTGGCTTATTAACTTGGATATTTCTACACTTTTATTTAAAAATGGTTTGAGAAGGAATAGAAAGTAAATATGTTTCCTAGTCTGCCATCTTGAGCTGAAAATCCTGGTCAGTTTTAGCATCCAACCTTCCCATAGGGAAAAAAAAAACAAAAAACAAAAAAAGCCCTTGACATTAATAGGTGTAACAACTCAAGATTTCAGCTTTTCTGGGGTAATCACTAAGGACTTAGTATGTGGTAATTCCTAATGCTGCTGCTGCTGCTGAGTTGCGTCAGTTGTGTACCAACTCTGTGCAACCCCATAGCCGGCAGCCCACCAGGTTCCTCCGTCCCTGGGATTCTCCAGGCAAGAATACTGGAGTGGGTTGCCATTTCCTTCTTCAGTGCACGAAAGTGAAAACTGAAAGTGAAGTCGCTCAGTCGTGTCTGACTCCTTGCGACCCCATGGACTGTAGCCCACCAAACTTCTCTGTCCATGGGATTTCCCAGACAAGAGTACAGGAGCAGGTTGCCATTGCCTTCTTCTAATTTCTAATGGGAAAATAATAACTATTTCATGGAATTTATTTGAGGATTACATTAGATAATGAACACACAAATGCTCTCTAAAGTTTAAAAGTCCATAAAAATGATTTTGCAATTGATTTGTTGCTACTTCAGTTTTCCTTGGCAGTGATTTATGACCTTGCTTGTGTGAGACGATGCTTTCTGATTTGTTGTTTTGAAAGTTAGATTATATATTTCAACAGCTCAATGAAAATAACATCATTTCTGAAGGTTAAGGGTGAAGCCATAAAGGTTTCTTGATACCTGTCACTTTACGATATTTTCAGCAGCTCATTCACTCATGTACTTCTCCTCCCTATTTTGTTGTGGACCTACTACCAGCCAGATACCTTACATCAGGTGTTGGAAAACATTTTCCGGATTTTTAAATATATATCTTAGACTTGTTGGGCCGTATACCGTTTCTGTAGCTTCTTCTCCTCCTCTTTCTTCAGCAGCCTTTCAAAATGTAAGGCTCAGTATTAGCTCACCCGTCATCAAAAGACGGGCTGAGCTCACAATGATTTGTGAGCAATTATCTGCCAGTCCCTGCTCTCCATTGTCACTGAGTAAGAGGTGCATTTTTTTTTAGTAAATCATGTCTTTGAGTCAACTCTTAGTCTTCCGGAGCTTGTCCTTACTCTCTTGCTGCTTCTAATCAACAGGGCATTCAGAGAGATCCTGTTAAAACATAAATCAGATTGTATTGCTCAGATCTCTTCAGTGGCTTACTGCAAGCAGAAAGCAAAGTCCTCAGAGTGCCTCCATAGGTAGGCCTAGAAATCTGGGCCTCTGTTTCTTCCCTGACTTGTTCCTTCTCCTGTCTACTTTGCTTACTCTATTTCCCACAAACGGACATCCTTTCTGTTCCTTGAATACTCTAGGCACATTCTTGCCTCCTTCTCTTTCCATCTGACTGTTCTCTCTGCTGGTAATATTCATTCCCCAGATATGCACCTTGCTCCCTTCCACAACCACCTTAAATTCCTTGATAAATTTTATCTCCCCCATAAAGCCTTCATTTATTACTTAATTTCAAGTGGCAGGTACCTTCTATCAGCCACCTCCATCTCCCTACCATGCTTTCCATTTTTTCTCTAGCACTTACCTGATATACTAGTTATTCTATGCATCTATTTAATTTTTATTTACATATTGATATATTTTTATATTTGCTTGTATATTTTTGTCTGCCTCCTCAATTGAAGAGAGGGTATATTCATCTGTGTTGATTACTGCTGTGTCATCAACCTATGAAACATTCTGAAGAATGGTGCCTGAAATTTGATAAGGGATTAAGAAATTGGCCACATAACTAAATATGTACATAAATTAATGAACAAATCTCCAGGGCTTCTGGATGAGGTCTAATGAAAAGAGGAAGACGAATGATTGGGACAGGGTACTACAAGAAGTAGAATTTGGAATACTCTGATAGCTATCCTAATAGAGAAGGTCTTGTTAATTTAGATAGTTTTAATGAGAGAGCTGGGAACTAGGGCCACACAGCATCAAGATTTTTAGAATATATTGTGTAGAGTTCTTTTTAAGTGTGCACAGATATCACTGAAAATCCATGCATGTGTGCATGACTCTATTACTTTATTTAGTGTTTTACAAGAGCCTCTCAAGGACAGGGTTATAGTAAGTATCAGTATCTTTCCTTTATAATGAGCTTAATTTGTTCAAAATTATATCATAATTTTTTTGCAACTGTGAAACCAAACTAGCTTTTGAGTAGACACTCCCTAGAAACCTGTGCGGAGAAGGCAATGGCACCCCACTCCAGTACTCTTGCCTGGAAAATCCCATGGACGGAGGAGCCTGGTAGGCTGCAGTCCATGGGGTTACCAAGAGTCGGACACGACTGAGCGACTTCACTTTCACTCTTCACTTTCATGTATTGGAGAAGGAAATGGAAACCCACTCCAGTGTTCTTGCCTGGAGAATCCCAGGGACGGGGGAGCCTGGTGGGCTGCCGTCTATGGGGTCGCACAGAGTCGGACACGACTGAAGCAACTTGGCAGCAGTAGCAGCAGCAGAAACCTGTGACGTTAATAAAACCAACAAACATGTGTTCAGCTTCCAATGATAGACATACTACAGACTCAATTATGGGCCATCCATTTTAATGAGGGCAAGAAGTGATTTAACAAATACAGAGCAAAGAGGATGTTAAGTTTTGTCCTCTGTTGATATTAGCAATGGATAAAGTGGGCTCCAACATCTTCAAGATAGCTTGAGACCATCATCTCTGTGTCATGGCAGAGGGATGTTCAGCCAGGATATTGTTCTCTGTCACTCAGAAAAATACCCATAATGTATAATGATACTTACTGAGTCAGATATGAGACTTTTGGGTGGTTAGAAGTCCTTTAGCATGATTCTTTCAGATGCCTTAGCGAAAAGATGAAGCTAGCCGCTTTGGACACTTTCAGCAATGAAGAGTTTGTTTGGATGTTAATTTTCATGCTGAATGAAATTCAGCTGAATGAATTTCGTGCTGAATTCACCCTACCTACTTGAAACTGCAGCACAGCACACACACTTCAGTTACCAGTTCAGTTCATTCCACAGAATTTTCATAAAACATAGTGTTCTATATACCTGGGATGGATCTCACTTCGTTTTAAGAATTTCCAGATAATTCTTCATACATAGTGTTACAATTCCAATCTTGCCAAGTCCTGCACCAGTTACATAGAACACAGCACATTTATTTCTCTGGTTGTTCAGATCCCAGTGAAAGAAGAATGGAATGGAATCAAAGAGATGAGATCAGAATTCTTGTCCCAGATTTACCATAAAATAATTGTGTTCTCAGGAAAATTATAGCTATTCTAGACCCCTTTCCTTTTTTTTATTTCAACAGAGTTCCATTCAGTTCAGTTCAGTTCAGTTGCTCCGTCGTGTCCGACTCTTTGCGACCCCATGAATCGCAGCACGCCAGGGCTCCCTGTCCATCACCATCTCCCGGAGTTCACTCAGACTCACGTCAATCGAGTCAGTGATGCCATCCAGCCATCTCATCCTCTGTCGTCCCCTTCTCCTCCTACCCCCAATCCCTCCCAGCATCAGAGTCTTGTCCAATGAGTCAACTCTTCGCATGAGGTGGCCAAAGTACTGGAGTCTCAACTTTAGCATCATTCCTTCCAAAGAAATGCCAGGGCTGATCTTCTTCAGAATGGACTGGTTGGATCTCCTTGCAGTCCAAGGGACTCTCAAGAGTCTCCTCCAGCACCACAGTTCAAAAGCATCAATTCTTTGGTGCTCAGCGTTCTTCACAGTCCAACTCTCACATCCATACACGACCACAGGAAAAACCGTAGCCTTGACTAGACGGACCTTAGTCGGCAAAGTAATGTCTCTGCTTTTGAATATACTATCTAGGTTGGACATAATTTTTCTTCCAAGGAGTAAGCGTCTTTTAATTTCATGGCTGCAGTCACTATCTGCAGTGATTTTGGATCCCAAGAAAATAAAGTCTGACACTGTTTCCACTGTTTCCCCATCTATTTCCCATGAAGTGATGGGACTGGATGCCATGATCTTCGTTTTCTGAATGTTGATGTAGATGACACCAAATAACATCCCCCTCTTTGCTGTCGTAGCTTCGATGTTATTGGTATTCTGAAACACATGAATACAATGACACATGAAGCTGTGCACCATCTCTGTAACTATGTTTTTAGAGTTGCCTCTATTTTGAAAATGAGAGCATGGCTGAGCACAGAAGTAGACGTTTTGACCAGAGGCTCCAAAGTAAATGCAACTAAACCACAAGTTTCCTTCTTGCCTGAAGCTCACTTAACTGAAACATAGGCTGCTGGACATCAAGCGGTAAAGCATATTATCAGTGTATTTTAAAAGCAGCTATTCTTCTAGGATTTCTAATTAGTAGCAGGAAGTTTTGAAATTCTTAAAGGATCATCTGCTCTTGTGAGATTTACAGCTCTGGTTTCCAGTCAACCAAGTTGAATTAGGGCATCTGAACTTTTGGATGCATCTCAGAACTAGAATTCTGAACCTCTTGAGTTTTTCTTCATGCTGTCAGAAATTCATGCCAGATAATCCTTTTAATAGAGAGTATGTACACACTTGTATATTTTCATATAAGAAACCAATGTGGTGAGTGAGGATGGAAGTGAAGCCCTCAGTCTCAGAGGGGTGTTGAGCTCCTGGTGAAATACAGTCATTATTTCTTCAAAATAGAAAAGCAGTTATTTGAAGTTATTAACACCAAATAGCTATTGATACACTTATCTGTGATACATGTATTTACTGTACCAACTAGGTGTGTTCTCTTTGGGAAGTACACAGCTGTTTGAGACACAGATTGTTTATTTTTGTTTGTTTTCCCACAAAGACTGTGACCTTCTGATCAGGAACGTCTGTATTTTACTAACATCTGGAACCACCAGCTAACACGGTGTCTAAAATGTAGCCAATGAATATGAAATCAAGGAACACATTTTTTAAGTACAGACCAGGGCATGGGCAAATATAAATTTTTTGTTTTCAATCATAACGTGATTGAAACCTGTAAACGATACAGACAACAAGCGCTACAGTAATTCAAAGAAGGCATAGAACAGACAACCTGTAAGGATCTATTGTATAGCACAGGGAGCTATACTCAATATTTTGTAATAACTTATTAATGGAAAAGAACCTGATAAAGCACGTATATATAAATTAATCACTGAACTGTACACCTAAAACTAACATGGCATTATAAATCAACTATACTTCAATTTAAAAAACTGACAACAAAAGACACCTAGAAGTCATAGACATGATATTTCCATAGAGAAGCCAGATGAAGAAGAGAGAGAGAGCTTTTGAATTCACCAGAGCAGTCACAGAGAACCTAGGCTTCGACCTGAACTTGAATTTACATTAAGATTGTGTTGCAGGTACAGATGTAGGCAATCACATACACTCACTATACTGAGACTAGCTGAAGTTATGAGTGTCGTCCAAGATCCCAAAGCAAGTACAGTGTGCAGTCAAAATTTTAAGTGACACCTAATACACTAAAAAAAAAAAAAAAAAAAAAAAAAAAAAGCCCCTTCTGTGATACCGTGTTGTCATTGAAATAATGTTGTTTCTTTCTGGTAGATTATAGTAGAAATTGGTTCTAGTGTCTCCTGTAATTACTAGTTCTGTTTATCCCATCTATAGTTGATCTTCAAAATTTCCATTGGAATGGCTTTGCCAAAATGAAACATACAAGTATTCGTGATGCCTGTATCCAAGCATTTCTTCTGTTGTTCCCTGCTTAGGATTATATGAACAATTCACTATCTTTTCCCTCCTCTAAGAATTCCCTCTGCCCTATTGGGCACCTGGAAAACCCACTTCATTTGTCAAAACTCAGTTTGCATATTATCTCTGTTATGCTGTCTTCTGTTTAGTGTTGTGGTCACACTTTCCTTTTTGCTCCCATTACACTTTTGCATACCTGACTGTTGCACTTGCTACACTGTATTGTAGTTGGATGTTTTACGTAACTCGGGCTTCTTCTGGGCAACATTCCTTGGGGCCAGCGACTACCTTTTCTTCACCCATTGATGCAGCCTTAGCATGTTACTTGGTATGCAGTAGTTAACATAAAAATGAGATCTGAATAAATTTTAAAAGGTAGGTACATATGACTTATCATCACTTTCTAGGTATAACAGGAAAAATCATTACTGTTGGTGCTGAATGTTCACTTCTATTGTAATGAATGGTGGTGGTACTTGACTCCACTTACATTGTTTTACCTACCATTTTATGTATTTCTACCTGATATCTCCTCTTTATTTCCATTTAGATATTTATTGGTAATCCAAGTAAAGCAGGAATGAGGGTAGGGCTAGGCTATACTTGCCTGGAATAGTAAAGACATTGTGTGACTTTTTGGTGAGAAAATCCTGAGGTATGGGAGGTTTACATCTTCCCTTTGAGGCATATGGAGGGCTCCGCCTCTAAAGAGTTTTATTAGCAACTAATCAAGATGTTTTTGCACAAGGCTCCTGATGAGCTATTAGTAATACTAAGAGTGAATCAGAACTAAAGTAGTTTCTGATTTGTTTTACATTGTAAATGTAGGCTATTATTTTTTAATGCTGGGAGTGGTGGTGGTGGAGAGTGACGGAATGGTCTTTTCCCATCTTGATGTTTCAATCCTGTCAAGAGAGATCTTAAATAATTTCAGCCCTGCTGCTTTACTTACTCCACCCGAGGGTGATCAAGTGACTTATATAGGAAGCTTGAAAAGAATTAAGTGGGCATGTTTGTCTTAACTAATTCTGTTTTCTCCCTTGAGAGTTAGAGTTGGTGTCTTCTGTTTCTGTCATCCTGTGTATTACTAGTTCAGTTACGGACTAGTAATTTCTGGGGTTCAGTTATGGGATCATTTCATTCAATTAAGCCAGGGTTAGGTCAGTACCAGGAATATTTTGACCTCCATCTTCGCTCTTTTATCTTGTTTCTTAATTAACTCTATACCTAGGTGTAATTAAGTGTTGTATCTGTTGTACTTGCACAAATGCATCATTTGGTGTGTTACCTGGAAACACTGAATAGAAAGAAAGGAGCAGACGTTTTGGAGAGGAAAATGTCCACATGGAAATGTTTCGGTGCTTCCATGTTAGGTAGTCTTGTGCCTTGGTCTTTAACGTGTGGTGGGATTTTGGGACCTTTGACTATTTGAAAATACTTCGGCTTATGCAGTTAAAAGCAGTTAACTGCTGAAGTCTAGAAAAGGTTTAATGTATGCTGTATTAGTTTCCAGTACCTGCTGTAACAAATCAGCATAAACTTGGCTTAACATAATAAAAATGTACTGTCTCACAGTTCTAGAGGTCAGAAGTCTGATATCAAGGTGTCATAGGGTTGCACTCCCTAAAGGTGGTCTAGGGGAGAGTCCACTCCTTGTCTCTCTGAGCTTCCGGTGGTTAGTAGCTTCCTTGGCTTGAGGCCACATCGCTTAGTCTCTGTTTTCACTCCCTTTGTGTTTCTGTATCTTCTCTTCATCTGGTCCAAATTGCCCTCTGCCCTTCTTGTTTCATAAGGGCAATTGTCATCATATTAAGAACCCATCTGATTAATACAGGATGGGAATCCCATCTGGAGATCCTTAATGAAACTTGCAAAGACCTTTTTTCCAAGTGAGGTAACAGTTAAGAATTAGAACATGAATGTATCCTTTTGGGGGTCATCCTTCAACCCACTACACCAACAATAAGACTCTGCAGTTGGCTGCAGTTTATTGCATGGGAGAGTGGCTGTTTCTGTCAAGCCACTTAAGTAAAGGTCTGGCATAAAGAAAAGGGGCCCTAGGGAATTGCAGGTGGCTGAGCGAATACCTAGAGCAGAATGAATAGGGACCTGGAAGGTCTTCAGTATAAAGAGAACTTTACCTGGCTCTCAACTTTGGGGTGGGCAGGAGTTTTCAGGGCAGGAAGTACTCAGGCAGCTGCTCACTTTGGCTTACTCTTCAGGTAGTTTTTTTCCCAAGCAGGCTTGACTGAGACAAAGACTTAGTTGTAAGGAAAGTATGTTTTATAGAACTTGTCAGCATTGACATATATGGTTACCATAGGCTCAAGTTAATCCCCTTACATGTGGACCCAAGCTGACATGGAATTTGTCAGTTACGTTGGAGAAAGAACTGTTCTCTGAAAGGCAGGCTTCTTTGGTCTATGCAGTAACATAGCCAGAGGCTGTGAAAATGACTATGGCACCATAGGACCATGGAATCTACACATTATAACTGGAGGTATAATGTTACTGGATAGAACCCACAATCAGGTCAGGACTGCAGTGTGAACAGATCATCAAAGAGGAAGGATAACTCCAGAGTCCATGTGTGATAGGTGCTCAGGGCTGTGCATTGCACATGGCAAGTTCATAGTGACCAGTCAACCTTAGGCCAGGAAAGTCCTCCTGGTTCTAAGTTTGCAGGTCAGGACTTTCAGATAAATGGCACAGACCAATGGACATCCTAGTGAGGCTAAAATCAGAGAGACTTTATCTTTCTTTCAAATGCCACTGAGTTTCTGCTATGTTCTTTGATAATTTCTGTACTGGATTCTGAGAATGAAAATGTGCCTAGTTTTATTATTCTAGGAGTGGGGACTGGCTTGGTTTTGAGAGTTTTTAAATTGTGGGCATAATGCTGTAATCTCAGATTGAAACTTAGTAACTCTTTAAAATCGTTAAAAGCATGGTTCATGAAAGACCTGATAAACTGCTAGAACAGCCAAGATCCCGGGAGACCATGGCAATGTCAGTGACAGAAGTCTAAGCTGTAGATATGGAAGGATCCCTCAGTCCACTGAGACACTGAAAGCCCTGCCACTGAGAATGAATTAAAACATGCATTTGGGAGGATTCTTTCTGGACATTTAAGGACTTCAGATTTTTAACCCAGCATAACAAGGAAACTTGATTAAAAAAAAAAAAAGTGAGGTCTTCAACTTTGTTTTTCTTTCTCAAGATTGCTTTGGTTATTGAGGGTTCTTTTTGGTTACATATACATTTTAGACTAATTTCTTCTATTTCTGAAAAAACAGGGGATTTTGATAGGTATTGCAATAAACTCTTGATAGCTTTGTGTAATATGGACATTTTAACATATTAAGTCTTCCAGTTCATAAACATGGGATATTGTTCCATTTATGTCTTCATTAATTTCTTTCAATAACATTTTTTAGTTTTCAGTGTGCAAGTCTTTCATGTCTTTAGTTAAGTTTATTCATATTTTATTTTTTTTGTTACTATTATAAATGAAATTGTTCTCCTGATTTCTTCTTTAGATTGTTAATTGTTAGTGAACAGAAGTGCAAGTAATGTGTGTATGCTGATTTTGTATTCTGCCAACACACTGCCAAGTTTATTAGTTCTAATAGATTTTGTTGTGACATCTTTACCATTTTCTGCATCTGTTTTCAGAATGTTCACTTTCTGCCTAAGTGTATCCTTAATTCTAGGCGACATTTTCACTTCCATCTTAGGTTTTCATCTTTTTATAAAATTGTGTTACCATTAATTTTTAAATTTTCATAATTGCATTTACATTTTGGCTGTACTGGATCTTCATTGCTGGGCAAGCGTTCCTTTAGTTGTGGCAAGCAGAGCTTCCTCTCTGTGTGCAGTGCGTGGGCTTCTCGCTGCAGTGGTTTTTCTCCTTGTGGAGCATGAGCTTGAGGGTGTGTGGGCTGCAGTCATTGTGGTGTGTGGGCTCAGTAGTTGTGGTTCCCAGTCTCTAGAGCACAGGCTCAGGAGTTGTGGCACAGGGGCTTAGTTGCTTCATGGCATGTGGGATCTTCCCAGACAGGAATCTAACCCAGGTCCCCTGCACTGGCAGGCAGATTCTTTACCACTGAACCACCAGAGAAGCCCCTTAGTCTTTCATCTTAATTCTCAGTATATTCAGGCTTCGTTGGGTATATCTCTTGCTCCTCTTCCCTGTACCCGACCATGCCTAGAATAGGAGGTGCCTCTACGAACCTGTGTTGACTTATTTTAAATGACATAAGTGCGTGAATATGTTCATTTCCCTCTGGAAAAGGGGGTTACATTCCATAAGATTCGAACATCAAGTCTTTAAACTTCACTGAACCCATAGATTCATAAATAGTTGCCTAATTATCCTCCCCTATACCACTCTAAAATAATCATATCAAAGTATGGTTATTAATTGTCTTAATTGCAAAGAAATAATAGCAAACAGAAAGAAATTGCTTCTCAAAAGAAATTCTTCCACCAAAGTAAAAACTAAAGGTCAAAAAGTCAAATGAATATGGGATTTGTGACTATTCGAAGTGATAAAGAACTCTGACAAGAAATACTGCAGTGCTGATTGCTATTGTCATCTTTTCACTTTCCATTACAATTGTTTATGTTATTCTCATGAGGTTTTCCTTAAGTTATCAAGATTTTTACAATAGTCAAATTAAAAAAAAAACAAAAATCAAAATATCTTGAAATGCCAATACAAAGAAAATGAGTCAGACCATGAAAAATGTTTTAGACAAGTTGACAACGTATATTCTTTGCTCATTTCTTTTTGAGACAAGGTCCATCTTATTCACACCCACATGTACAATACACTGAATAAAATACAACCAATCACCCTATGATGATGAAAAACAAAAGACACGATGATTCTAGAAATTTCTTCTCTTTATTCCTAGTATCTTGTTGTATCTGGCAAAATAAGCAGGTTGAAATGTTCTCTAATTTTTTTGTGTTTCATTTAATAATAATTTGCTTATTTATCTTAATGTAAATATTAAAAAATATTTACACTATTCAATGTTCAAGGACAGGAGGAGTGGCGGTGAGGAGATACCTGTCGTCCAAGGTAAGGAGCAGCAGCTGCGCTTTGCTGGAGCAGCTGTGAAGAGATACCACACATCCAAGGTAAGAGAAACCCAAGTAAGATGGTAGGTGTTGCAAGAGGGCATCAGAGGGCAGACACACTGAAACCATACTCACAGAAAACTAGTCAATCTAATCACACTAGGACCACAGCCTTGATTAACTCAATGAAAATAAGCCATGCCTGTGGGGCCACCCAAGACGGGCAGGTCATGGTGGAGAGGTCTGACAGAATGTGGTCCACTGGAGAAGGAACTTCAGTATTCTTGCCTTGAAAAACGCCATGAACAGTGTGAAAAGGCAAAATGATAGGATACTGAAAGAGGAACTCCCCAGGTCATTAGGTGCCCAAGATGCTACTGTAGATCAGTAGAGAAATCACTCCAGAAAGAATGAAGGAATGGAGCCAAAGCAAAGACGATACCCAGTTGTGGATGTGACTGGTGATAGAAGCAAGGTCCGATGCTGTAAAGAGCAATATTGCATAGGAACCTGGAATGTCAGGTCCATGAAGCAAGGCAAATTGGAAGTGGTCAAACAAGAGATGGCAAGAGTGAACGTCGACATTCTAGGAGTCAGCGAACTAAAATGGACTGGAATGGGTGAATTTAACTCAGATGACCATTATATCTACTACTGCGGGCAGGAATCCCTCAGAAGAAATGGAGTAGCCATCATGGTCAACAAAAGAGTCCGAAATGTAGTACTTGGATGCAATCTCAACAATGGCAGAATGATCTCTGTTCATTTCCAAGGCAAATCATTCAATATGACAGTAATCCAAGTCTATGCCCCCACCAGGAATGCTGAAGAAACTGAAGTTGAATGGTTTGATGAAGACCTACAAGACCTTTTAGAACTAACACCCAAAAAAGATATCCTTTTCATTATAGGGGACTGGAATGCAAAAGTAGGAAGCCAAGAAACACCTGGAGTAACAGGCAAATTTGGCCTTGAAATACGGAATGAAGCAGGGCAAAGGCTAACAGAGTTTTGCCAAGAAAATGCACTGGTCATAGCAAACAGCCTCTTCCAACAACACAAGAAAAGACTCTACACATGGACATCACCAGATGGTCAACACCGAAATCAGATTGATTATATTCTTTGCAGCCAAAGATGGAGAAGCTCTATACAGTCAACAACAACAAGACCAGGAGCTGACTGTGGCTCAGATCATGAACTCCTTATTGCCAAATTCAGACTTAAATTGAAGAAAGTGGGGAAAATCATTAGACCATTCAGGTATGACCTAAATCAAATCCCTTATGATTATACAGTGGAAGTGAGAAATAGATGTAAGGGCCTAGATCTGATAGATGAGTGCCTCAGGAACTATGGACTGAGGTTCATGACATTGTACAGGAGACAGGGGTCAAGACCATCCCCATGGAAAAGAAATGCAAAAAAGCAACATGGCTGTCTGGGGAGGCCTTACAAATAGCTATGAAAAGAAGAGAAGCAAAAAGCAAAGGAGAAAAGGAAAGATAAAAGCATCTGAATGCAGAGTTCCAAAGAATAGCAAGAAGAGATAAGAAAGCCTTCTTCAGCAATCAATGCAAAGAAATAGAGGAAGACCACAGAATGGGAAAGACTAGAGATCTCTTCAAGAAAATTAGAGATAGCAAGGGAACATTTCATGCAAAGATGGGCTCGATAAAGGACAGAAATGGTCTGGACCTAACAGAAGCAGAAGATATTAAGAAGAGATGGCAAGAATACACATAAGAACTGTACAAGAAAGATCTTCACGACCCAGATAATCATGATGATGTGATCACTCATCTAGAGCCAGACATCTTGGAATGTGAAGTCAAGTGGGCCTTAGGAAGCATCACTACGACCAAAGCTAGTGGAGGTGATGGAATTCCAGTTGAGCTATTTCAAATCCTGAAAGATGATGCTGTGAAAGTGCTGCACTCAATATGCCAGCAAATTTGGAAAACTTTTCCACAGGACTGGAAAAGGTCAGTTTTCATTCCAATCCCAAAGAAAGGCAATGCCAAAGAATGGTCAAAATACTGCACAATTGCACTCATCTCACATGCTAGTAAAGTAATGCTCAAAATTCTCCAAGCCAGGCTTCAGCAATATGTGAACCATGAACTTCCAGATGTTAAAGCTGGTTTTAGAAGAGGCAAAGGAACCAGAGATCAAATTGCCAACATCTGCTGGATCATGGAAAAAGCAAGAGAGTTCCAGAAAAACATCTATTTCTGCTTTATTGACTATGCTAAAGCCTTTGACTGTGTGGATCACAAGAAACTGTGGAAAATTCTGAAAGAGATGGGAATACCAGACCACCTGACCTGCTTCTTGAGAAACTTATATGCAGGTCAGGAAGCAACAGTTAGAACTGGACATGGAACAACAGACTGGTTCCAAATAGGAAAAGGAGTACGTCAAGGCTGTATATTGTTACCCTGCTTATTTAACTTCTATGCAGAGTACATCATGAGAAACGCTGGACTGGAAGAAGCACAAGCTGGAATCAAGATTACTGGGAGGAATATCAATAACCTCAGATATGCGGATGATACAACCCTTATGGAAGAAAATGAAGAGGAACTAAAAAGCCTCTTAATGAAAGTGAAAGTGGAGAGTGAAAAAACTAAAAGCTCAACATTCAGAAAACGAAGATCATGGCATCTGGTCCCATCAGTTCATGGGAAATAGATGGGGAAACAGTTTCTGACTTTATATTTTTGGGCTCCAAAATCACTGCAGATGGTGACTGCAGCCATGAAATTAAAAGATGCTTACTCCTTGGAAGAAAAGTTATGACCAACCTAGATAGCATACTGAAAAGCAGAGACATTACTTTGCCAACAAAGGTCCGTCTAGTCAAGGCTATGGTTTTTCCAGTAGTCGTGTATTAATGTGAGAATTGGAATGTGAAGAAAGCTGAGCACCAAAGAATTGATGCTTTTGAACTGTGATGCTTTCTTCTCTGAAGAGAAGACTCTTGAGAGTCCCTTGGACTGCAGGGAGATCCAACCAATCCATCCTAGAGGAAATCAGTCCTAAATATCCATTGGAAGGACTGATGCTGAAGC
Organism: Capricornis sumatraensis; assembly: GCF_032405125.1. NCBI lineage: Eukaryota > Metazoa > Chordata > Mammalia > Artiodactyla > Bovidae > Capricornis > Capricornis sumatraensis. The sequence goes on from NW_027184624.1 coordinate 3,139,714, forward strand.
TGAAACTCCAATACTTTGGCCACCTGATGAGAAAAACTGACTCATCTGAAAAGACCCTGATGCTGGAGAAGACTGAAGGCAGCAGGAGAAGGGGATGACTAAGGATGAGATAGTTGAATGGCATAACCGATTCGACGGACATGAATTTGAGTAGGCTCTGGGAGTTGGTGATGGACAGGGAAGCCGGTGTGATGCAGTCTGTGGAATCGCTAAGAGTTGGACATGACTGAGTGACTGAAGTGAACTGATACCAGATGGAAATGATACCTTTTCGCTCTTTTCAAGGTATTATGAAGCTCAGTAGAGATAAGGAATGTAAAAGTACCTAGGGAATTATGAAATTCGTTGCAAATGTGTATTGTTCATGAAATTATACTCCAGATTGCAAGCTTTTTAAGAACAAAGACTATTTCTCTGTCCATTCCAAGAATATCCTTACATTGCAACTGTTTAAAAATATTTTCTTTATTTGAAAACCAACCCAAGATCACTCTTACATAAGTTGGAAAAAAGTACAACACATTTTCCTCACACCTCAAATATCACAGATGGAAAACTGTCATTTTGCCTCCCTATTTTCTATGCTAAAATGATTTTTTAAAGGTAGCAAATGACTAATATATGCCTAAGGAAAATTTAAGATTTTAACTATTTCTGTTTGTAAGTGACTATTTGTCAATGAATTAATAACTATTTCTTAATGAATCGAATGTGCCAGTGTCAATAGAGAAGCCATTTTTTTTCTTTCAGTTTTATTGAGATACAGTTGACATACAGTACTATATAACCTTAAGTGGTAAACATAGTGATTTGACATACATGATTCATGAAATGATTACCATAATAATTTTTCTGACTGTCCATCATCTCAAATGAACAGAAAAAATACAGAAAGAAAAATGTGTTTCCTTGTGATGAGAACTCTTGGGATTTACTCTCTTAATAACTCTAATGTATAACATAGTTAGTTCAGTCACCCAGTTGTGTCTGAATCTGTGACCCTATGGACTGCAGCACCCAGGCTTCCCTGTCCTTCATCAACTCCTGGAGCTTGCTCAAACTCAGGTCCATTGAGTTGGTCATGCCATCCAACCATTTCATCCTCTGTCATCCCCTTCTCCTCCTGGCTCCAATCTTTCCCAGCATCAGGGTCTTTTCCAATGAGTTAGTTCTTCGCATTAGGTGGCCAAACACAGAGAAGTATTAATTATATTTATCATGTATAGTACATACCTAGTACTTATTTATCTTTATAATTGGAGGCTTGTACTTTTTGACTCAGTTCAGTTCAGTTCAGTTCGGTCGCTCAGTCGTGTCCAATTCTTTGCGACCCCATGAATCGCAGCATGCCAGGACTCCCTGTCCATCACCATCTCCCGGAGTTCACTCAGACTCACATCTGTCGAGTCCGTGATGCCATCCAGCCATCTCATCCTCTGTTGTCCCCTTTCCCTCCTGCCCCCAATCCCTCCCAGCATCAGAGTCTTTTCCAATAAGTCAACTGTGGTGCTGCCTTACATATATTTTGCAAGATAAAGTAACAGGTTCTCTCCTGAGTTAAAGTAGTAGATATTGTTTTATACAATTTCTTTGTATCTAAAATCAAACATTTAGAAATTTATATTTACCAAGTAATCTAGCTTGAAGATTGATAACCATTGTTTTAATTAAAAAAGAGATTTAATTTATATAATAATTTATATGACCCAGGTAATGTACACTTAGATCTATGGTTGTTGCTGGTATTGAGTTGCTAAGTTGTGCCTTCTCTCTCACGCTTAAAAAAGGACTTTATGATAGTAACAACTAATCCAAGTCCTTAGATATGTTATTTGACAAGTAGGCATATTATTTGTAATTGTGTATTGCAGCTAAATGGCAATATGGTATTTGCTTGGTTTGATATGTTATTATACAATTATTGTTTGAAAATTCAATAAAATGTTAAAACAAATAAAGCTATTAATATGAAGGAAAACCTTTCTGTGTGTGTCACACCCTCTGTCTCTAGACTATGAAAGAATGAAGGTGTGCTCATTAATTGTTTTAAAACCACTTGCAGAGTTAATCTCTGATCTACCAAAAAAGAGTTTACAAAACAAGTCAATTGTTTTAGATCTTTGTTATAATTTTGATTCTATTAAAAATGATACCTATCAGTTATGTGCTATAATTCAATTTTGTCCTTTTCTAGAACATAGTGACTTAATAAAATTGTCACCAGTGTAATTTTACCAATGTAAAAAACAGTAAATTCTATTTTAGCTTCAACATGCAAAATTGCTCATTTTTGTATCCTTTTAAAATAGTTATAGATTTATATTTTATGAGAAAATTTCCAAATTGTCAACATTACCCTGGTTAACAGATAGGTAAACTGTAAAATCAATACTAAAACCTTCATTATGCCTATCATGTATTTCATGATAATAAAATTGAATATTTCTCTTGGGTTCAATGTATAATTTGTATATAGAGAAAAATAATAAAATTTTAGCCCCTAACATAAACTGTGGAAAATTCTGAAAGAGATGGGAATATCAGACCACCTGACCTGTCTCTTGAGAAACCTGTATGCAGGTCGGGAAGCAACAGTTAGAACTGGACATGGAACAACAGACTGGTTCCAAATAGGAAAAGGAATACGTCAAGGCTGTATATTGTCACCCTGCTTATTTAACTCCTATGCAGAGTACATCATGAGAAACGCTGGACTGGAAGAAACATGAGCTGGAATCAAGATTGCTGGGAGAAATATCAATAACCTGAGATATGCAGATGACACCACCCTTATGGCAGAAAGTGAAGAGGAGCTAAAAAGCCTCTTGATGAAAGTGAAAGAGGAGAGTGAAAAAGTTGGCTTAAAGCTCAACATTCCGAAAACGAAGATCATGGCATCTGGTCCCATCACTTCATGGGAAATAGATGGGGAAACGGTGGAAACACTGTCAGACTTTATTTTTTGGGGGGCTCCAAATTCACTGCAGATGGTGACTGCAGCCATGAAATTAAAAGACGCTTACTCCTTGGAAGAAAAGTTATGACCAACCTAGATAGCATATTCAAAAGCAGAGACATTACTTTGCCAACAAAGGTCTGTCTAGTCAAGCTATGGTTTTTCCAGTGGTCATGTATGGATGTGAGAGTTGGACTGTGAAGAACGCTGAGCACCGAAGAATTGATGCTTTTGAACTATGGTATTGGAGAAGACTCTTGAGAGTCCCTTGGACCGCAAGGAGATCCAATCAGTCCATTCTAAACGAGATCAAACCTAGGTGTTCTTTGGAAGGAATGATGCTAAAGCTGAAACTCCAGTACTTTGGCCACCTCATGCAAAGAGCTGACTCATTGGAAAAGACTCTGATGCTGGGAGGGATTTGGGGCAGGAGGAGAAGGGGATGACAGAGGATGAGATGGCTGGATGGCATCACCGACTCGATGGATGTGAGTTTGAATGAACTCCGGGAGTTGGTGATGGACAGGGAGGCCTGGCGTGCTGTGATTCATGGAGTCGCAAAGATTCAGACATGACTGAGCGAGTGAACTGAACTGAGCATAATTAATTAGCCATTTTCACATTAATTTGTTTTAGAAGCTTTCTCTTATAAGATTATAAAGAGTTTATGTTGAACTTGTAGACAGCTGTTTTATAATCACATTAGCTATAAAACTGTAATTATGCTACAAATAATATTATAATTTTATTATATCTACAAGTTATAGTAAACAATGCATTTTTAGTTCCTAATTTTTACCTTATTTTTGTGCTCTTGTTTTTCTCACAACACGATATGCTTGTTTATATTCCTCTTAAGTTTAAGCCTAACAAATTCCTTTGAACAAACTTTTACACCTATTAGAGTTGAGTGAAACTCAGCTTTTCCTGAGATCCAATGCCTTCCTGGGTACATGTCCATGATTAATACCAAGTAGTATACAAGATATTAGGTGCTTCCCTGATAGCTCAGTTGGCAAAGAATCCACCTGCAATGCAGGAGACCCTGGTTTGATTCCTGGGTCAGGAAAATCCTCTGGAGAAGGGAAAGGCTACCCACTCCAGTGTTTTGGGGCTTCCCTTGTGGCTCAGTGGGTAAAGAATCTGCCTGCAATGCAGAAGACCTGGGTTTGATTCCTTGGTTGGGAAGATGCCCTGGAGAATGAGATCTGAAGAACACTCCAGTATTCTGGCCTGGAGAATTTCATGGGCTGTATAAGTCGTTGGGGTCAAAAAGAGTCTAACATGACTGGGTGAACTTCACTTGACTTGACTTCATACAAGATATTGACTATCTAATAACTGTACACAAATAAGTCTTTGCATTTAACATTAAGAAGGTAAGTGGGATGTTCAATTGTTTCCAAAGTTACTTTCTGCAAAAAAGAAACTGCTCTTAACAAGTAAATTAAGATGAAACTTCTAAACATAAAAGTTTTTCTTAATTTCTCCCTCCCTTCCTCCTTACCTTTCTTATCATAGAAAACCATCATTAAAAAGAGAGCAAAGGGAAAGCCAACTTTGTGCCAACCTGGAAAATCTAAAAACCTCAGGTGACAGCAGACTTTAGAAACTGAAAACTTTCTTAAAAGACCATATTCAAAACTCTGTTTTGGGAACAAATCAGAAAAACTGACGATGGTAAGAGAATGAGAATATTTTGGATAATAAGGGTCTCGTTACATGAAAGCCACCCACTCAGTTGCAGATGTCGCTTGTAAATAATGAACACAGGGCAAGCAGGAGAAGCTCAGCAAAATGTGAGCCATGCCAGAGGACGCAGAGAAATCTGAGCCTGAACTATCATCTCAGGGTAGGCTAGGAGAGATTGGAAAATTACGTATCTACTATTCCTAGCTGTCTTTTAGCTTAACCGTAAATTCCGGCTGTATTCTTTGTCACTCTGTCTAGAGTATCTGCCAACACACAAACCCATGTTATGTTCTAAAACGTTATTTATTTTACTACTAACATTCATCATAATCTGAAATTATCTTATTATTTCATGTGATTGCTTACACATTTCTTGTCTGTTTTTCTATTTTCGCCACTAGAAAGCAAGCTTTATGAGGAAGGGTTCTTATACAGATACTGTTCTGTATGGTAACTAATAGCCATATGTAGCTATTTAAATTTAAGCAAACTCAAGTAATATAAAACACTCATTTTCCATATTCTAATGCTCAGTAGCCACATGTGGCTAGCAGCTACCATATTTGACTACATGAACTATAATTTCTATTAGTAGCAACATTTATAGCTTGAAATAATTTTTAAGTTCATTTTTCTTATTTACAAACACAAAAGTACAAAAATCAGTATTAAGTCCTCCCAAGTCAAATGAGGAAATTAATTCCCTTGTTTTATTTCTTTTTGACCTCATTATCACTTTCATCAGTTTTCTGACTGGAATGAAGGAAGTTGGACATATGGGAAAAGAGTTTCATTTTCTCTGTATAGCTCTGAATCATTTGTTTCCATAATTGTTTTTGCCAGAATTTGGTTATAAACGCTAACTGTGTGTATTTTATTTTGAATGAAGCTGTCCTATTTGTTGGGTTTATTTTGTAACTTTACATGTAAGTTTACATCTTTTGACACCATGTAAGCTTACATTTCTTCTGACACCCTGGCACCACCGACTCAATGGACATGAGTCTGAGCAAGCTCCAGAAGTTGGTGATGGACAGGGAGGCCTGGCGTGCTGCAGTCCATGGGGTTGCAAAGAATTGGACATGACTGAGCAATTGAACTGAACTGAAATGACACCCTGAGGAAACTTCACTTCCCCCTGGAGGATTAGACTGTAGAAAAAAAGTGAAATTATGCTACAATTTAGCCTACCATGGTGGTGGTGTTTTAGTTGCTAAGCTGTGTCTGACTCTTTGAGACCCCATGGACTGTAGCCTGCCATGCTGCTCTGTGCATGGGATTTCCAGGCAAGCATACTGGAATGGGTTGCCATTTCCTGCTTCAGGGGATCTTCCCAACCCAGGGATTGAACCCACGTCTCCTGCATTACAGGCAGATTCCTTACTGCTGAGCCACTAGGGAAGCCCTACCAACCATATTCTCCTTCAATTTTACAATTCTTGTGCCTAAGCAATGGTAAAGTAAGATCTAAAAGGGTTACTGTAGCCCACTTACTTCTTCAGCACCCTTTTTTTCAAACTGATAGATACTAATATGTTCTGTCAGAAATACACCCACTTTAGGTCATTCTGTTCTGGGTCTAGACAGTTTTAGTTTGGTTTATTTTGATTTCTTTCAATACCATCTAAATTGTCATGTAATATGACATGTATTTGTTTGATGGGTGAGGCCAACCGTCCACCCATGTCTCCACCAGAGGCTGGTAGACACTCAAGGCTCAGTCTCTTCTTGGGACACGGCTCCCTTCTCCTGGCTCCTGGTGTGCATGAGGTTTTGTTTGTGCCCAGACTTCCCTGGTGGCTCAGACAGTAAAGCGTCTGTTTACAATGCGGGAGACTTGGGTTCGATCCCTGGGTCGGGAAGATCCCCTGGAGAAGGAAATGGCAATCTACTCCAGTACTATTGCCTGGAAAATCCCATGGACAGAGGAGCCTGGTAGGCTACAGTCCATGGGCTTGCAAAGAGTTGAACACGACTGAGCGACTTCACTTCAAGAGTCTGTCTCCCTTGTTCTGTGGAAGTTCTGTAATCAAATCCCACTGGTCTCCAAAGTCTAATTCCCTGGAGGTTCTCAGTCCCTTTACCAGATCCCCAGGTTGGGATATCTGTTGTGGGTCCTAGAACTTTCTTCACACTGTGAGAATTTCTTTAGTATAATTGTTCTGCATTCTGTGGGTCATCTGCTTGGTAGTTCTGTGGTGGGAAACACTGTGTGACCCAGGTCTGCTGCTACCAGAGCACCTGTCCCCACAGCAGGTCACTGCTGACCTATACCTCTGCAGGAGATATTTATTCCAAGGCAGGTCTGGTTCAGTCTCTGTGGGGCCTCTGGGTCCTGGTGCACACAGGGTTTTGTTTGAGCCCTCCCTGTATCTCTGGAGGGTATGGGGTTTGATTCTAATGCAATTTCACCCCTCCTACCATCTTGTTGGGGTTTCTCCTTGGCCTTGGATGTGGGGTTTCTCCTTGGCCTCCTATCTTTTTCTGGTGGGATCCAACATTCTCCTGGATGGTTTTTCAGTAGTGAGTTGCAATTTTGGAGTTCTTCCAGGAGAAGATGAGCACACATCCTTCTACTCTGCATCTTGCTTACTTGAACACAGCTCCACCCATCAACAGAAAATTGAGTTAAAGGTTTACTGAGCATGGCCCCACCCATCAGAACAAGACCCACCTTCCATGAGTCTCTCACACCAGGAAGCTTCCATAAGCCTCTTATTCTTATTCATCAGAGGGCAGGCAGAATGAAAACCACAATCACAGAAAACTAACCATGTGTGAGCACATGGACCACAGCCTTGTCTAACTCAATGAAACTATGGGCCATGCCATGTAGGGCCACCCAAGATGGATGGGTCATGGTGGAGAGTTCTGACAAAACGTGGTTCACTGGAGAAGGGAATGACATACCACTTCAGTATTCTTGCTTTGAGAACCCCATGAACATTATGAAAAAGCAAAAAGATAGGACACTGAAAGATGAACTCCCAAGTCGGTGGGTGCTCAGTATGCTACTGGAGAAGAATGGAGAAATAACTCCAAAAAGAATGAAGAGATGGAGCCAAAGCAAAAACAATGGCCAGTTTTGGATGTGACTGGTGATGGAAATAAAGTCTGATACTGTAAAGAACAATACTGCATAGGAACCTGGAACATTAGGTCCATGAATCAAGGCAAATTGGAAGTGGTCAAACAGGAGATGGCAAGAGTGAACATTGACATTTTAGGAATCAGTGAGCTGAAATGGACTGGAATGGGTGAATTTAACTTAGATGACCATTATATTTACTACTGTGGGCAGGGATCCCTTAAAAGACATGGAATAGCCCTCACAGTCAATAAAAGAGTCCAAAATGCAATACTTGGGTGCAATCTCAAAAATGACAGAATGATCTCTGTTTGTTTCCAAGGCAAACCATTCAGTATCAAAGTAATCCAAGCCTATGCCCCAACCATTAATGCTGAAGAAGCTGAAGTTGAATGGTTCTATGATCACCTACAAGACCTTCTAGAACTAACACAAAAAAAGATGTCCTTTTCATGATAGGGGACTGGACCGCAACAGTAGGAAGTCAAGAGATACCTGGAGTAACAGGCAAATTTAGCCTTGGAGTACAAGATGAAGCAGGGCAAAGATTAACAGAGTTTTGGCAAAAGAATGAATGCACCGGTCATAGAAAACACTCTCTTCCAACAACACAAGAGACAACTTTACACATGGACATCACAGATGGTCAATACTGAAATCAGATGGATTATATTCTTTGCAGTCGAAGATGAGAAGTTGTACATAGTCAGCACAAACAAGACAGGAAGCTGACTGTGGCTCAGATCATGAACTCCTTATTGCCACATTTAGACTTAAATTGAAGAAAGTAGGGGAAACCACTAGACTATTCAGTTATGACCAAAATAAAATCCCTTATGATTATTATACAGAAGTGAGAAATAAATGCAAGGGATTAGATCTGATAGACAGAGTGCCTGAAGAACTATGGAAGGACGTTCATGACATTGTACTGGAGGCAGTGATCAAGATCATCCCCAAGAAAACTGTGCTGTATATCTGAAACGTTTTTGTACAGACTTTGTTGTATGCCTGAAACTAACACATGATACTCGACTATAATTCAATATAAAATAAAAATGTTTTAAACAGTTTTTTTGTCCCTTAAAACATTGATTCAAGAAAAACAAACTTGGTGTTTTTTATGTATAGTTAGTTGGAAATTTTGCATTCAACTTTAAAATGTCATTAATAGCTTTATATGTTGTCCATAGTTCCTCCAACAAAAGTTTGTTGAGGTTCATTTCCCTAGGCAATATACAGTGAAATGCTATTCAGTTTTCATTATTATTACTTACTTTTCCCTTTAAACTTTTAAAAAAAAATTATGTTTCCACCTTAATAAAGAATCTGTCACGTCATATATACTCAAGGATTAACCAATGCATACATAAAAGGAATAATGATGAATGAGGAGCTAATAAATTAGTACATCTATATGAACATTCCTTTATTAGATTAAAAAGGGAAACTGTCCAGATTCTCTTTTATGTCTAAGGTTTTTAAAAAAGACATTAATAAAAACAGCAATTATCATTGGTAAAATGTTTTACACTTCATTGATAAAGGCAATTTTAAATTCTTAAGTACAAAAGCTATATGGGCAAGGCAATTTTGGTTTACATATTTTAAAGATAATAGTAGGAAATCCACATGGTCAGGTTAAGCAGCAGAGAATAAGCAATGTTGTCTAATGACAGAAGTGCAGCTTTCCAAGTCCACCAAAATGGTGTCACTAGTAGGCATATAGAATATAAAAAGTAACATTAAATCAGAACATCTGAAAATTCCATATTCTGAGTAATTCCATATTTAGGTTAAGAATATAGGCTAGGAACAGTCTTATATGAGTAAGTCCACCCCAAAGAAACACCGTCGGACTAAACATTTTTTTAAGAATCAAATCAATTAGCATAATAAAATACTATTCATAATAGACTTTATAGACTTCCTTTGACAAATTCATTTTCATAATGAAAAAACAGAAAAAAATTATAGTTTTAAACGAAATTTTTACCAAAGATGATAAATCTCTATATTTATACCAGATAGTTATCTGGGTGTTCCCTATTTATACCTGTTAAATGTGGGAGATTTTACTCTTTGCCTTACTCTCATGGACAGTGGGAGAAGACATGAGACTTGGGCTGGAGACAAGGGGGTTCACTTATTCACAGCAATATTAATAGTAGTCTGAGTGACATCCTTTGCATGTGTTACCGAGCACCAGTTTCCATTTGGTGACAAGGGCCACACGATGCCTGGGCATACAGTGTCTTGCAGTACAGGACTAAAACCCTGGTCATAGGAAATCTCATTCTTTTAAGGATTCTGCAGGGAAACCTGTTCAAACTCTGCATCTGAGAGAGACATTATCTTTTTTATTCTGGACAGCAAAATCCTGCCCTTTTTCAGGAAGAATACACTATCTCTATCTTCCAAGTCTATTTGCTACACAAACATTCTTTAAAATATAGTCTGAAATAAAATAATGACAATGTCTTTGCTGGCAAGGTGCATAGAAATATTAGACATTCATGGAGAAACGTCTCCTAACAGTACTACTGTGTTGACTGAATAATAAAGAAATATACAGCTTACTCCTTGGAAGAAAAGTTATGACCAACCTAGATAGTATATTCAAAAGCAGAGACATTACTTTGCCGACTAAGGTCCATCTAGTCAAGGCTATGGTTTTTCCTGTGATCGTGGACTGTGAAGAAATCTGAGTGCCGAAGAATCGATGCGTTTGAGCTGTGGTGTTGGAGAAGACTCTTGAGAGTCCCTTGGACTGCAAGGAGATGCAACCAGTCCATTCTGAAGGAGATCAGCCCTGGGATTTCTTTGGAAGGAATGATGCTAAAGCTGAAACTCTAGTACTTTGGCCACCTCATGTGAAGAGTTGATTCATTGGAAAACACTCTGATGCTGGGAGGGATTGGGGGCAGAAGAAGAAGGGGACGACAGAGGATGAGATGGCTGAATGGCATCACTGACTCGATGACATGAGTCTGAGTGAACTCCGGGAGTTGGTGATGGACAGGGAGGCCTGGCGTGCTGTGATTCATGAGGTCTCCAAGAGTCGGACACGACTGAGCGACTGAACTGAACTGAACTGAACTGAACAGGTTACAAATCACTATAAAATTATTTCATAAATTATGCATGCCTTGATTTCAGCCAAATCATTAAATATGGTGTTGTAAAACAACCCTTCTACATAGTTTTTGTTCTACTGAAAGTAATGCCAAATTAAACATCTTTTCTTTAATCATTATAGTTCCTATATTTTATTAATATTAATCTGTTAAAAGCTAAGAAGTTGCAGTGAAGTTATCTATTACAATTCTTGAAGCAATTCTTATATTCAGAAATAAATTAGGATTTTGAAATTGAATTTTATATATTATCATCATAAAAGACAAAATATTTTAATTTCAACACATCATTCACTAATTTTACTTAATTATATTGCCATTTTTACCACCTCTAAAATATATTTGCACAATAAAACAAAGAATCATCATACATATTTAATTGTCAGTTCACTTCAGTTCAGTCACTCAGTATATTTAATTACACATATATATGTAAATTATTCAATATTATAATATATTGTTGCCATAAGATATGTTAATTATGGGCCTCCCTGGTGGCTCAGTTGGTAAACAGTCTGACTGCAATGCAGGAGACACAGGTTCAATTCCTGGATCAGGAAGATCCCCTGGAGGAGGGCATGGCAACCCACTCCAGTATCCTTGCCTGGAGAATTCCATGGACAGCAGAGGCTGGCGGACTACAGTCCATGGGGTTGCAAAGAGTTGGACATGACTGAGCGGCTAACACGACACTTCATGTTAATTACAAGCCATTATTTATGGATTCTTTCAGAATCCTGCATTAGAACACAAAGAAAAGCAGTATAAGGACCACTGGCACCATTTCATTGAATCTATAACATTTATTCTGTATATGAGGAAGATTCTATCAAGTTTACTAATATTTTCTTCTGCATAAAATCTATTATTCTTATTCAATGGAGCTTACATTCATCTCTAAGATTTTCATTTTTCATCCTTAGAGTATTTTTGTTTTCATTATACTTATGCTTTTCATTAAATTCTTGAACATATAAGTTGAGATTTCTGAACCTGTTTCTCCTAACTGATAATTCTCAGATTGTGGATCACATTTTCCTGGACTTTTATATGACTAGTATGTCTTGATTGAATGCTAGACATTGTAACTATTATGTTTTTGAGTATCTGTAATTTGATGCCTTCCTTTAAAAGCAGTTTTTATTTATTTATTTTTTGGGGGGTTAGGAAGTTATTTCTGGATTAGCTTGATCCTTTGATAACTTGTCAAGTTCACTGTTTGACTATGTCTATAGTAGTCTAGTAATCTTCAGGAATAGTTTATCACTATTGAAAATGTGTATATACCATTTCTGGTGACTCTTTAAAGCCCTAAGTGTTCAGTAACATCTTCTTACCCTTTCTTGTCTGAATTCAAATGTCTTTACTGTGTGAGTTTTGGCTGCTGTTTATCTTACAGATATAATTTAGTTGTTTACTGTCTAGTCTGAATTTCATCCCATATAGTTGTATAACTAAATACTGAAGAGGAGGCCATGCAGATTTCAGGAACTTTTTTTTTTTTTGCCTAAAAAATATATTTTGTGGTATTTCTCCCTCTATATTCCAGCTGCCTCTATATCTATGAATATTTATGATCTTTATCTTCTCAATACAGGCATATCTTGTTAATACTGCAAGGTCAGTTACAGATCACTACAATAAAGTGAATAGAGGGATAAAGAGAGTCACACAAAAATTTCTGTTTTCCTAATGCTTATAAAAGTTATATTTATACTATATTGTGGTCTATAAAGTGTGAAATAGTGTTATGTCTAAAAAATGTACACACCTTTATTAAAAAATCCTTTATTGCTCAAAAATGCTGTCATCTGAGTCTTCAATAAATTGTAGTAGCAATATCAAAGATCACTGATCACATACCATCATGACAAATAAAATGAAAAAGCTTGACATAGCATGGGAATTACTTAAATGTGACACAGAGACATGAAGTGAGCAAAGGTTTTTGGAAAAATGGCACCAAGCTACAAAACTTAAACTTGTAAGAAAGGCAATATCTTCAAAACACAATAAACCTAAGTGCAATAAAATGAGGTGTGCCTATATAGAGGGAATCTATCTCCCCATCACTACACTAGAATCAAGAAAGTGCTTCCCAGCCCTCAACAATCGGGAAGTAATTATAAAAGTAATTATAAAATTCATGTTGTTTATTTTTCTTCCATCAGGATTACAGTCTTATACTGCCTATTGTCCAGTGTCTAAAAACACTCTCTCTTTTTTAATGTCAGGAGAGTTAGTCTAGTAACATGTACCCAATTATAGTTGGAAGCAGAATCATCCAGTTCTTTTTTAAATTTTTTTAACTTTTCTGTTGTGATTTTCCACCTTTGACCTCTTGATGCCTATATTTTTCTTTGACGCTATGGCCTTATATATAAAAGCTCTTTTAACTTTCCTGTTTGCTAATTTCATTGACATTGCTACATTTCTCTACTTATTTTTTTCCTTTTAGCTATAGATCACAGCATCCTGCTTTTTTTTAATGTAGGTATAGATTTTTTTAAATTATAACCTGGCCCCTGTGGATGTTAACATCGTTCAGAGTCTGGATTCTGCTGATTTCTTTTAAAGAATTATAATTTTTCTGATAACAGCCACATTTTTCATGTCTGTTGAGTTTTGTTTTTAGAATTTGTTGGAGCAGTTCTAAAGTAGTCTTATCTCTAGTAAGAGCGTAGTCTTAATTCTGAGGAAAGGACTTTCTGTCACTTCAGTTAAATGTCCAGAGTGATCAGTGAATTCTCTCCATACTGGCTGGATAAACTGCAATGTATCCAGAAGTCTGAAACCTCCAGAATTCCTATTCAGAATACAGTCCCTCAGTAGTTGTTCTCAGAAAGGTCTCATAGAATATCATCCTTGGACGTGCATATTAATCTTCAGCCAGGAATCAACGGGTTCCTATGCAGATTTCTACGGCTCTTTCTCTTTGTATTTCCTGTATGTCTCATATCCTGCTTCTCAAATTTCAGCTCCCTCTGCTGCTGCTGCTAAATCGCTTCAGTCATGTCCAACTCTGCGCCACCCCATAGAAGGCAGCCACCCGGCTCCTCCGTCCCTGGGTTTCTCCAGGCAAGAATACTGGAGTGGGTTGCCATTTGCTTCTCCTCAGCTCCCTCAGGAGTCCCATATTGCAGTTACTTACTTCCTCTTTTCTCTTTGTGCATTCCCTTCCTTTTGTCATGGTTCAGAAAGTTTCCCCAGGCAGACATCTTGGTGAATGTGATGCTCACTTAATGGACTTCCTTTCTTTTACAGATAATAGCCTTGTCCTATGTTGCTCAGGTTCTGAAAGAGTTGCTTCATGTAGTTTTCCCAGATATACTGTTGTTTAGGTAGGGGGTTAAGTCTGATACCTGGTATTCTACATTTGAAGGATATTTCTTCTGAGTGTAGGACTGAATATTGGAAATGTTTCTAGCATGTAAATATGTCATTAGACTGCCAACTGTCTTTGACGGTCTTTGCTGAAAAGTCAGCCATTATTTTTACTGATCCTTTAAAGGCAATACATCTTTTGTTTCTCTAGCTACTGTCAAAATTTTCTCTTGATCTTTGATTTTCAACAGTTTCACTGATATGATTGAATATGTTTTTCTTTATATTTATCCTGTATGCAATTAAATAAAAGATTTGTATCTGCCTGAATTCACGGAGAAATTTTCATTAATTTTTAAAATTATTTGCTGTCATTATTCAAGTACTGATTCCTTATTGTTTTCTCTATTCCTCTCTCTCTGGGGTTCAAATATCACATGGGCTAGAATTTTGATGATATCTCACGCATCTCTTGCATTTTGCTTTGTGCTGTGTGCTCTGCTCTGTCCCGTCTGACTTTCTGTGGCCTCTGAATGGAGCCTGCCAGGTTAGTTTTAAAAATCGGTTCTAATTCAAATATTGAAATTACCCATTCATATAAACTTGAATAGGTCATTTGACATTTTAAGATCTCCATTTTCTTGTATATAAATTTAGGTAATCACATTTTCTCTAAAATTCTGTTAGCTTAGGAGGTGCTCTTGTGCGCACCCCCACCTCTCTTTGTGTGTCAGTCTCTTAAGCACAAAATAAGGTTCATACTTTCTGTGCTGCTGTGCTCTGCTTAGTCGCCCAGTCAAATCTGACTCTTTGTGACCACATTTACTGCAGCCCGCCAGGCTCCTCTGTCCATGGGGAATCTCCAGGCAAGAATACTGAAGTGGGTTGCATGCCCTCTGCGAGGGGATCCTCCCAATCCAGGGATTGAACCCAGGTGTCCCCCACTGCAGGTGGATCCTTTCCCATCGGAGCCATCAGGGAAGCCCAAGAATGCTGGAGTGGGGAGCCTGTCCTTCTCCAGGGGATCTTTCCCACCTAGGAATCGAAAAGGGGTCTTCTGCACTGCAAGCAGTTTCTTTACTAACAGAGTTACCAGGGAAACCCTCATACTTTTGGTATTTTGGGGCATTTTGGTGTACAGTGAAAGTACCATGAAATACAGGAACGAGAAGAGTTTTCATTTTCACACTTCAAGGACTACATTATGGATCATTTTCTTCAAATTAATTCTCAGAAAATCTCTCTTGAAAAAAACCTAGAACAGTGCAAATTTTTGTTGATATGGTATATATTAATTCTATAAATCCCATTTGTGTAAAACTTAATAAACTCTGTAACTACTTCATTAAACTCAAACCTTCAAATACGTATGGTACTTTGTAAGTGAACCTACTTACCTAATCAGTTCAGTTCAGTCACTCAGTCATGTCCGACTCTTTGCGACCCATGGAATGCAGCACGCCAAGCCTCCCTGTCCACAACCAACTCCTGGGATTTACTCAAACTCATGTCCAGTGAGTCAGTGATACCGTACAACCATCTCATCCTCTGTCATCCCCTTCTCTTCCTGCCTTCAATCTTTCCCAGCGTCAGGGTCTTTTCTGATGAGTCACTTCTTCGGATCAGGTTGCCAAAGTATTGGAGCTTCAGCTTCAGCATCAGTCCTTCCGATGAATATTCAGGACTGATTTCCTTTAGGATGGACTGGCTGGATCTCCTTGCAGTCCAAGGGACTCTCAAGAGTCTTCTCCAACACCACAGTTCAAAAGCATCAATTCTTCAGCGCTCCGCTTTCTTTATAGTTCAACTCTCACATCCATACATGACTACTGGAAAATCATAGCTTTGACTAGATGGACCTTTGTGGACAAAGTAATATCTCTGCCTTCTAATACACTGTCTAGGTTTGTCACAGCTTTTCTTCCAAGGAGCAAATGTCTTTTAATTCATGGCTGCAGTCACCATCTGCAGATTCTGAGGCCCAAGAAAATAGTCTGTCATTATTTCCATTGTTTCACCTTCTATTTGCCATGAAGTGATGGGACCAGATGCTATGATCTTCCTTTTTTGAATGTTGAGTTTTAAGCCAGCTTTTTCACTCTCCTCTTTCACTTTCATCATGAGGCTCTTTAGTTCTTCTTCTCTTTCTGCTATAAGGGTGGTGTCATCTGCATATCTGAGGTTATTGATATTTCTCCCTGCACGGTCCCACCCATCAATAGAAAATAGGATTAAAGGTTTACTGAGCATGGCTTCACCCTTCAGAACAAGACCCAGTTTCTCCCACAGTCAGAGTCTCCCATCAGGAAGCTTCCATAAGCCTCTTATCCTTATTCAACTTCCCTAATAGATACAAAAAATAATAAGAACAATAATAGATAATATTTATTAAGAGCTTATTTTAAAGTAATTAAGAAACTAAACCGCATACCCATGTAATCCACAGAATAAAAATTTAATGATTTTGGATAGTTTATTAATATTTGTATAAATGTAACAATATATGCCTTTATTTCATTATAATTGGGGTATATTCATGTAACTATTTATATGGAGCATTAAAAATATGTGATATCTGTTTATTAACTAATGATTGCCAAACTGCTCCTGAAGTATGTATTGAAGAACACAGTTGCTGTTGCTTTTACAATATAAATTAAACATTTCAGCTTTTCATCCACACCAGTTCCACTGGAAATATATATTGATTTCACTGTTTTATTCTAATTATTTGATTATTCATTAAACAACATTTCAGTAATTTTTACTATCTGAAAAATTTATAGAACTTTTACATTGCTACTGATTTTTTATCAAGTACATTTAACCTATCAGACATGCAATTTACCATAAATTTCACCCTGTAGTACTTTACCTATGTATTATCAAACTCAAAAGTTTTAGATCAAAAGCCGACTTACCTTTTGCTTTCTCCCACAGTTTCCTACATTTCTCCCACATGGCACTACATATTACATAACTTATAGGGTAGGTCACTATTCTAAGAACCCCTGTAATAACGTGCATTCATTCTTTATTTTAGGATCCCGTGATTACTGATAGTCCTAAAGTTATAACTGTAATGTGAACAGTGCAACTGTTGCCAGGTAAAATGTATTCTTTTAGCACAGTAAGTGTGTAGACATGATTTGGAGGGTTGTTGAATGAAAAAAAAAAAAAACCCATTAAGTGATAACTCGTAACAAAGGAGTCCACATGAACAGGGCTAACCAGAAAACAATAGAAATAAATTATTTTGATATAGCTAAAATCCTCAGAAGGGTTTCTGAAGAAATAATTGAATTTATCTGTAGCTTATTCTCCAGGGATTTTTTTTTTTTTTTTTTGACTGCACCATTTGGTATGAAGAATCTTAGTTCCCCAACCAGGGATCCGACCTGACTTCCAGGACCAGGAGGGTGAGTCTCAATCACTGAACCACCAGGGAATTTCCTGATAATCTATTAAGTGACCTTATTTTTAGTGTTTCATGAATAGTGGACCCTGCATTGTTATAAAATGAATGATACTTTTCACTATATAAAGATTGCTCAATTCACATGTAAAACAAGTTTAAGAGTCATGTTGTAATAATTTCAGATAAAAATGCACTTGGAATTTTATTCATAAAAATTAAAGTAATCTGAGAAATAATAATGACTTGAAGTCTAATACTTAGGTTCCTAAAATTAATAAGCTATACTCTTCCCCAGTGGTGCAGCAATAAAGAATTTGTCTGCAATTCAGGAGACACAGGAAACATTGGTTCAATGCCTAGGTCTGGACTATCCCCTGGAAGAGTTAATGGCAATCCAATCCAGTATTCTTACTGAGAAAATCCTATGGACAGAGGAGTCTGGCAGGTTGTAGGTCCTAGGGCTGCAGAGTCAGACATGATTGAGCACCTGAGCACACACACACTTCAGGTTAATGCAAGGCAAAATAACGTATTCAGTGGATGTGTGTGTGTGTGTGTGTGTGTGTGTGTGTGTGTGCGCTCAGTCATTCAGTTGTGTCCGTTTCTTTGCAACCCCATGGACTGTAGGCTGTCAGGCTTCTCTGTCCATGGGTTTTATAAGCGAGAACACTGGAGTGGGTTGCGAGTCCCTTCTCCAGGGCATCTTCCTGACCCTGGGATTGAATCCACGTCTCTTGTGTCTCTTGCATTGACAGGCAATTCTTTACTACCAGCACCACCTGGGAAGCCCTATTCAATGAATCCAAACTATAAATTGAGAAAATGAGTATCTTTGACTTAAAATGTTGAAGTTTGTTGTTTTCAGATTTTTTTGAAATGTTTTGCTTTGCTCTATTGTCTTCTCATCTATCCTTAATTATTTTATTATATTTCTAATCAATGATATTAAACCAAAAGGCTAATGTTTCCCTTGTTCTATTTCACTGATACTGACACAGTTTAAAATGTTGAAGAAACAGACTGAGTTTGTCATATAGCCTCTGGAGAAAATATATATATATTAGCTTATCCCTGTACATGAATTTTTAGCAGCCTAAAATATTTATAATGGTCAAACTTTGGTTCCTTGTGTGTTGATATGATGAAAATCTGTGTTTTTTGTATTGTTTTCAAACTGTGCTTTACTTGTGCTTCTTCTGTTTGTTTCAAAAATAATTACTTATCCTATTAGGTGGTATTAAATTAACATGCTTCTTACTCAAATAAAAAGCAAGCCACTAAACTATACTCTATTTTATTTACATGTCTTTTGTAGCCCCAAATGTACATTCAAACAGAAGCTGGAAATGTCAACTGCATTTGACACTGGTCAGCTGATGAAAATGCTTTGTCCTATCGACTTAACTCCCACACTTAGGATTGCTCATCATGGCTGCTGCACAGAGTGATTTTTGCTACAGTGACCTGTGCCGTTATGTGTTTTGGAAATGGTCTTTATCTTCCCAAATAAAGTTGGTGCATCCAAACTTGGAAACTGACAGCAGTAATATTCCCCGGCTAAAGCTGGAGCTTAGCCCTGTTATACTTATTAAAAAGCCTATTCATACAAATTAAATCCATTCCATATCCTGGCCTCTGATGACAGGTCCATTTTTTTCCTTATCTGGTTTGAATTACCTCAAGTCTGTACCCAGAAAGAATTTATCCCTTTCAAGAGACTTCTCCAAGCCTATAATAAATTCACATGGGTCGTCCCATCAATGTAGTGAATTTGCATTATTATTTCATTATGAGTAGGAAAGAAAGCGGATTAGATCTCTTCCAGCATTGGCAGAGCCTAATTCAACCTGAACACATGATTAAAGCTGGCATTTATGACTATAACTGTCAAAGAAAACTAATTGTAAACTGAGAGCTGTGGATAATTATGGCTTTTGCTATTAAACTATTTCTCTCCTATTTATCACAGAACCAACTACAGACCTTACTACTGTTTGCATTTAGTTCTCTGATTACTATGAACCTACTTATGCAAATGAAATTTGATCTATATTCTCAAATTGAAAACTTTGTGTAAACGTAAGTTCAATCAGGCTTTAGTGTATATGTCTTGCATTTTCTTTCCTTCTTAAAACTTTTTTGGAGAAGGTGAAGTAACACCAAGACCACTGAATCTAAGACACTTCATTTTGCATTGTTTTAATTAAAAACTTTGAAACAGCTGTCTGATATTAAATTTGACACATATGCTATTTGAACTAACTTTCACAAGAGACTTTTAAAAATTATCCCTGATTATTAGCTGTCTATATGCTAAGGCCTATAGACTATATACATAAGTGTTTATACATTTTTATATTTATATATACTTACAATGGTACCCCACTCCAGTACTCTTGCCTGGAAAAATCTCATGGACAGAGGAGCCTGGAAGGCTGCAGTCCATGGGGTTGCTGAAGGTCGGACATGACTGAGCAGCTTCACTTTGACTTTTCACTTCCATGCATTGGAGAAGGAAATGGCAACCCACTCCAGTGTTCTTGCCTGGAGAATCCCAGGGATGATGGAGCCTGGTGGGCTGCCGTCTATGGGGTCTCACAGAGTCGGACATGACTGAAGTGACTTAACAGCAGCAGCACTCAGGTATGAATAGCTATGCACATACAGACATGCATATAGAAATATATGTGTACACACATACATACATATATAGGTATCCATGGAGGTGCATGCATACGTACATACAAACAAATGTATGGATATGTCACCAGTAAACACTGTAAGTTCTTAATGATGTAATGAATATTTTTATAATTTCATGGGAAGCTGTATATGGTAGTGGCTAATCACATAAGCTCTTAAGCATGTCTATTTAGGATTCAACTGCATTTTTACCCTTTATCAGCTACACACATTTATACAACATATTTATTTTGAAAATGTGTAGGCATTATTATGAGCAGGATAATTAAATGAAATAACTGCTATAAACTAACTTGCACATAGTAAGTGTTCAATTAATGTGAGCTTTCAACAATTTTTTTGAATATTCTAGTATTGAAACTGTGGATCGCTGTGTCTGTATGAATTTTTATGGAAATATATTTTGAAGTCGAAATACAACAATAGTGATAAGTATAATTAAATTACATGCTTAAATTTTACGGGACAGTTCTAATACATGAATTTGTGTTCATCAAAGGCAATTACATAAAAGCTTAAGTAGCAGAATTTAATTTGTATAACTGGAAAAATTATTTAAGAAAAATAAATTGCACATAAAAGGAAAAAATAACTTATTTTGTCTAATGATCTAGTCATCAATTCAGAGAATAGTTTCACTGAATCATATGCAATAGGACTGATAATCAATGAAATGAATTGTATGTTGATAAGATAAGGCTAGAGAGTGGCCAAGATGGGGAAGTAGAAAGACCCTGATCAGACTTTCTCTCATGAGTCCACCAAAGTCACCATGACCTGCAGAACAACCGCTGATGGAAAAGACAAAGAAACCAGAAAAGATCTTCAACAATGAAAGACATAAAGAAGGAACCAGAACAAGGTGGGTGGGAGAAGCCAAGGACTGCAGCTAGCCTATCACACACATGGAAGTACAAATAGCAACTTAGACAAAATGAAGGAGCAAAGGAATGTGTTCCAGACAAAGAAAAGGTTAGAATCCCAGAAGAAGAACTCAGTGAGGTGGAAACAGGGTTCACAGCTATGATTAAAAAGATGATCCAAGAACTGAGGAGGTGAATGGATACCCAGAGTGAGATGACTGAGATGAAAAGTTGTGTTTTTTTAATTATTATTTTAATAAGAGTTAGAAAATATAAGGATCTGCCGAACATATGAAAAATACACTAGAAGGAATCCGTACTAGACTACATGATACAGCAGACTGGGTCGGTGAAGCAGCAGGCAGAGCAGTGGAGATCACTGCCACTGAGTAGAGAACAGCAAAAAAAAAAAAAAAAAAAAGAATGAAAAGAAGAAACAAGAGACCTCTGGTAGAACAAGTGCATCACTAATATTCACATTATAGGGGTCTCAAAAGACCCCTATAAGAGGGAGATAAAGGGCCAGAGAAAATATCTGAAGAGATAATGGCTTCAAACAGTCTTAACTTGAGGAAGGAAACAATCACCAAACTCTAGGAAGCAGAAAGAGCCCCACACAAAACGAACTCAGACAGGAACACACCAAGACACACTGTAATCATGGCAAAAATTATGATAAAGAGAGAATATGAAAAGCAACAAATAACATACAAAGGAACTCCCATTGGCTATCAACTTATTATTTTTTTTTTTTAGGAGAAACTCTGCAGGCTAGAAAGGAGTGGCATGATATACTTAAAATGATGAAAGAGAAAAACATACAGTGAAGAATATTTTACATAGCAAGGTTCTTGTTCAGATTTGATAGAGAAATCAAATGTTTCACATGGGAAAAAAAAAAGGTAAAAGAATTCAGCACCACCAAATCAGCTTTACAACAAACGCTAAGGAACTTTTGTAGGTAGAAAAGAAAAAGCCACAACTAGTAACAAGGAAATTATAAAATGAAAAGCTCACTGGTAAAGGCAAACATACCATAAAGGTGGAGAAAGAAATGGCAACCCACTCCAGTATTCTTGCCTGGAGAATCCCATGGAGGGAGGAGCCTGACAGGCTACAGTCCATGGAGTCGCAAAGAGTCAGACACGACTGAGCAACTTCACTTTCACTTTCACCATAAAGGTAGGAAATAGTTCACACTCAAAGCTAACAGGAAGGGTAAAAGACAAAAGTAGTAAATCATCCGTCGTCAATAAGAAGTCAAGGGAGCAGCCTCCGTGGTGGCTTCGTGGTAAAGGATCTGCCTACCAATATATCTATTTCTGCTTTATTGCCTATGCCAAAGCCTTTGACTGTGTGGATCACAATAAACTGTGGAAAATTCTGAAAGAGATGGGAATATCAGACCACCTGACCTCCCTCTTGAGAAACCTGTATGCAGGTCAGGAAGCAACAGATAGAACTGGACATGCAACAACAGACTGGTTCCAAATAGGAAAAGGAGTATATC
This sequence comes from Capricornis sumatraensis, assembly GCF_032405125.1. Lineage (NCBI taxonomy): Eukaryota > Metazoa > Chordata > Mammalia > Artiodactyla > Bovidae > Capricornis > Capricornis sumatraensis. The sequence goes on from NW_027184624.1 coordinate 3,162,405, forward strand.
AAGGCTGTATATTGTCACCCTGCTTATTTAACTTATATGCAGAGTACATCATGAGAAATGCTGGGCTGGAAGAAGCACAAAGTGGAATCAAGATTGCCAGGAGAAATATCAGTCACCTCAGATATGCAGATGACACCACCCTTATGGCAGAAAGTGAAGAGGAGCTAAAAAGCCTCTTGATGAAAGTGAAAGAGGAGAGTGAAAAAGTTGGCTTAAAGCTCAACATTCAGAAAACGAAGATCATGGCATCTGGTCCCATCACTTCATGGGAAATAGATGGGGAAACAGTGGAAACAGTGTCAGACTTTATTTTGGGGGGCCTCCAAAATCGCTGCAGATGGTGATTGCAGCCTTGAAATTAAAAGATGCTTATTCCTTGGAACAAAAGTTATAACCAACCTAGACAGCATATTGAAAAGCAGAGACATTACTTTGCCAATAAAGGTCCATCTAGTCAAGGCTATGGTTTTTCCAGTGGTCATGTATGGATGTGAGAGTTGGACTGTGAAGAAAGCTGAGTGCTGAAGAATTGATGCTTTTGAACTGTGGTGTTGGAGAAGACTCTTGAGAGTCCCTTGGTCTGTGAGGAGATCCAACCAGTCCATCCTAAAGGAGATCAGCCCTGGGATTTCTTTGGAAGGAATGATGCTAAAGCTGAAACTCCAGTACTTTGGCTACCTCATGCAAAAAGCTGACTTGTTGGAAAAGACCCCGATGCTTTGAAAGATTGAGGGCAGGAGGAGAAGGGGACGACAGAGGATGAGATGGCTGGATGGCATCACCAACTCGATGGACATGAGTCTGAGTGAACTCTGGGGGTTGGTGATGGACAGGGAGGCCTGGCGTGCTGCAATTTATGGGGCCGTAAAGAGTCAGATATGACTGAGCGACTTAACTGAACTGAACTGCACCAGGAGACACAGGATGGCTCCCTGACCTGGGAGGATCCCACATGCCATGGGGCAGCTAAGCCTGTGTGCCACAACTGGGTCTGTGCTCTAGAGCCCAGGAGCTGCACCTGCTGAGCCCCAGTGCCACAGTTACTGAAACCTGAACACCTTAGAGCCCATGCTCCACATGAGAAGCCATGGCAATGAGAAGCCTGCACAGCTAGAGAGTGGCCCTCACTCTCCACAACTAGAGAAAAAGCCCATGAAGCAATAAAGACCCAGACAGTCAATTTTTTTTTTTTAAGTAGTTTAGTGATGCACAAAGAAACCATAATATATATGTATATATATGCTGCTGCTAAGTCGGTTCAGTTGTGTCCGGCTCTGTGCGACCCCATAGATGGCAGCCCACCAGGCTCCCTTGTTCCTGGGATTCTCCAGGCAAGAACACTGGAGTGGGTTGTCATTTCCTCTCCAATGCATGAAAGTGAAAAGTGAAAGTGAAGTCGCTCAGTCGTGGCCGACTCTTAGCGACCCCATGGACTGTAGCCCACCAGGTTCTTCCATCCAGGGATTTTCCAAGCAAGAGTACTGGAGTGGGGTGCCATTGCCTTCAACCTCATGGTAACCACCAACCAAAAATATATAACAGATATTCAGACAAAAAGGAAACAAAACATAACACTAGAAATAGTCATCAAATCAGAACAGAAAACAACAAGAGAAAAAAAAAAGAGAATAAAGATCTGCAAAAACAAATCCAAAACAATGAACAAAATGTAATATGAACATACATATGAAATATTACCTTAAATGCAAAAGAGACTAAATGCTCCAACCCAAGGTCATAGAGTGGCTGAGTAGATACAAAAATAAGACTGATACATATGCTGCCTACAAGAGACTAACTTCAGATCTACAGACATAAATAGACTGAAAGTGAAGATGTGGAAAAAAGTATTCTATACAAATGGAAATCAAGAGAAATCCAAGGTAGCAATACTTATATGAGAAAAAAAAAGAAACAAATTTAAAAATACTGTTAAAAGAGACAAAAAAGTATACTACATAATGGTCCAGGGCTTAATCCAGGAAGATGTGCTTATAACTGTAAATATATATGTAACAACACAGAAGCCTCTCAATATATAAGACAAAGGCATAAAGGAGAATTGATAGGACTTGACAATATTAGTGGGGGACATCAGTGGATAGAACATGCAGACAGAAAATCAGTAAGGAAACATAATTGTATACATATTACACCAAATGACCTTAACTGATATATAGAGAGCATTCCATCTGAAAGCAAAAGAATACATATTCTTTTTAGGTATACATGGAACAGTCTTCAGGATAGAGCAGAAGCTGGGCCGCAAAGCAAGTCTAAGTAAATTAACAAAATGGAAAGCACATCAAGCATCTTTCACAGGCACTCTGCTAGGAGGCTAGAAATCAACTACAAGGAAAAAAAAATCAGAAAACACAAATGCAAGCAGGCTAAACAACCAATGGATTACCAAAGAAATCAAGGAAGTCAAAAAATACTTGGAGACAAGTGAAAATGAAAACATAGTGATAAAAATCTTATGGCGAATAGTAAAAGCACTTCTGTGAAAGAAGTTTGGCTCTAGGTGAGTGATCACACCATCGTGATTATCTGGGTCATGAAGATCTTTCTTGTACAGTTCTTCTGTGTATTCTTGCCACCTCTTCTTAATATCTTCTGCTTCTGTTAGGTCCATGCCATTTCTGTCCTTTATCGAGCCCATCTTTGCATGAAATGTTCCCTTGGTGTCTCTAATTTTCTGGAAGAGATCTCCAGTCTTTCCCATTCTGTTGTTTTCCTCTATTTCTTTGATTGATTGCTGAGGAAGGCTTTCTTATCTCTTCTTGCTATTCTTTGGAATTCTGCATTCAGATGCTTATATCTTTCCTTTTCTCCTTTGCTTTTTGCTTCTCTTCTTTTCACAGCTATTGGTAAGGCCTCCTCAGACAGCTATTTTGCTTTTTTGTATTTCTTTTCAATGGGGATGGTCTTGATCCCTGTCTCCTGTACAATGTCACGAACCTCCGTCCATAGTTCATCAGGCACTCTATCTATCAGATCTACTCCCTTAAATCTATTTCTCACTTCCCCTGCTTATTTAACTTATATGCAGAGTACATCATGAGAAATGCTGACTGGAAGAAGCACAAGCTGGAATCAAGATTGCTGGGAGAAACTTCAATAACCTCAGATATGCAGATGACACCACCCTTATGGCAGAAAGTGAAGAGGAACTAAAAAGCCTCTTGATGAAAGTGAAAGAGGAGAGTGAAAAAGTTGGCTTAAAGCTCAACATTCAGAAAACGAAGATCATGGCATCTGGTCCTATCACTTCATGGGAAATAGATGGGGAAACAGTGGAAACAGTATCAGACTTTATTTTGGGGGGCTCCAAAATCACTGCAGATGGTGACTACAGCCATGAAATTAAAAGACACTTGCTCCTTGGAAGAAAAGTTATGACCAACCTAGACAGCATATTGAAAAGCAGAGACATTACTTTGCCAACAAAGGTCCATCTAGTCAAGGCTATGGTTTTTCCTGTGGTCATGTATAGATGTGAGAGTTGGACTGTGAAGAAAGCTGAGCGCCGAAGAATTGATGCGTTTGAACTGTGGTGTTGGAGAAGACTCTTGAGAGTCCCTTGGACTGCAAGGAGATCCAACCGGTCCATTCTGAAGGAGATCAGCCCTGGGATTTCTTTGGAAGGAATGATGCTAAAGCTGAAACTCCAGTACTTTGGCCACCTCATGCAAAGAGTTGACTCATTGGAAAAGACTCTGATGCTGGCAGGGATTGGGGGCAGGAGGAGAAGGGGACGACAGAGGATAAGATGGCTGGATGGCATCACTGACTCAATGGACGTGAGTCTGAGTGAACTCCGGGAGTTGGTGATGGACAGGGAGGCCTGGAGTGCTGCGATTCATGGGGTCGCAAAGAGTTGGATACGACCGAGTGTCTGAACTGAACTGAACTGATGAAAAGTTTGCAGCAATAATTTTACTTCAGGAAACAAGAAAATCTCAAATAAACAATGTAACCTTACACCTAAGACAACTAGAGTAAGACCCTTCTAAGTGTCAATGAAGGTAACATTTCATTCACAATTTAATATTTAATTCAGCAATATTGAATCTGGGGTCCAGGGGCTATAAGTTTCTGTACTATGCGAAGTTGTACATTTAACCTATTCTATTCAATGAATAATTAAAATAATTAGTTTCTACTGTAAAATAATATTAGTTTAAAATCAATAGCAGAACATGTATGCAATACTAAAAAATTGAGATTTTTGAATCAAATATTTGTGTTACTCTTTTGCTAATGAAATAAGAAGCCTTTTAAATTATCCTGTTTCATGACCTTACTGATAAGTCTTTGCATTTGTGTATTACCTTTCCACCTGTGTGTGTGTGTGCACGTGCGTGTGTGCGTGCGTGTGCGTGTGTGTGTGTGCACGTGTGTGTGTGCGTTACTCAGTTGTGTCTGATTGTGACCCCATGGACTGTAGCCCACCAGGGCTCCTCGATCCATGGAATTCTCCAGGCAAAAATACTGGAGTGGGTTGCCATTTCCTACTCCAGGGAATCTTCTAGATGAAGGGACTGAACCTGGATCTCCCACAGAGAAGGAAGACTCTTTACTGTCTGAGCCACCAAGGAAGCTCTCCATTTCTGTGCACGAGCGTAAGTATTTTGGCAGTTATATTAATTATGTACCTGCGCTGTGTGTGCCCCTTTTTCACTTATTATTAGTTCATAAACACTGAACTGTATTTTTATGTAACCACTGTATTATAATTTAAACAACCTCTTAAAATGCCACGGAGTCAACATTTTTTATAATTTACTTGAATGATATTCTTATAAGACTTTCAGACTGTTTTCAACTTGTTATGTATCCAGAACACTACAAAAAAAAAAAAAAAACAAACCTCAGAGCATATATCTTTGCTTGAATTATTTATTTAGGCTCAATTATTTAGAATCTGATGACATTTTTGAAAGGTATGAAACAATCATGATTTAAAAATATTTTGCCATATTATTCTCCAAAAGGATAGTATAAACAATAAGGCTTTAACTAATAGTTTTATACTGTCATTTGGTTCATATTTATTATGTTGTTAATTTGTAAATAAATATTAAAATATATTTCTTAATGAAATACAAAGACCAAAGATAAAAAATCAACAATTATGAAATCAACTTCATTCTCTGTATATACATTGGGTGACATCTAATTTCTTGGTTTTCACTTTCTGAGAGCCTGCACTTTGCTTATGGATCCTGGAGAAAATTGATAAATAAATTATATGCTAGCATTTCAGAAGTCTTAATTTCATACTTAAATGAAAATCTAACTTACCACCTCTGTAGCAAACTTTTCTGAAGAAATAAAGCATCACTAAATACAATATTAACTTCTTTAATTGAAGTTAAAATAAAAAAATAATAAATAAAGAGGTCCTTATTTTAATGTACAAAAGAACATTTTTGTATACCCTTCAAATTATCACTAAAGCTTATAAAGTAAGCAGCTCAAAATACATACACATACTTCCTAATTCAGATGATAGCATGCATAGATAAAAATTATTTATGCAATAGAGCTGGCATCAGTTTGAATGAAAGAAGCATCATTTTCTCACAATGATATCACAAATTCCTGTAATTCAGTGATGATTTATTAATAGAGTTTTACTAAAATGATTCTCAGTTGAACTTTGTTTAAATTTTATACATGAGACAAATTTCAATGTAGAATTATATATATTTCTTCCTTGTGTCAAAAACTCTCTCAAATCTCTCATTAATGTAAAAAGAATTAATTCTGCCAAAGGGTCTAGAGTATCAAAAAATTATTGAAAATGTTATTAAACATTTGTATGCATATTATTTATTATATATTTGTCAGAAATATAGCCCTTCACTATTTTTATTCATTGTTCATCATTAATGATACTTCTACAGATGAAGAGATATGCAAGTAATTTATCAAGTATACCAAAGCATAAAAAGGATTGAAAATGGAAAAAAAAATGTTATAAATGTTATTGTGTTCTCAAGAATATATGAACATAATTTTTCAGAAAATGCAACAGATAGAACCAGAGTATCATTGGATTTAAGAGGAGTAATATGTCATTGCCCAACTATAGTCCAAAGCCCATTTTTACATTATTAAGCTAAAGAGAGTATATATCCCAAATGAGAGTAAGAAAAACTGAAGTCCCCAAATATTGAATACGATCCTAGAAATTTAGCAAGTCTTAAATGACAGTGACTAAAAATTACTCTGCTACACAGATGATTTCATGACTTCAATGGAGGTCAATGCAGTGGGGACTAAGTGACATTTATAGTTGAGGTAAGACCTCTTGAATGCTTTGGCTGAAATTAAGAACTGGTGGCTATACACAGAAACTTTTTGTTTTTTTTTTCCCTATAGAAATAAATTTAAATAAAATATTCTCTAAAGAGAGCCTTATCAGTACAGGGTTTTGATAGGACAGTGCTGCTGCTGCTGCTAAGTCGCTTCAGTTGTGTCCGACTCTGTGCGACCCCATAGATGGCAGCCCACCAGGCTCCCCTGTCCCTGGGATTCTCCAGGCAAGAACACTGGAGTGGGTTGCCATTTCCTTCTCCAGTGCATGAAAGTGAAAACTGAAAGTGAAGTCGCTCAGTTGTGTTCAACTCTTAGCGGCCCCATGGACTGCAGCCCACCAGGCTCCTCTGTCCATGAGAATTTCCAGGCAAGAGTACTGGAGTGGGGTGCCATTGCTTTCTCCGTGATAGTGTAGTAAGAACCAAAAAATTTTCATTTTCGTTATTGTCTTACTTTCATTTCTTAACAATATGTGTCAAAATCATATACATTAAAACAAAACAAAACTCTCTTTTTACCGCCAATTGCTACCAAAAGCCCACAGGCCTTCATTATGCAAATTCTGAGTGCCATAAAATGCAGAAGACTTCTTTTTCTAAAGAGGTAAAAGAGGGTATCTATCATACTCTACAGAAAACAAAGGAATCAACAAATACATTCTGGAATAAGTACAAGTCCTTTCTGCCTCTGTTTTGGAAACACCAACAGTTATTCTTCAGGCAAGACAGTAGAAGATCATTTTTTGAAAAACATAGAAACCTAAGAGAAAATACTATAGACATTAACATTGGGGATTTCCAGCTGATTTAGCTAAGGAAAGCAAACATTGAATAAATAAAAGAAAGAGGTACTTTTCAGTAAATTATCATCCAGTAGTACACTGGGGCCAACTAGCTTTGGGACAACAGCCAACTGTTAATACCTTCTCCCTACTCTTCATTCAGTGCCTACATGTTGGTAACCCTAAACTATTGTTAGTACCTTGAAACCCATCATGGTGGAAGAATTTTATACCCCTTAAATCGGCTAACTAAAAAAAATGCAACATTAACCTTAACTGTCTCAGAGATATACTGCAACTATTAGGTCCACAAAAAGACGATTCCACATTTATAATAAGGAAAAATCAGAAACAAAAGTCAAACTTTTCAAAATTAAAATTATGAAACTGGAATGGAAAAATGCCAGAGAATTTTTGGAAAGATTCTGCTCCCTCAAACAAGGACAAAATAAAACAGAATAAAATACAGGACAAAAAAAAAAAAAAAATTAAACTGCTAGTCTAGTTGTTCAAAATCCTGGCAGTAGAAAATCCAAAAATAGGCAGCAGATAAAACTGACTTAAAAAAAAAAAGGCAAAATTATTCATTAATACTTTCAATAGCTAAAGTTACTGTGTTTCCTAATTGACAGCACTTACAAAATATCCAGACCATGAGTGAAGACATACACACACCATGATATATCACCATTAAATTTCAAACCATGAACACAAAAAGAATATTTTAAGTTTCCTCTAAAAGCAACTCATCTTGGAAGAAAAGCTCAAAGAAAAGAATAATTTTTGCTGTTTTAATTTTAGTGTGGAACACTTGAAGGTAAAAAGAATGGTATCATCAAGTCACTTAGCAGAAATGATACAGAATCCAGAATTCTACATCTAGTTAAATTGTTATACAAAGATTTTGGCATTGTTGTTCAGTCACTAAATTGTATCCAACTCTTTGCGGCCCTGTGGACTACAGCACACCAGGCTCCCCGTCTTTCACTACCTCCCAGTGTTAGCTTATATTCACGTCCAGTGGACTGGTGGTGCTATCTAACTGTCTCACACTCTGCCACTCCCTTCTCCTTTTGCCTTCAATCCTTCTCAGCATCAGGGTCTTTTCCAATGAGTCAGCTCTTCCCATCAGGTGGCCAAAGTTTTGCAGCCTCAACTTCAGCCCTTCCAATGAATATTCAGGGTTGATTTTCTTTAGAATTGACTGATTTGATCTCCTTGTAGTCCAAGGAACTCTCAAGGGTCCTTTCCAGCACCATAATTTGAAAGCATCAGTTCTTCAGCGCTCAACTTTCTCTATGGTCTAACTCTTATATTTGTACATGGCTCCTGGAAAAACAATAGTTTTGACTTTACAGACCTTTGTCGACTGGTCTGTATAGTGACGTCTCTGTAAAGTGCTGTCTCTGCATTTTAATACACTGTCTAGGTTTGTCATAGCTTTCCTTCTAAGGAGCAAGTGTCTCTTATGGCATGGCTCATAGCTTCATTGATTTACACAAGCCCCTTCACCATAACAAGGCTGTGATCCATGAAGGGGATACAAACTTTAGGATAAAGAAAAATTTGGAGAGGTAGCAGAGACTGAAGACTCCTCAAAATGAGAAATTAAACAAACATTTTTAAAGGAGGAATACGTGTGATAGGACCCTGGAATCAGGGAATTCAAATATGGCAGAGTGGCAAAGGGGGACTCGCGGAGGAGGATGGAGCGAGAGTCTTGAATAACTGTATTCTACAGGTAGAGCAAAGTCCAAAAGGAAGCTGGGGAGAGGAAGCCCACAGAGACTCTCTAAGAAGATTCAACTGACAATACACCCGCTAAGTCAGAATGTATTTCAAGGAAATTTGAACACCTGGCTGGATATGTAATGTTACATAACAGCCAGAGGAAATAAGATAAAATTCACTCTAAGGAAAATAAGAAGTCAAGGAAATAAAATAAATAATAATTAAGTGAAGGAAATAAAAGAAATAAATAATATTATGCTCCACGGCTCAGTGGTGAATAGCATTTATATTATCATCATTTTAAACTCTGGATAATGTTCCAACGAGAAGGCCCTCAGCTCTCATCTCTGGCTTACTTTGAGGAGCTATACAAGCAAGTGAAGTCAAAAGGAGAAATCGATATCAATTGCTTGGTTGAGTGTTAAACTTGTGCCCCAGAATGAAAATAGATCTCCTTTGTAAAGACTGGGAGACTTATCTAAGGAAATCTCTGTTCATTCATTACCTGATAACTTAGCTAATCAAGCAGAGATTTCAGTGGCCACATGTGACAAACAACACAGATTTTACAGAATTAGTTCAGAATTATTTTAAAAAGTATTGGTTGAGTACCTACTCTGTTCTGATAGGTGGCCATTACAATAAAGATAACTTATCATATACTTCAAATTTTCGAAGTTTGAAAGTAGCAAGGAAGGAAGGCTTTAGCTCACTGCGGTTTAGGAAGAGTGGTCTACCGGGCTTCCCCAGTGGCTAAGTGGTAAAGAAGCAGCCTGCTATGTAGGAGACACAGGAGATGCAGGCTCAATCCCTGGGTTGGGAAGATCCTCTGGAGGGGAGCATGGCAATCCATGCCAGTATTTTTGCCTGGGAAAATCCCATGGACAGAGGAGCCTGGCAGGCTATAGTCCATGGGGGTCTCAAAGAGTTGGCCAGGAGTGCAGCGACTGAGCATGGGCGGGAGAGGTTTACTGTGTGCTAAAAGTTTAGTTAAAGATGCACTTAGAAGCAAAGACTCAAAAATGAAAAAAAGAAAAGAAAAGACTGGGGTTTTTGTTTGTTTGAATTGTCTGATTAAGTTCATTTCTTTCTTTTTTTTTTTTTTTTTGCCGAAATGCTTTGTAAACACATATATCTTATGAGTTACAAAAATATTTTGTTTTAAACAATACAATCTGATTCTATTTCATTTCTCCCATTCTGACATTTTATGATGTTTCCTTTGAGCATTTGCTCTTGTAATTATCTAGAGCACTATACAGGCCTATGAAGCCCGTGAGGACTTTGTAAATGGATGTCCCTGTCTTTCTAGTAAAATCATTAATCCATCCTTTCTGTTGGTGTAGTAAAAGAAGCATCAGGCAGCCAGGTCTGTGACTCTTTCTGTTTTGCAGGTAGGTTCATTTGTATCATGTCTTTTTAGATTTAATATACGTCTTTTTAGATTCCACATATAATGATCACATCAAATTTTTTTCTTTTTTAATTTAATTTTTATTTTTTTAACACCAAAAACATTTTGTACTAGGGTATAGCCAAAAAACCCGTGGCTGATTCATGTCGATGTATGACAAAAATTGTGGTGACAAAATTGTAAAGTAATTAGCCTCCAGCTAAAAAAAAAGAAAAAAGTTTTGTGATAGTTTCAGGTGAACAGTGAAGGGAGAACCACATATATATACATGTATCCATTCTCCCCCAAACCCCCCTCCCATCCAGGCTGGCACATAACACTGAGCAGAGTTCCATGTGCTATACAATGGGTTTTTGTTGGTTACCTAATTTAAATATAGCAAAGTGTATATGTCCCTCCCAAACTCAACTATCCCTTTTCCCCCATTCTTCCCCTGCCCCGACAAACCAGGGTTTGTTTTCTAAGTCTGTGAGTCTGTTCTATTTTGTAAATAAGTTTCTTTGTATTGTCCTTTTAGATTTCACACATATGTCTTTTTAGACTCTGCATGTAATGATCACATTAACGTTTTAGATAGGCGTATTCTTTTAACAAAAATTTTTACTTCTGAGAATTGATGAAATAATTAGATAGGAATGAGACATATATGAACAAGAATGTTCTTGACCAACTTTACTATATTAAAGAACTAGAAACAATTTTCATCAAAACTGAACAAATGACCACACAGTAGAATCCTTTGGTGCAAGTTAAAATTGGGTCTGGGATTTCTCTGGAGGTCTAGTGGTTAAGGCTCCGTGCTTTCACTGCATGGGTTCCATCCCTGGTGGGAGAACAAAGATCTGCACGCCATGGGTGGTGTGGCCAAAAAAGGGGGGGTCTAATGGAATTTGTTGACATAAAAGGAAGTACTCATTATTTTAAATGAAAAAAGCATGGGTGATCATGGTACTCTCAACAGTATAATTACAGAATGGCTTAAAATATGTCTATGCATGTTAACATATTTGTGTATATCTGGACACTACTTATGTTAACAGTGATTAGATGATTACTTTATCACAGATTTTCACTTTCTTCATCTTGTTTAGTTTTATTATCTAAGGCTTTTACAATAAAGGTGTATTAATAAGAAAAAAAAAAAAAAGAAGCATCAGGCATAGAATGTCTGAGAGGAAAATGTAAAAGTGTTCGATTTGTCAAGGTCTAAAATAAACCAAAAGCATGGAATAGGAAAAAAACACACACACATAATTTGACCAACAGGTATTTAAATGAAAAATGACTAAGATGTTTTACTGATAAAGAGTAGATATGTACCTCATCAATTAAAAAAAAAAAAGAAGCCTACCCTTTCCAGTGAGATTTTTAGATATAAAAGTAAAAATGTAATATGCCATTCATGTGCTCACTTCCAGACACAGAGAAATCCAGATGGTGTCAAATGTAACAATAATACTGATGTTTAAGAGTTCAGTAAAAGTTTGTATGCAGAAAGTCTGCTGCTCAGAAAGAGCTCAAAAAGTGTATGTTTGATTTGAATATGCTTTTTAAAACATGCTATCAATTAAAATGATGAGCATTTCATATCCAGTTCCAAACTTCTGAGTTTTCTAGAACAATCTGAATAACTCGCACATTGGACGCAAGCTGGATTGCAGGGCACGCTTTCTAGCTTGCTGCCTTCCTTGTCGATCTGTAGTGACTCCCAGGCATGAGACCAGGTCTTAGTTCACATGTAACCTTGTGTTTCCTCTGTTGCTTTTCTTCTCCTTGGACAAACAACAGTGGAACATAAAAGAGAAGGCTTCAAGAAAATCAGAGTGAGCACATTACTGTGGAAATGAAGAATATTCTTCATTTTTAATATATCAAATATGTGTGCCCAGAAAGTTCAAGATAGCATTTTCATAAATCCAACTATCAAGCCATGAAAAGCCAAGTAGGGCCTTTAAGTCAAAGAAGACAAACTGAGAAAACCACGTACTATATGATTCCAGCTATAAGACATTCTGGAAAAGGCAATGATGTGATGGAGATAGTAAAAAGATCAGTGGTTGCCAGTGGTTGGAGAGGCAAGGGAGAGTTGAATAATTGGAACAAATAATATTTTTAGGGAAAAGAAAATAGTCTATATGATGCTGTAACAAGGAATTCAACCATTATATGTTTACCCAAATCGGTAGAATGCACAACACCAAGAGTGAATGCTAATGTAAACCATTGGATCTGGGGTGGTTACAGTGTGCCAGTGTAGGCTCATCAATTGTCACAAATGTGTAAATCTGGTGGGGGTTGTTAGTAATGGTGGAAGCTATTAATGTGTGAGGGCTGGAGGTATATGGGAAATCTCTGTACCTCTCTGTTGATTCTGCTGTGACCCTAAAGCTCTTCTAAAAATTGCCTTTGAAAAACAAAAACAAATGCTGAGTACATTTTCAATGCAATGAGAAGTATGGTAAAACCTCAGAATTCTAATAACCATTGCAAGTGTGTATGCTCAGTCACTCAGACATATCAGACTCTTTGTGACGCCCTGGACCATAGCCCACCAGGCTCCTCTGTACATGGGGTTTTCCAGGCAAGAATACTGGAGTGGGTTGCCATTTCCTTTTCCAGAGGATCTTTCCAACCCAGGGATTGAACCTGCATCTCCTGCATTGGCAAGCAGATTCTTCACCACTGAGCTGTCTGGGAAGACCCTAATTACCATTGAGTGATAGCTAAAGCATCTAAGACCAAAGGAACTATTTGCGGAAGCCTCCATAACACTTCTTTAGGAAAGAGCAAGGTTAGTGAATGGGGCCTTCTAATGGTACAGCTCAGAAATCTCCAGCAAATATTCACTCTTTAAAGGGAGATCCATTCTAACCAGGAGCTACTCTGAGCAAAATGGACATGGGAAAAGACTAGAGATGCTCCAGATATGGCAGGTGTTAGAAAGTGGCAGCAAAATAAACCCTGAATAATGAATGCGTCACTAAGGGAAACTAATGCTGCCATCCCGACATTTAGCACTCAACAAGCCAGAGAGATGCAGGGTTATGGAAAATCTCTCTTAAAAAGATAAGGTCTTAGGAGGGTCAATTATACAGAAATTCCATGTAGAGCAGATTACTGCTAGAGTCAGAGAAGAAGTGTACACATATGTGCGTCTGTCTGGAAAGAGAGAGCAAGAGAGAAGCAATTTCCACTGAAAAACATTTACAAAGAAATAACCATCGCTTCCACAAAAAACTCTAGTTATAATTGGTTTCACAAGAAATGCTGTGAAATATTAAAGACCCAAGAGGTTTTTTAGAACACAGGAAATAAAGAAAATTTCTAAATTATTCTCATGCTTCAAGCATAAGCTTAATAATGATTTTTTTTTAATTTTAAAAAATTTAAAAAGACAAGTATATGGGTAATACAGAAACAATCTAAATGTCTGCTATTGGATGCATGGTCAAAGAAAAGTAGTTATATGTGTAATGGAATATTACTAATCCTTAAAAAGAAGGACATTCTGCCATTTGCAACATGAACCTAAAGGACATTTTGCTAAGTGAAATAATTCAGATGTCGAAAAACAAATACTGCATTATCTTCCTTTAATGTGAGATCACATTACTTTACTTACTTTAGTAATCCAAATAGTCAAATTAATAGAAACAGAGTAGAATGGTGGTTGCCAGGGGCAGGAGGAAGGGGAAACTGAAAAGATGTTGCTCAAGGAATACATTTCCACTTTGCAAGATGAGAAAGATTATAGTCAACAATATTGAATTTCATACTGGAAATTTTCTAAGAGGTTTTATCTTAAGTCTTCTCACCATATGCACAAAAATATGTTAAGTATACAAGGAAATGACTATGTTAATTAGCTTGGTTGTGGTGACTATGTTACTATGTATATCAAATCACCAAATATAAATCAAATATGAACAATTATAATTGTTAGTTATACTTCAATAAAACTGTAAATAAGTAAGTAATGGGTTTTGATGTAATAACATCCAATAAGGATTAGCTGGTAGCTCAAATGGTAGAGTCTGCCTGAAATGTGGGAGGCCCAGTTTCAATCCCTGAACTGGGAAGATATCCTGGAGAAGGAAATGGCAACCCAATCCAATATTTTTGCCTGGAAAATCCCATGGATGGAACAGCCTAGCAGGCTACAATCCATGGGGTAGCAAACAGTTGGACACGACTGAGTGCTTTCACTTTAAACAACTTCAATATCCAATAAAATAAAAAGCAGTAGCCCAGGAACACTTAAAAGCATAATATAATTTAGTGGGGTTTACTCCAGGAACAAATTAGTTCAATATTAAGGTTATATATTAAACATAATTTACCTTCTTTAGAAAGTACCAAAATATCATCTGAGCATTTCTGTAGATGCTGAAAATTCTTTTGACAAAATTCAGCTGTCTGAATCATTAAAAAAACTCAAACATTGAAAAAAAAAATTTGTACAGATAACATTTTTCTTACCATGATAATATATTAAGTTCAACACAAAAGCTACTTATTACACAAAATGTGTAGATACTACAAACTTTTCCACTAAGATCAGGAATAAGATAAGGATATATTCTACTACCACAATTATTCAAAAACTGTCGCCATTATCCAATAACATTAGGAAAAATAAATAAAACGAGTAAATACTGAAGGAGGTTAACTAACATTTGCAGATGACTTGATTTTGCATTAGGAAAGTGAAAGAGAATCAAGAGAAAATAACTTACTATGGTACTAAGACAAAAATTGATGGTGGTGAAGTCGCTCAGCCGTGTCTGACTCTTTGCCATCCCGTGGACTGTAGCCTACCAGGCTCCTCCATCCGTGGGATTCTCCAGGCAAGAATACTGGAGTGGGTTGCCATTTCCTTCTCCAGGGGATCTTCCCAACCCAGGGATCGAACCCAGGTCTCCCGCACTGGAGGCAGACGCTTTAACCTCTGAGCCACCAGGGAAGCCTAAGACAAAAATTAGCATATAATAATAGCTAATTACATAACACATCAATAACCTTCATGTACTTCAATAACTATAAGCCAGAAGAAATATGATGGAGGAAATATTCCATTAATATTAGTAATGAATAAGATAAATTGGACGTAAAAGACTTTGCAGGAAATTTTCAAATCATACATTAAAAATATCTTAAAATGTTTCTGAATGACACAAAAGTTGTAAACAAATGGAAAAGCTCACCATTTTCTTGAAAAAGTCTCAGTATCATCTCGCTTATTCCTATTATTTCACATATTTAATGTTATGCTACTTAAAAATGCCATCAGGATTTTACCAGTAATTAACTGAAATCACCGTTCATTATTTTTTGGCCTACTTTTTTCTTATTTTAAAATATTTACTTGTTGCTGGAGTATAATTGCTTTACAATGTTGTGTTAGTTTCTGCTGTACAGTTAAGTGGATCAGTTCTGTGTATACATATATCCCCTCACTCTTGTACCTCTGTTCCCCCTAGCCCAACCCATCCTACCCTTCTAGGTCATCAAAGAGCACAGAGCTGAGCTCCCTGAGTGATATACCTCTCAAATAGCTAGCTAGTGGGAAGCTGCTGTATACTGTTCACTACTAACCCCATGACCCACTTCACACCCACAGGAGACTGCCCCTCTCAGCCCCTTGCAAGTATAGGGTCATCTGATTCATCGTGGACCATGAAATAGAAAAGCTGCTTGTGTCCCTTCCAGCCTAAGCCACTAAAAAGCCAGTAGGTATGTCTATTTGTCTCTTCCATTTCGTGACAGTCTTGGAAGAGGATTTTTGCTGAGATGGTGGGCCTAAATATTGGAGCAATCTGGATCACTGAGTTATATTAATGAATAGAGCTATTCTGTAAATTATTTAGACATAGCAGAATTTGTGGGAATAAAATAAGAGAGTAAAATAAGGCAAATTATAACAGAGCAAACATTTTTGTTTAAACCAGTGAAAATTTATGATTGTTTCCTATCACTACTTAATTATCTTGTTATTTTGATTAATATGGAGGAAAATTGATGTCAGAAGTGATGTATTTTTGTAAATCAACAAAATGTGTGGCCTTGACTTAGTAAAAAATTATTACAAATATCTTAATATATAATGAGTCAACACTTTATTTAAAATACAAAAATTCTTACATTAGATTAAAAGTGATATTACAGTTATAAAACAAATAACCAAAAGAAATGAAAGTATAACATAAAGCTATCTTGTCCAAATACAAATAGAAAGAAAGACACTATCATGTTTATATTTAACACAGTAATGATGGACCTAGGTAATGTTGGATGACAAGAAGGAATGAAAGGTATAAAATTGTCAAAGACCCTAAAATACATTAAAAAATCTTTTGACATTCACAATTACTATGGTTTTTATAACAAGCACAAGAGATCCTACTGACAAATTAATACTAATAAAAGTGATAAGCAAATGTTCTGAACATAATACAATTTATAAAATAAAATTGCATTTTAATATACTATCAAGGGAGAAGGCAATGGCAACCTACTCCAGTGTTCTTGCCTGGAGAATCCCAGGGACAGAGGAGCCTGGTGGGCTGCCGTCCATGGGGTCACACAGAGTCCGAAACGACTGAAGCACCCTAGCAGCAGCAGCAAGATGGCAGAGTAGAAGGACATGCGCCCACCTTCTTCTGTGAGAACACCAAAACTGAAACTAGCTGCTGAACAACCATAGACCAGGGAATGTTGGATACCAAAAAGACAATACCCCACATCCAAGGGCAAAGGAGAAGCCCCAATAAGAATGGAGGAGGGGCAAAATTACCTTTAGAATCAAACCTCATACCCGCCAGAGACACTCAGAGGGCGCAGATGAAACCTGGTGCACACCAGGACCCATGGAATGGAGCAGAGACCCTAGAGACTGACCAGACGTGCTGTTGAGTGTCTGAGTGTCCCCTGCGGAGGCACGGGTCAGCAGTGGCCTGCCAGGGGGACAGGGCTCTCGCTGCAGCAGACCTGGGAGGTGTGGAGCGTGGCACAAGTCCTCTTGGAGGAGGTTGCCACTAACCCCACCATACAGCCCCGGAGCAGACAACCGAAAACTGGAAGACAATTACACCAAAGAAGTTCCTGCACTGTTGCAAAAGTTCCAGGGCCCACAACAGATTGAGACTGAGAATACCCAAGGACTTTGACTTTGAAGGCCAGTGGAATCTGATTACAGAACTTCCACGGGAAGGGGGAAACAGGCTCATGGAGGGCACGACAAAACCTTGTGCATGCTGGGACCCAGGAGAAAGGAGCAGCGACCCCACAATTGACCGAGCCAGACTTCCCTTTGAGAGTCTGGGAGTCCCGGTGGAGGCGTGGGAAGACAGTGGCCTGCCGCGGAGTCGGGGCACTGAATACAACAGTTCCGAGAGCCGCAGAAAGCTGGCATAAGCCTTTTTGAAGGAGGCCGTCAGCCTACTGCCATTATCCTGACCATAGTTTGGTCTGAGGCCGGACTACAGGGAGGGAACACAGCTCCACCTGCCAGCAGAAAATTGGATTAAAGATTTACCAAGCAGGGGCCTGACCACCCGAGCAAGACCCACTCTTCTCCACAGTCAGTCCCTCCCATCAGGAAGGTTCCAACAAGCCTCGTATCCTCATCCATCAAAGAGCAGACAGAACGAAAACCATAATCACAGAAAACTAACCAAACTGCTCACCATAGATCACAGCCTTGTCTAACTCAATGAAACTATAAGCCATGCAGTATAGGGCCGGCCAAAACGGATGGGTCATGGTGGAGAGCTCTGACAAAAAGTGGCCAACTGGAGAAGGGAATGGCAAACCAGTTCAGCATTCTGGCCCTGAGGACTGTCGGGAGCCGTGTTAGGCATTACTGACAAAATAGAAGCATGGCCCTAAACCCCCTCCATTTGTTCCGTAGGCACGGACCTGGAATGAAGGAGTTAGGCTTTGTGATTCTGACTTGTGTTTTCCTTTCCTCGGCTGAGTTGACTGAAGAGAATATTAAGGTGCTTACTGTTTTTGAGAGGAGCAAGAGAAGGCATAAAGCCTCATGCAGCTGTGCTCAAAAAATAATTCATAAAGTTAATCACTGACATTCGTTCAAGGACTTTTACAAAAGAGTGTTCCAGGGTGAGCACAGAGGCCACAGCTTGAGACCATGGGAGGGATTCCTATCTGAGGCCCATTTGTGAGAAAAGTGTTTATGGCAAAGAAGTTTGCTGAATTTAGGGCTTAGGAATAATCAAAATAGTTAGAAGCTAAAGATTTAAGCATTGCTATAATGTTACAATATTCTACTATAGCTTATAAAAATTAGAGACTTTAGAGATATTATTAACTAGAAGCCCCTTCTAAGAAATAGTGAACTTAGGATACTAGGGGCAAACAGGACTTAGAAAGATAAAAAATAAACTGAAGAATGTAGTATGCGGCCCAGATATTAGCATGAGTTACAGCATATTCACAAGGACACATGAGAAGAAGTAGATAAGAGAATTGCTGAGGAAGGAACTCCTTTTGAGGGGCAACAATGATTTTTGGAGAAAAATAAATCTGGGTTAATGGGAACTAAAAATATCAAACCTCTGACCTAATGCTTTTATAAAAGTATAAAAGAAAATCATAAGCTTGAAATAAACAGACAATCCAAGGAAAGACTGAGAGACTGCCTCAGTTTCTCTTTCGCCTACGCCATCCATCCTGAGGGTATCCCTAGATCCTGCTGAGGCTGGACCTCAACAGAGGACCCTTGGCAGTATGAAAGGGCAAAAAGATATGACACTGAAAGATGAACTCCCCAGGTCTGTGGATGCCCAATATGCTACTGGACAAGAGGGTAGAAATAGCTCCAGAAATAATAAAGACACTGAGCCAAGGTGAAAACACTGCCCAGTTGTAGATGTGTCTAGTGGTAACAGTAGAATCTGATGGTGTAAAGTACAATGTTGCATAGGAACCTGGAATGTTAGGTCCATAAATCAAGGTAAATTATAACTGGTAAGGAGATGAAATGAAATGGCAAAAGTGAACATCAACATTTCAGGAATCAGTTAACTAAAATGGAACAGAATGGGTAAATTTAATTCAGATGACCATTATAGCTATTACTGTGGGTTAGAATCCACTAGAAGAAATGGAGTACTCCTCACAGTCAAAAAGAGTCTGAAATGCAGTGCTGGGTGCACTCTCAAAAACAACAGAATGAACTCTGTTTATTTCCAAGGCAAACCATTCAATAGCACAGTAACTCAAGTCTATGTGCCAAGCGCTAATGCTGAAGAGGCTGAAGCTGAATATTTCCAGGAAGACCTACAAGACCTTCTAGAAATAACAAAAGAAAGATGTCATCTTCATCATAGGGGATTGGAGTACAAAAGTAGGTAGTCAAGAGATACCTGGAGTAACAGGCAAATTTGGCCTTGGAGTACGGGATGAAGCAGGGCAAAGGCTATTAGAGTTTTGCCAAGACAACACACTGGTCATAGCAAACACCCTCATCCAACAACACAAGAGTAGACTCTACACATGGGGATCACCAGATGGTCAACACCGAAATCAGACTGATTATATTCTTTGCAGCCAGAGATGGAGAAGCTATACAGAGTCAGCAAAAACAAGACTGGGAGCAGATGTGGCTCCAATCATGAACTCCTTATTGCCAAATTCAGACTTAAATTGAAGAAAGTAGGGAATACCATTAGACCATTCAGGTATGACCTAACTCAAATCCATTATGATTATGCAGTAGAAGTGACAAATAGATTCAAGAGATTAGATGTGATAGACAAAGTGCCTGAAGAACTATGGTCGGAGGTTCATGACATTGTACAGAAGGCAGTGATCAAGACCATCCCCGAGAAAAAGAAATGCAAAAAGACAAAAAGGTTTTCTGAGGAGGCCTTACAAATACCTGAGAAAAGAAGAGAAGCTAAAGGCAAAGGGGAAAAGGAAAGAAGTGCCCATTTGAATGCAGAATTCCAAAGAATAGCAAGGAGATACAAGAAATCCTTCCCCAGTATTCAATGCAAAGAT